>NC_053390.1:161888665-162220807 GCF_905171765.1 Bufo bufo | reverse complement strand
ACACGCACAGAGCGCATTGTGACACTGCCATGAAATGCTTCTAGTACTGAAGTGTCCATTGTCAAGTGAGTGCAGGATATCAGGTCATGTCAACACCGTTCCTAGTATCATCATCTAATGCAGGAATGGTGACACTGCTGAGACAATGGCTCTACTACTAATAATGTATGTACAAGGGGGTTCCTAGACTGAATGTCACAAATGTTTTATATAGCAAAGGTGCCAAGTACAGACTATGTGCAGTTTAACCCCTCTCAACCCCGAACATAAACTGTGATCTTAGCCTTACAATACTTTTCCACAAAGCCTATATCTGAATTTTCAAAAAATTTGGTTCCTCAGTGTGTACTTTGATAATCCTGAAATCAGTTTAAAATGGCGTACATTGCTCTCCTCTCTTTATGGTCCCTTTAGATTAGGATGACCATCTAGGATCCCAGGATCCTTTACAATTAGGTTATGTTGATCTTTAAGAAGGATACAGCTTGAATTAGTCTGAAAACAGCCTCATATTTCTCCTCTTACAGACATAGATTATGAGGTGGGCATAAAGAGTTATTGTTCGGCATAAACCACTACATCAGGAGAAAACCATTACAACTAGGCTAAGTGCTGCCGGTCACCCATGCTTAGTTACTTCCCTCACAGCCAGGTGTCTTCATAGTGATCCTCTGTTCAGTGCATAGCAGAGAATAGTAATAGCTTTCTGCCCTGTGTTCACTGCACTGGAGCTCATATCACCAGAGACCAGAGACCTGGCAGTGGAGATGGTGACTGAGCATGCACGAACAGCAGTACTCAGCTCAGTAGATGGACATGCACATTGTTATTTACTTTGACCACTAGGTGGCACCACACTACATAGGTAAAGGCCAACTCTTCACTGGATAATTTTTTAACAGCATGTAAATTGCTAATATGCCTAATTCTTTATGGTCCATATACATATGACAATTAATGGGGTTGTCCCATGACAACAACTTACCCTCTATCCTCTGGATAGGGAAAAAGTGTCTGGTTGGCGGGGGTCTGGTCTCTTGGGCCTTCACCGATCACTAGATTGGGGGCCAAGGTCCATCTGTTTGTATGGAGCGACAGACAAGCAGGTGTGTCCGCTGCTCCACTCTACGGTACTGCCAGAGATAGCCGAGTGTAAATGAGCGAACACGCGCCTCCATTCTGAAGATGAGCGGCAGCCTCAGTGTTCGCACCCCTGCTGATCAGACACATCCCTTTTCTGTGGATTAGGGATACATTTTTGTCATGGGGCATAATGGTTCATAATGTAATGGTGAGACAACCCCTTTAAATGGACCATGTGCTTACATGCACTGCCACCCTGAAGATACATAGTGATGGAGGCAACCACAGATCCATGACACAGATGTAATTAGCTATGTAGTATCTATTTGGTACATGTGGGTAGCCCACTGCAGACAGACTGCTCATGAGCTAGTTTCTCTGTCCATCCATAGTGTTGGTTAGTGGAGGCTGCCAATGGATGGTACTGGTCAGTGGACCCTTTATCAGTGGCCATTTTGGGGCCAGAGTGCTGGGATGCAGGTAAGTAATCAATTCAATACACATGGTTTAACCATATTAAACCAGAAAGCATCGACACAGATGAGTTAGTAACAGTCCATCACTAGCTGCTTAATCTGTTGTTCCCAACACATATGCAGCAATACTCATAGTGCCCTAATAAAACACATGATCAGTCTTGTGCCTTTATTTGTCCACCATAAAGTGCACGTTTCCAATAGGCTATGTAGATGGTTTTGTACTATGAAGCAACCTCTCTGTTCTTTTTTATTGTTCTGTTAACTGGTTAAATATTATGTGATATCCAATGATGAAAGAAATAAGCATGGATTCAGACACACGAGGAAAGTAAATGAGCGTGGCACTTAATGCTATTTCTCAGGTTATTATTTTTTCTACAGTCTTTTCTTCATCAGGCTGGAAAAAAGACTCACACTTTGCACTTTGTGATTAATATTATTATTATAATTGTTATTATTTTCCCTTTACATTTTTAAGGCTATTATCACAGTACAATCCTGATTTTATCGTTTCTACAGAATAGTTTAGAACTTTGGATAGTTTGTAATAGCTCGCTATTAGTAGTTGAAGGAAATTGTGCAGATGTGCCCTTCCTTACCTCTTGACTGAACATAAATTATCCCAAGATTAATGGCGCAATATGACCTGCTTTCAAAAATTATCATGATATTCTGTCACAAGATGTCTATCCTATATGTCTATGTGTGATCACCCAGTGGTCATATTGTGAATTACAGCCTTTCAAGGGTATTGCTAGCATGTAACAATATTATGTCAATTTTGTTTTTGTTTTCTTTTTGGAGTCTGTAATCAAATTTGATCAAAGGCAAGGGTAGACGCATCTGTGGAGTTGAGCATGATCACACACAGCTGTATTGCTTGTACTGTTTTGTACAGGATGCTAATATAAGGCATCCATAGACCTTCTGATGGATTGTACCATTCAACACCATATGTATGGAGCCATTCTCCCCTAAAAGGTTTGCTTCTAGGAGACAATATCTCTAAATACAGAATCTGAGCCTGTAGTGTACAGAGCCTGTATGGCTCCATGGACAGAAGTCTGCCATGTGCATGAGCCCTAACCTTCAGTTAGTGGCAAATTAAAAGGATTGTGCAGTGGAGTAATAGGTCATCAGTATCAGATCGGCGAGGGTAATTACAATTGCTTGTCCTATTGAATTAAATGGGACTAGTACTTGTCAGTTACACTGTACCTCCACTGCAAAGGAATCGATGGACAGGTAAAGCATAGAGGAAGCAGGGCTCGCACAAGTGCCATGACCCTTTCAAACAGCTGATTAGTGGGGGTGCAGGGAGTCAGACCCCCTCTGATCTAATACTGGTAACCTATCCTGAGGATAAAACTAAAGGAATAAATAGACCGCGCTGACTGAACAGTGTCATGTGATCGGGCTCCTAGTTAATGCTGCATCAAAGTAAAATGATATGCTGTAATCTGGAAGGAGAAAAAAGAGCAAGTGTATATTTCCTCTTAGGTGCCACCACAGGGAAAGGAGCATTACATGGTGTTCATTTGCGAGGCAATTGTCTCATTAATTGCAAAGACATTTCTTTGCCATCAGTGGTCACAACTGAGACCAGGCCCCTAAGCCTTGAGGACCCACAGAGGGGCCTTGTCAGTTACGCACAGCCGATTATGTATATTTGTCCTCAGGATGGCTATGCAGTTAGAGAGCGATGTCTCCATGCCCTGCCATTACCTTTCACAGGCTTCAGGCCTAGTGCCTGTAGCCTATTAGAGACAGGCAGCGCAATGAAGCAATAATGATTGTGCCGACTGAACCGGGCATTGTACAGCTCCGGGCAGAGACCGGAAGAGGTCTGTATCACAGCGGAGATAAGTATTTAAGTTTATTGTTTTTTCTTTTGCATCATGCTTTTGAGAAACCATGGGAGGGGCATTTTTGTACTGGCACACATAAGGAGACATGTTCTTGTACTGGCCTAAATTATGGGGGTTGCTTTGGGGACATTGGCTCTACTGGGGGCACTAAGGGGGGCATTTTCTGTACTGGTGCACATATTAAGGGAGCATTTTTTGCACTGGCACACATTATAAGGGGGTATTTTTTGCACTGACATGTATCATAAGGGGTATTTTTTGCACTGGCACGCCTTAAAGGGGGGTATTTTTTGTACTAGCGCACATTGTAATGGGGTATATTTTTTGTACTGGTGCACATTATAAACGGGTATTTTTGTACTTGGCACACATTATAATGAGAATTATTACTACTGGGTTTCTATGGGAAACATGATTACTAGTTTGGGCACAATGGGGGCATTATTACTATTGAGGACACTGTTAACACTACGTGCACTTTGGCACATCATTTCTATAGGTGGGACTTTTGGACACACTATTACTGTGAGGGGCACCCTGGCACAGTATCAGCTTAGCACAATTACTTTTTGGGGAAATTATATTTACACTATTAGAGTCAGGGACACTGTTTGCCAAGCACAGTTATTATTTAGGGCACTGTGTGCCAGTTATTGAAGGGGGCACTAATTGTGTGGTACTAGTATTTTTAGGGGGACCGTATCTGCAGTTTAGTATATTGGAGCACAGCGGGCACAGGATGGGGTGTTCAGAAGGTGGGAGGATGATGGAAGTAGGTAACTAAGATGTCTGTTTGTCATTCTCAAGAGATGCAGAGACAAGAGATGGTTGAAAGAAATCATGGTTGTCTGGTCTGAATGGAGAAGATAAGGAAAGAGAACATCTACTGTACATCAGAGGAGACGTCATTGGATGTAAGAGGTATGCGGTACTGTATTAACCTGTATGTTTTGTATTGCTGTATGTAATGTTTTTCAAGTATGTCTTTAAGGCCAGACACACATTTGCACGTTGAATGCGATAAACTCGCACAGTGTGTCAGTAAGAGGTCCTGTTCTGGCCGCTGCTTCCCTGACAGGATCACACAGCACTTTCTGTGTGGATTTCTTTGCGTTTTTTCAGTATATCTGCAGCAAAATCCGTAATTTCTAGTTGCAGATTTTGGTGTGGATGAAATGCAGTTTTGCCGAAGATCTCACTATTCCATTGAAAAGGGTGAAGTCGCAGCTAAAACCGCAAACATAATTGACATGTTGCAGATTCGGAAATCTTCAATGCAGGTCAATTTCCGCACAGAAAAAAATCTGCAAAGTGTGCATGAGATTTGTGCACTGGATTACGCACAGAAAAAACGCAACCTGTGCAGGTGGCTTTAGAATCCTGGATTGTACTGTATTACACTGACAGCATTAAGTCAGTTTAATACAATAGATTTCAGAACTCTAAGGGTTACACAGCATTATAAATCAGTATAATGCTGTACGATCCTGTCAGAGAAGCAGAGGCCAGAGCAGGACCTCTCATTGACACACATTGCGAGTTTATAGCATTCAATTCGCTCATGTGTTTCTGGCCTTACAGTAGGGCTGGAGGGGAGGGGTTAGGTTCAATTGCCAACTAGCATTTATTTTTCTGGACAACTTATCCCAAAATCAAAAACAACCATCATGAATTATGAAGATCATAAGTAATACATGTATATAGCTTAGTATACTGATAACACCGCATTACCAGCATTTATTGTGAAGTGTAAAATGATAATTGGCACAAAAATAATCTGGTCAAGTACCACTGGCCTAAAAAAAATAATGTACAGACACATCAATTATTTCATGGACACAAGAAAAAAGTCATCTATTTTGTGGTTGGCAACCCTGGTTAGGTTAGGTGCACCCCTTCCCCTTGCCACAATGTACTGAGGGAAAGGGGGCCCAAGCTGGACTCTTGTACCAGCACCATTTGCCTTTAGCTAGGCCCCTGAGCGTAATTCTAAGGGATGTAGCTTCACAATGGTCTCCCTGCCACCTGCATGTAAGAGCTGACAGGGGAGAGAGAGATGACAGGGAAGAAAGGGCAGACATAGGAGAACATAGAGACCCTGCAGTGTGAGAGGAAAGCAGCTGATCTGTCATAGCTGCCATTACACAGGCCAGTGCAATGTGGTGAGACTCTATCCCCTCTGTCTCTGCAAAGCCAGGCATGATGGGAAATGTAGGATCCATTAGGAAAACCATATCTGAGGGGAATAAAGATGGCAGACAACCCACAAATTGCACCTCAAATAAAATAGGTATACACAAGAGCTTATATCTTATTATTATTATTAGCAATGGTCTATCCTGTACTATATAGGCAAAGAAAAAAAAAACTGGCTTGCTTCTTTAAATGTATTTCTCGTAGATCTTCAAGAAGGTTTGGGCATTCGATTTTAATTTGCTCCAGAGTGAATGAATGCTGGCTAATTTGACAGTTTTGCATATAAAGAATGTATTCCATAACTGGATATTGTCCATGCAATGCTTTCTAATCCCATCTCTGCACTGTGCTCAGCAGGCTGAGAGTGCTGCCTGTAGTTCCCAACATTTAAAGAATTGTGTTGATTTTGAAAATTCTTTAAATCCCTTACATTTGTGCTCGGATCGGCTCATAATGAGAGGGTCCCCTACCTAAGCCTATACTCCCCCCCCTACCTAGAAGCAGCAGAGTTATGCCGAAACTGCTTATCGAAGGGTAGCCTAAAGGGGGCCACACCAATGATGAGTCCTGAGAAGAAGGGAGGGCTTCTGGGTGGGTCGAAAGCATTCGAACCGACAAGTGGGGGCAGGGGAGCCAGGTTTAAATAATTAAAGCCCCGCCTCCCCTCACACAAACACGGCACTCTTAATTGCCTACCACTTGTGCTCGGATCGGCTCATAATGAGAGGGTCCCCTACCTAAGCCTATACTCCCCCCCCCCCCACCTAGAAGCAGCTGAGTTATGCCGGAACTGCTTATCGAAGGGTAGCCTAAAGGGGCCAAAAGAACCATGCATAGGAGTTTGAAAAAACTTGATAACAGAAACTACAAAACCAAACTCGAAAGCCAGTGATATTTCGTATAAGGATCCAGGATATAACGCATGGAACACGCGGAACTGCGACGACCCAACCGTTTGATGACATGTACTGGCACCTTATGCATGGACGCCGCAGCTGCCGCGCCCATGCGGAAGGAATGTCCGGTGATCCAGAGAGGACCGACCCCTGAACCTGTCAACTAAACCTGAATGTACGTAAGAAAGGCCGTGGTGGTTTAGCCGGGCATTGCCTAGTTTGAGTACGGGAGAACATGCCGCTTGGACTAAATACTACACAGCCAAGCCTCCAAGGCCTGCACCGGACACCATCTGCTGTCCGTGGGAAAGTATCTGACCACCACCGATTCTCCCGGCCGTGACGTCTTGGACGAGGCCAAGGTGAGGACATAGTGTATTGGTGCCCATAAGCTCGCCTGACCTGAGGAATCCATGGAAGGCCAGGTACAAGGCTGTTTCTACCAGAGCGCTAACCTGCGGCCCGAACGGTTTACCCTGCAGTTTGTCTGTCACGGCCTGAACAAGCTACCGGTAAATGGCTGACGCACATGTCGTTTCACAACAGACATCTTGCGCAAACCCTTCAACACCGCTTTGATCGGGTGGGCGGAGAAGAGTGACGGTAGGTCCGGATGTAGCATGTACCAATGGTGCTGAATACCTGCCATGTATAGTTAACAATGCTATAGGACAGGTTTAATTGAGAGTGGCAAAACCCAGACAAAGCCCAATAGGTGAGTGATAGGCCCCCGGCCAGCGGCCGGGTAGGTGTTCTCATATCTCTGAAACGGGCGCCAAGCTGTCTTGTAAGCCCTCAGAGTATTACTGGCCAAGGAATTGGCCATCAGTCTCTCAGCTATGGTGAGATGAGAGACTAGTCCCAGCGCAGCTGGGCCTGGTGAGGCCTGGTGAATCTTTTTTTTTTTTCCCTCCATGCGTGAGAGACTCTAATGGCGGAGTCATGTGTGTAAACCTAAAGCGGAGAAGCCATGCACGAGAGACTAATGGCGGAGCCATGCGTGTAAAACTAAAACTGAGAAGCCATGCGTGAGACTCAAATGGCGGAGTCATCTGTGTAACCTAAAACGGAGAAGCCATGCGTGAGAGACTCTAATGGCGGAGTCATATGTGTAACCTAAAACGGAGAAGCCATGCGTGAGAGATTCTAATGGCGGAGTCATATGTGCAAACCTAAAACGGAGAAGCCATGCGTGAGAGACTCTAATGGCGGAGTCGTATGTGTAAACCTAACACGGAGAAGCCATGCGAGAGAGAATCTAATGGCGGAGTCATATGTGTAATCTAAAACGGAGAAGCCATGCGTGAGAGACTCTAATGGCGGAGTCAAATGTGTAACCTAAACGGAGAAGCCATGCGTGAAAGATTCTAATGGCGGAGTCCTATGTGTAAACCTAAAACGGAGAAGCCATGCGTGAGAGACTCTAATGGCGGAGTCGTATGTGTAAAACTCACACGGGGAAGCCATGCGTGAGAGACTCTAATGGCGGAGACATATGTGTAAACCTAAAACGGAGAAGCCATGCGTGAGAGACTCTAATGAAGGAGTCATATGTGTAACCTAAAACGGAGAAGCCATGCGTGAGAGACTCTAATGGCGGAGTCATATGTGTAACCTAAAACGGAGAAGCCATGCGTGAGAGACTCTAATGAAGGAGTCATATGTGTAACCTAAAACGGAGAAGCCATGCGTGAGAGACTCTAATGGCAGAGTCATATGTGTAAAACTCACACGGGGAAGCCATGCGTGAGAGACTCTAATGGCGGAGTCATATGTGTAACCTAAAACGGGGAAGCCATGCGTGAGAGACTCTAATGGCGGAGACATATGTGTAAACCTAAAACGGAGAAGCAATGCGTGAGAGACTCTAATGAAGGAGTCATATATGTAACCTAAAACGGAGAAGCCATGCTTGAGAGACTCAAAATTATTATTATCTTATTTTATTTTTTTTAAACTATAAACCACTTAAGCAGCTCCCGTATGGGCACAGCTCTGAGTACGAGCATGAAGAGCATGTCGTTTCCTGCACAGACTAACTAACATCCTGTGCCTAAATAACCCCCTTGGAACCTTATGTACGGCCGGCAGCAGGAAGCCAGCCACCGCCTATGATCTGCTCCCCCTGACCGAGCCTAGTACTCCTTCCCCTCATCCCTGCCTACCTAACGGCACGGCGGCCCATGCCAGACTTTATTGAAGATGAGGAGCCTTTACCCCCCAGCCGCGTGGGGAGCTCACGCTGCTCTCTGGCAGAATGCACCAGCCCCCCTCCTCAGCTAGGGCCGACCCACCGCCGACTGGACACTCGTACCGCATGGGGAGCAGCGCCACTCCCTGGCAATGTGCACCGGATCAGAGGGAGCCCTTCCTTTACCGTGGGCCCCGGCCCCCGCTGGTTTGAACCGTGTGCCTCGTGAGGTGCCGCACAGCTCCCTGGCATTGTGCGCCGGTGCGGGAGTGCCCCCCCTCACCTAGGGGCTGGTTATTGTGACTGGAACCCGCTGGGAGACTGAAGCTTGACCGGACCTACCTGTGACCGTGAAGGCTGACCTCCCAGGCCGTGGCTGACCCGCGTGCGTAGTCGTGACGCAACTACCCGTAGATGCCCACCCAGTGCCTGTAGTCAACGGGAGTGCGACCGCGTCTGTGGATGTGACCGACTAGCCCCTGTAGTCGTGAGGGGACCCTACATCGAGAGTAGCGGTAACGGACCATCGCCTGTAGACGTGGTAGTATTACCTCACGAGTCTGTGACATGAGACTAATGCCTGCAGTCGTGGCAGGCCTATATAATGAGTCTGTAGTCATGACAGATTTGTGCCTGCAGTCGTGGCAGGGTTTTAGAGCGGGTCTGTAGTCGTGACAGACTGATGCCTGCAGTCGTGGCAGGGCTTTATAACGGGTCTGTAGTCGTGACAGACTGATGCCTGCAGTCGTGGCAGGACTTTATAACGAGTCTGTAGTCGTGAAAGACTGATGCCTGCAGTCGTGGCAGGGCTTTATAACGGGTCTGTAGTCGTGACAGACTGATGCCTGCAGTCGTGGCAGGGCTTTGGAGCGGGTCTGTAGTCGTGACAGACTGATGCCTGCAGTCGTGGCAGGGCTTTAGAGCGGGTCTGTAGTCGTGACAGACTGATGCCTGCAGTCGTGGCAGGACTTTATAACGAGTCTGTAGTCGTGACAGACTGATGCCTGCAGTCGTGGCAGGGCTTTATAACGGGTCTGTAGTCGTGACAGACTGATGCCTGCAGTCGTGGCAGGGCTTTATAACGAGTCTGTAGTAGTGACAGACCTGGCAAAACAAAATTTATATCTATATTTTTTTTTTATTTATTATTTATTTATTTATTTATTTTTTATTATTTCAACTTCCCACGAAAGGCCACGACTGTAGGCGCCACCCTGCAAGACATGCGCCAGTGGCCTGAGCATTGATAGGCCACCATACCCAGTCCCCTAAGCCCACGCAGGAGTAAAAAGGGGGGTGGCCCACGCATGCGCCCCACACCTGACTCACCTGGCGGCCATAACAGCCACAAACCCCACAGTATCGCAAAGTAGCCAACCACCTGTGGACCTGAATAAACAAGGACAGACATGTGAGTGAGCGAACCCCGGCTGAGTGACCCTTCACCCACGCAACCGCTCCCTAGCTAACCACCGGCTTGTCGCGGCTGCGCCCGAAACCGACCCACTGACTCCCGACGTACCGTATGTGCTATGGGCGGCCAGGCTGCGTGCGCAAGGCGTAGTGGCCATCCCCCTTCCTTGAACCCTCTTTTATTTAATACTTAAAAAATTTTTTTTTTCCAACTGACGCCTGCCTTAGTGCCTAGCCACTGGTGCTGAGCAAGGAGCCCAGTACCTGGACTTCAGTACCAGCATGGCCTGTAGGTGTCGCCCTCTCTCAGACCAGGACCTGCTAGAGCACCGAAAGGGCAGTGAGCCGCACTGTGGAGCCGATGGCTGGCGTGACTGCTGCGCTGCGTGCGACGATATGAGAGCGGGAGTGTGACTCGCCGCAACGGAGCCACAGGTCAGGAGGCAGTTGTACAGTTTAGCCTGGGGGACGCTGCATGTGGGAGCGGGGTGCCTGGAGCGGATCGGAAGTGCGGGCAGTCACAGGTGCGGCTGGGGACCGGCGGGCATGCCCGGCAGCATGACATGACATAAATAACGAGACGGGTGTGCAGCCACCCGGCCTACCTATTCTCCGCAGCGATGAGCCCGACGCCGCCGACTACACGAACTAACAACGAGACACGCGACCTCTCTGGAAGGACAGCCAACCCATGAGCCGATTCGAAAGCATTCGAACCGACAAGTGGGGGCAGGAGAGCCAGGTTTAAATAATTAAAGCCCCGCCTCCCCTCACACAAACACGGCACTCTTAATTGCCTACCACTTAGTATGCAAATTGGAATTTAGGATTCAGCAGAATCTCTTCTAGTGGGATAGCTTTCCACCATCTCCTGAGATAGGGATTTGGTTACTCCATTTTGCAGGTGATACTGCAAAATAATATAGTATACATTAGGTCCCTGTTCATCCTTCTTCATCATGAAAATTAATACTTTGATACATAAATCTTGCAAGACTAATTATGCATATTTTACAGCTATGCTGCTGTTGCTTCTACTAACAAGATACTTAATTGTATAGAATTATTTGCAATTTAGTGAGCATATATTAAGTTTTGTTCTTTTGTGACTTCTTTTGCTAATTAAGTGCCTCTACAACAAATGCTTTATCTGTTTCCCACTGAAGTGTCTGAAGACAATTATTGAATTATTAATGTACTCATAACCTTTATTAAATGAAAAAGAAAACTGTAAGATAGTAAGTTAAAGGGAGCATGTCACCTCCAGTACATACCAGAATCTAGGGTAGGTGCCCCAAACATTATAACTTTCTTGAAAATATAATCCTCTGATCTTGAGAAATGCTTATTTTTATTTTTCTGCAAATAGAGTTTTGGTGCATCATGGGCGTGGTGCTCTGTTTGGTGCACCATCGCTTCACCAGTAATGCACCCAACAGCACCAATGTTTGTTTTGTGAAATTCTTGAGATTTCAGGGTGTAGGTAAAATACTGTACAAATACAACACTTCTAAGCATGGGCACTTACTCCACTTTGAAGAATGTTATATTACCCCAGGTACGAGTGTGACACATAGTTCAGAGCTTAAAGGGGGGCAAAGTGACCTGGCTGTAATGCTGCAAACACATTTTGGTGCCAACAGGAAAAATTTAAATCACTTAAAGGAACAATATTCATGGCAGTTACTGTCACTTTAAATGGTATACAAGTATAATGGCTACAGTCTCCAGTTAAGGTAGAAAGCGTTGTGGTTATGCTCACACTTTAGCAGTAGAACAGTTGTTTGATTTGTTTTTCCCTGTACCAATTCCACTATTTCTACCAGAATGAGAATAACTACAGACTTTGATTTCTGTATCAGTAATCTCCTAGTGTAGATGCAGTCTTCCCTTTCTCCATTCACATCACATAGTCTGAGTCTTTTTAGCTCTGTCCTAGCTTGTGGGCAACCAGTCTTATTGATACATTTATTGGGGCCTAACTGATGCTATGTCTGTGTGATATCTCTTGAGGGCTTCTCTTTACCGGACTCATTTTTCAAACTATTTGTTGTATCTTTCAACAACCAGAAAGACTTCAATCTTCTTCAAGATCCTGTCATTTCTAGCCTCTATCTTCCACAGTCTGCTTAGTGTCTGCCATTGTCTATACCATTGCCACCTAGCCAGTATTCCACAGGCTTAGCCAGTATCTTGTTCCGAAGGTTGGTGCCTGTATTTTTTTTTTCTGGCAATTATAATTGCTGGTAATATTTTCTGTCAAGTTCTGCGCATGTGGGCAGCACAGCACCACCCAGTTCCTGATCATTTGCCAAAAATTGAAGAAGGATGTGCTCAAGTGGACTATTGAGGTGAGATACACCCCCCAGGGCTTGTGTAACAGTGCACCCTCTCGACTTGCTGCTGACTGGGACATGGGTTGTCCGGTCGCTCCCACAAGGCAATCTCAATATGATGGCTGCAGGAGAGCGGTGGAAGGAACTATAGTAAGTTCCTTCCACTGAGCCTAGAGCATTATTTTTCCTTGAGTGTGTGTGAGCTCAGTCCATTCATAGCACAGGAGGAACTTGGCACACAATCCTGGCTCCTATCTATGCTGAGTTTTAGAGTAACTTACCCATGGCAACTATTCTTTCTAGAGGGCAGGTGTTCTGGCTTTCCACCTGTTGTGACCACAAACACAAAGATATCAGCACATCTAGGTCTGAGTGGTGGTCCTGGAGTGACAAGTGTGGTCCATGTCTGATTCATACAAGATCTTGTAGGTACATAGCTCTTTATAGGCTGGGTTCTTTCTACAATAAGGCAGATTTACCAGTGTATTTGCATACAGTGGAAGTTACAAAACGTTTATATATGAAGGATCCAGACCAAGTAGGAATTGGATAAGACCATGTCCCCATGATCATGCCCCGTAAGACCACATCCCCTTATACCCGCAGCCGGTATTTATTTGTTATACAAGGTGGCAACCCTTTATGCAGGGCACCAGAAAAAATGTCCCCTTCTAACTGACACCTCCTCTTACTTCCACAGGAAGGGTGACACCATTAAATCAAAGGTTAACCAACTTCTACTATATGTGTAATGAGGTGCCTTGCTTCTGTGGGTACAGTTAGCGTAGACAATGTAATACAGTCTCAGCACATCAATATTATCACAACCAAAGGCAGAATACCGTTGCATTATATTACAACATAACAACCTTGTAAGGGATGGATATGGATGCTAGCAGATCACTCCCTTATGGTGTGTAGGTACTATGTACTGCACTGTATTATACAAACCGGATTCCAAAAAAGTTGGGACACTAAACAAATTGTGAATAAAAACTGAATGCAATGATGTGGAGATGGCAAATGTCAATATTTTATTTGTAATAGAACGTAGATGACAGATCAAAAGTTTAATCCGAGTAAATGTATCATTTTAAAGGAAAAATACGTTGATTCCAATTTTCACAGTATCAACAAATCCCCAAAAAGTTGGGACAAGTAGCAATAAGAGGCTGGAAAAAGTAAATTTGAGCATAACGAAGAGCTGGAAGACCAATTAACACTAATTAGGTCAATTGGCAACATGATTGGGTATAAAAAGAGCTTCTCAGAGTGGCAGTGTCTCTCAGAAGCCAAGATGGGTAGAGGATCACCAATTCCCACAATGTTGCGCAGAAAGATAGTGGAGCAATATCAGAAAGGTGTTACCCAGCGAAAAATTGCAAAGACTTTGCATCTATCATCATCAACTGTGCATAACATCATCCGAAGATTCAGAGAATCTGGAACAATCTCTGCGTAAGGGTCAAGGCCGTAAAACCATACTGGATGCCCGTGATCTCCGGGCCCTTAAACGACACTGCACCACAAATAGGAATGCTACTGTAAAGGAAATCACAGAATGGGCTCAGGAATACTTCCAGAAACCATTGTCAGTGAACACAATCCACCGTACCATCCGCCGTTGCCAGCTGAAACTCTACAGTGCATAGAAGAAGCCATTTCTAAGCAAGATCCACAAGCTCAGGCATTTTCACTGGGACAGGGATCATTTAAAATGGAGTGTGGCAAAATGGAAGACTGTTCTGTGGTCAGACGAGTCACGATTCGAAGTTCTTTTTGGAAATCTGGGACGCCATGTCATCCGGACCAAAGAGGACAAGGACAACCCAAGTTGTTATCAACGCTCAGTTCAGAAGCCTGCATCTCTGATGGTATGGGGTTGCATGAGTGCGTGTGGCATGGGCAGCTTGCATGTCTGGAAAGGCACCATCTATGCAGAAAAATATATTCAGGTTCTAGAACAACATATGCTCCCATCCAGATGTCATCTCTTTCAGGGAAGACCCTGCATTTTTCAACAAGATAATGCCAGACCACATTCTGCATCAATCACAACATCATGGCTGCGTAGGAGAAGGATCCGGGTACTGAAATGGCCAGTCTGCAGTCCAGATCTTTCACCTATAGAGAACATTTGGCGCATCATAAAGAGGAAGGTGCAACAAAGAAGGCCCAAGACGATTGAACAGTTAGAGGCCTGTATTAGACAAGAATGGGAGAGCATTCCTATTTCTAAACTTGAGAAACTGGTCTCCTCGGTCCCCAGACGTCTGTTGAGTGTTGTAAGAAGAAGGGGAGATGCCACACAGTGGTGAAAATGGCCTTGTCCCAACTTTTTGGGGATTTGTTGACACCCTGAAATTCTGATTCAACATATTTTTCCCTTAAAATGATACATTTTCTCAGTTTAAACTTTTGTTCCGTGATTTATGTTCTATTCTGAATAAAATATTTGAAGTTGGCACCTCCACATCATTGCATTCAGTTTTTATTCACGATTTGTATAGTGTCCCAACTTTTTTGGAATCTGGTTTGTAGATATATTCTTCCAGTACAAATAAAAAGGTCTTATGTGGCACATGAATTCTCCCTCCACAGAGAAAGCCTGAGGTTGTACACTGGACACAATAAGTTGGCATCATTCACTATGCTTACTAAAATCATACTCAAATTCCTCAATAGAGAATATCAAAGCAGGATTTCCTAAAGCACATTGTCTGTTGTATAATACCAAATTATATTTGTATGCATTTGTATTCATTATGACATCCCAACATGTCTTCTTCCCAATTTATTGAGTTGAAAATTTCCCGTGACAAAAAACTGTTGTAAAAGCCATGATAACCCAGTGTCTCTAGATATTAGCAAATATAGCCAAGAAATCCATGACAAAGTATATGAGCTTTACATTATTAAAGCTAAAGCTCTGTGTACCTCAAGGAGCCAAGTTCTTCTACTAGTTTTTGGGGCACTGCCAATGCACTGCCAGTGGCAAGTAAATGTACTCAAACAGTTTCTACATTTCTAGGTGTTAAGAGAGAAAATGTGCTGCTACCATCCAATGCAATTCATTTGGCAGTAATTTAAATCATTAGTTTATTGAGGTTTTCAATGCCAAATGAAGTTGATATTTACAGAAGTAATCTTCTATGTGTGCACATAAACCCCATATTTATTATTCATGTAATAAGCATATTGAATTCCCAGGGACTCCCAGAGAAAGAGAACTTCTATAGCTAGCACCACCTTTTTTGAACTGGCTCACCCCTAAAAAAGTCTAAATACTCCATACTGCACTGTATTACAGATATGTTCTCCCAAATTAAACAATTGTATGTGGCTTGCAGTGATTATCTTTTCCATGGGAGAAACCTCTTTTCATATTACGTACACAGCTAGTCTCCTTTAGGAGAGCTAGTACCCCCCTAAGCCGCATTCAAGGCATCTCACTCAGCCAGCCATAATCCTACTCCATATGGATGAGGGATAAGCAACCCAAAACTTCTGTCTTTGGATGGATATCTGGCTTTGCTATTTTCCCTTGTCATGTCCCAAGGCTTGTTAAAAAGTCTGACTTTAACTCATAGGCAGACACTTCCAAAAGGTGGTGCTAGGGAGAGGTTTCTTTTTGCCTAGGAGATTATTTTCACATGGAGCACTGCCACTGTTTCTCCTTACACAGCTGATCTCCTTAAAGGGCTTCTGTCACCCCACTAAAGTCATATATATTTTTTTTGGCTACTTAAATTCCTTATACTGCGATATATCAATATATAATGCTCTTACTCATTTTCGTTTAGTAGTTTCTTCAAAAAACTGACTTTTATAATATGTAAATTACCTCTCTACCAGCAAGTAGGGTGGCTACTTGCTGGTAGCAGCCGCATCCTGCTTTCATAAAGACGCCCCCTCCTCATAAAGATGCCCCCTCCTCATGTTTATTGACAGGGCCAGCGAATGCGCTCGTCCTCTGACTGGCCCTGTCTGCGTTTTAAATCTCGCGCCTTCGCTGTACCGGTCTTCAGTCGACGCAGGCGCACTGAGAGGAGGACTCTCACTCAGCCGCTCCATTCTCAATGCGCCTGCGCCGATGACTTCACATCTACACCCGGCGCAGGCGCACTGAGGAAGGAGCGGCCGAGCGAGCGTCCTCCTATCAGTGCGCCTGCGCCGACTGAAGACCGGTACGGCGAAGGCGTGAGATTTAAAATGCAGACAGGGCCAGTCAGAGGACGAGCGCGTTCGCTGGCCCTGTCAATCAACATGAGGAGGGGGTGTCTTTATGAAAGCAGGATGCGGCTGCTACCAGCAAGTAGCCGCCCTACTTGCTGGTAGAGAGGTAATTTACATATTATAAAAGTCCGTTTTTTGAAGAAACTACTGAACGAAAATGAGTAAGAGCATTATATATTGATATATCGCAGTATAAGGAATTTAAGTAGCCAAAAAATAAATAAATGACTTTAGTGGGGTGACAGAAGCCCTTTAAGGTGAGCCAGTACCCCTCCCCAAGCTGGACTTAAAGTGTCACTGAAGTTTCAACAAATTTTGCATGAATTAACAGTACAGTGTGTGTACATGAGGAATAGCACTATATCTGGACATTATATCAATCGTATCAGAGATATTTTGTAGCAGTTTTTCTCTGTACATGCTAAACATCTAGTTTGCAGATCTCTCAGACGCGGTGGTGGTGACTAGCTGCCATCTACTGCACAAAGAAAGCAGAGGATTTTCCTAACCTTTTCTGACTCACTCAGAAGTTTAAACCAGGATCATGAAGGACATTACAGAGTGGCATTGACCTGTATTGGTTGTGAATTTAGCACTTGTGCTGAGCTAAAAACCTCTATCGATGTGCAGTCTTTTTACTGTCTCTGTTTCCATACTCACTCGTTTCCATTCTCACTCATGCCACTGCTGCTCACTCCTTCCCATCCCCATATACTTGTATTGACATGTGTAACATGATTAGAGTTGAGCGGACACCTGGATGTTCGGGTTCGACGAGTTCGGCCGAACTTGAAAAAAAAGTTCGGGTTCGGGACCCGAACTTGACCCCGAACCCGAACCCCATTGAAGTCAATGGGGACCTGAACTTTTGGGCACTAAAATGGCTCTAAAATAGTCCTGGAAAGGGCTAGAGGGCTGCAAAAGGCATTAAAATGTTCTTAAGAGCATGGCAACTGTTCTGCAAACAAATGTGGATAGGGAAATGACTTAAAATAACATAAAATACAGAAAAATTAAAAATAACAATCTGGATCTAGGAGTAGGAGGTTGAGGAGGCGGTGGATGGGTGGATGTGGCGGTATAGGTTGACGTGGCGGTATAGGTGGAAGCGGCGGTGAAGGAGGAATAGGTAGCCAACACTGATTTGTGTTATTTTTTATTTTTAAATTGGGGTATCCCCCAAAATATTGGGACATATAACAAAATAAAACAAAGAATAAGTGCACTTGAGTACAAGAATGGATGGTTGAGGCTGGTATAAATGTCTATTCTGCAAAAGGTACGGACAAGTCCTGTGGGATCAATGCCTGGTTCATTTTAATAAACGTAAGCTTGTCCACATTGGCTGCGGCCTGTGATAATGCTCTCTGCCGTGCTAAACACACGTTCACACTATACACTGGCTGCAGGGCAGGTCAGCACCTCCAAGGCTGACAAAGCTTTTCCACATTTTGGCCATGCTAACCCTGCCTTCTCAGGTGCTGGTGGTGCCCCAGCTGCGTTGGCGACCTCTTCCTCCTCCTCTACCTTCGCCTTGTGCTTCCACTGTGCCCCCGCTGTCAGGTGGGAATGCTATCATCAGCGTGCGCTTGTAGTCGCGCATCTTCCAATCAGTAACAGATGTTTTCACTAAATTTAGTTCCCTGTCAGCAATGCAGAGCAGGGGTTCATTCACGGCAAAAGGGGGTTCATGTCACCCAGCAATAGAACAGAGGATTTTGAGAGATTTAGGCCCCTGTCACCCAGGCACAGCAAAGGTTTATTCACGGCAAAAGGGGGTTCATGTCACCCAGCAATACACTGCGTGCAGAATTATTAGGCAAATGAGTATTTTGACCACATCATCCTCTTTATGCATGTTGTCTTACTCCAAGCTGTATAGGCTCGAAAGCCTATTACCAATTAAGCATATTAGGTGATGTGCATCTCTGTAATGAGAAGGGGTGTGGTCTAATGACATCAACACCCTATATTAGGTGTGCATAATTATTAGGCAACTTCCTTTCCTTTGGCAAAATGGGTCAAAAGAAGGACTTGACAGGCTCAGAAAAGTCAAAAATAGTGAGATATCTTGCAGAGGGATGCAGCACTCTTAAAATTGCAAAGCTTCTGAAGCGTGATCTTCGAACAATCAAGCGTTTCATTCAAAATAGTCAACAGGGTCGCAAGAAGCGTGTGGAAAAACCAAGGCGCAAAATAACTGCCCATGAACTGAGAAAAGTCAAGCGTGCAGCTGCCAAGGTGCCACTTGCCACCAGTTTGGCCATATTTCAGAGCTGCAACATCTGGTGTGCAATACTCAGAGACATGGCCAAGGTAAGAAAGGCTGAAAGACGACCACCACTGAACAAGACACACAAGCTGAAACGTCAAGACTGGGCCAAGAAATATCTCAAGACTGATTTTTCTAAGGTTTTATGGACTGATGAAATGAGAATGAGTCTTGATGGGCCAGATGGATGGGCCCGTGGCTGGATTGGTAAAGGGCAGAGAGCTCCAGTCCGACTCAGACGCCAGCAAGGTGGAGGTGGAGTACTGGTTTGGGCTGGTATCATCAAAGATGAGCTTGTGGGGCCTTTTCAGGTTGAGGATGGAGTCAAGCTAAACTCCCAGTCCTACTGCCAGTTTCTGGAAGACACCTTCTTCAAGCAGTGGTACAGGAAGAAGTCTGCATCCTTTAAGAAAAACATGATTTTCATGCAGGACAATGCTCCATCACACGCGTCCAAGTACTCCACAGCGTGGCTGGCAAGAAAGGGTATAAAAGAAGAAAATCTAATGACATGGCCTCCTTGTTCACCTGATCTGAACCCCATTGAGAACCTGTGGTCCATCATCAAATGTGAGATTTACAAGGAGGGAAAACAGTACACCTCTCTGAACAGTGTCTGGGAGGCTGTGGTTGCTGCTGCACGCAATGTTGATGGTGAACAGATCAAAACACTGACAGAATCCATGGATGGCAGGCTTTTGAGTGTCCTTGCAAAGAAAGGTGGCTATATTGGTCACTGATTTGTTTTTGCTTTGTTTTTGAATGTCAGAAATGTATATTTGTGAATGTTGAAATGTTATATTGGTTTCACTGGTAAAAATAAATAATTGAAATGGGTATATATTTGTTTTTTGTTAAGTTGCCTAATAATTATGCACAGTAATAGTCACCTGCACACACAGATATCCCCCTAAAATAACTAAAACTAAAAACAAACTAAAAACTACTTCCAAAAATATTCAGCTTTGATATTAATGAGTTTTTTGGGTTCATTGAGAACATGGTTGTTGTTCAATAATAAAATTAATCCTCAAAAATACAACTTGCCTAATAATTCTGCACTCCCTGTAGAACAGAGGATTTTGAGAGATTTAGGCCCATGTCACCCAGGCACAGCAGGGGTTAATTCACGGCAAAAGGGGGTTCTTGTCACCCAGCAATAGAACAGAGGATTTTGAGAGATTTAGGCCCATGTCACCCAGGCACAGCAGGGGTTAATTCACGGCAAAAGGGGGTTCTTGTCACCCAGCAATAGAACAGAGGATTTTGAGAGATTTAGGCCCCTGTCACCCAGGCACAGTAGGGGTTAATTCACGGCAAAAGGGGGTTCATGTCACCCAGCAATAGAACAGAGAATTTTGAGAGATTTAGGCCCCTGTCACCCAGGCTCAGCAGGGGTTTGTATACGCCAAAAATGGTAAAATGTCACCCGACAATTGAAAATAAGAATTTCTTCAATTTAGGGCACTAAAATTGGCACTTTTTTGCATTAAAATGGCTATTAAATAGTCCTTAAAAAGGCTAGAGGGATGTAAAAGGCAGTCAAATGTGCTTAAGAGCATGGCAACTGCTCTGCAAACAAGTGTGGATAGAGAAATAACTTAAAATAAAATAACAAAAAATTACAAATTATTAACCTGCAACTCAGAGAAGGAGGCGGATATGGAGTCGGAGGTTAAGAAGGCGGTGAATGTGGTGTTGTAGTTGGAGGCAGCAATGGAGGAGGAGGAGGTAGCCAATAATGTTTTTTTTTTTTGTTTTTGTTTTTTGTTTTTTTTATTGGGGTAGGTAGCCCCCAAAATATTGGGACAAATAAAAAAAAAGAAAACAAAGAATCATTGCACTTGACTTGAGTACAAGAATGTATGTTTGATGGTGGTATAAATGTCTATTCTGCACAAGGTGCAGACAAGTCTTGTGGGATCCAAGCCTGGTTCATTTTAATGAACGTGAGCTTGTCCACGTTGGCTGTGGACAGACGGCTGTGCTTGTCTGTGATGACGCCCCCTGCCGTGCTAAACACACGTTCAGATAATACACTGGCGGCAGGGCAGGCCAGCACCTCCAAGGCTTAAAAGGGCAAGCTCAGGCCATGTGCCCAATTTAGAGACCCAGAAGTTGAAGGGGGCAGACCCGTCATTCAGTACGTGTAGGCGTGTGCACACATACTGCTCCACCATGTTGGTGAAATGCTGCCTCCTGCTAAGACGTTCCATATCAGCTGGTGGTGCTGGTTGTTGTGGCGTGCTGACAAAGCTTTTCCACATGTTGGCCATGCTAACCCTGCCTTTTAAGGTGCTGGCGGTGCCCCAGCTGCGTTGGCGACTTCTTCCTCGTCCTCTGCCTTCACCTTGTGCTTCCACTGTGCCCCCGCTGTCAGGTGGGAATGCCACCAGCAGCGCGTCTACCAGCGTGCGCTTGTACTCGCGCATCTTACGATTACGCTCCAGTGACGGAATTAAGGATGGTACGTTGTCCTTGTAATGGGGATCCAGCAGTGTGGCCACCCAGTAATCAGCACAATTTAGAATGTGGGCAACTCTGCGGTCGTTGCAGAGACACTGCAGCATGTAATCGCTCATGTGTGCAAGGCTGCCCAGAGGCAACGAAAAGCTGTCCTCTGTGGGAGGTGTATCGTCAGTGTCCTCTGTATCCCCCCATCCACGCACCAGTGATGGCCATGAGCTGGTCTGGGTGCCACCCTGCTGTGAACATGGTTCCTCCTCCTGCATCTCATCCTCCACCTTCTCATCCTCCAGAACTGTGCCCTGCCTGGACAATTGTGTACCTTGGGTTTTTGGGTGCAGGAACCCACCCTCGGAGCCACTTGGAAATGACTGGCCGGAAACCCTACGAAATGATCCCTCTTCCTCCTCCTCCTCGTCCTGTGCCACATCCTCTTCCATCATCGCCAGGAGCGTTTTTTCAAGGAGTCATAGAAGTGAGATAGTAACGCTGAGAACGGCGTTATCGGCACTGGCCATGTTGGTGGAGTACTCGAAACAGCGCAACAAGGAACACAGGTCTCGCATGGAGGCCCAGTCATTGGTGGTGAAGTGGTGCTGTTCCGCCGAGCGACTCACCCGTGCGTGCTGCAGCTGAAACTCCACTATCGCCTGCTGCTGCTCGCACAGTCTGGACAGCATGTGCAAGGTGGAGTTCCACCTTGTGGGCACGTCGCATTTGAGGCGGTGAGCGGGAAGGCCGAAGTTACATTGCTGCGCTGACAGGCTAGCACTGCAGGGTGAGAACGCTGAAAGCGCGCACAGACGGCTCGCACTTTATGCAGAAGCTCTGACATGTCGGGGTCATTTTTAAGGAATCTCTGCACCACCAAATTCAGCACATGCGCCAGGCAAGGGATGTGCATCAAACCGGCTAGTCCCAGAGCTGCTACGAGATTTCGCCCATTATCGCACACCACCAGGCCGGGCTTGAGGCTGACTGGCACAAACCACTCATCGGTCTGTTGTTCAAGGCCCATCCACAGCTCCTGCGCGGTGTGGGGTTTGTCCCCCAAACAGATAAGTTTTAAAACTGCCTGCTGTCGTTTACCCCTGGCTGTGCTGAAGTTGGTGGTAAAGGTGTTACGCTGACCGGATGAGGAGCTAGTAGAGGATGAGGAAGCAGAGTAGGAGGAGGAAGCAATCATCGGTGGTGGAAGGAAATGCGCCAAACTGCTATCCGCCTCAGGCTTAGCCGCCACTGCATTTACCCAATGTGCTGTTATGGAGATATAACGGCCCTGACCGTGCTTACTGGTCCACGTATCCGTAGTCAGGTGCACCTTGCCACAGATGGAGTTGCGCAGTGCACACCTGATTTTGTCCCCTACTTGGCTGTGAAGGGAAGGGATGGCTCGCCTTGAAAAGTAGTGGCGGCTGGGCACGACGTACTGTGGGACAGCCACTGCCATAAGGCCTTTAAAACTATCCGTCTCCACCAGACGGAATGACAGCATTTCAAAGGCAAGTAATTTAGAAATGCTGGCATTCAGGGCTAGGGATCGCGGGTGGGTAGGGGGGTACTTCCTCTTCCTCTCCAGCGTTTGGGATATGGAGAGCTGAACGCTTCCGTGTGACAGTGTGGAGATGCTTGGTGACCCAGGTGTTAGTGTGGCTGGCAGATCCTCTGTTTGTGGGGTGCCACTCTCACTCCAGAGGTGGATGAAGAGGCCGCCACTGCAGCAGAAGAGGAAGCAGGAGGAGCCAGAGACCTTTCTTGGTTTTTGAGGTGTCTACTCCACTGCAGCTCGTGCTTTGCACTTAAATGCCTGGTCATGCAGGTTGTGCTCAGGTTGAGAACGTTTATGCCTCGCTTCAGGCTCTGATTGCACAGCGTGCAAACCACTCGTGTCTTGTCGTCAGCACATTGTCTGAAGAACTGCCACACCAGGGAACTCCTTAGAGCTGGCTTTGGTGTGCTCGGTCCCTTGCTGCGGTGGGCAGTAGGAGGCGTACTGTCTAGAGGACGGCCGCTCCGCTTTTGCACCCTGCTCCCTCTTCTGCTGTGCTGGTGGCTCTGTGCGACCACCGCCTCTTCCTCCGAACTACATCGGTCACTCGCATGACCTTGATTCCATGTGGGGCGAGGACCTCATCGTCCTCCACATAATCCTCCACCCAGTCTTCACCCCTGACTTCCTTGTCGGTCTACACGCTTTCGAAAGCCCCAGTTGGCAACTGTGTTTCGACATCATCCGAGACGTGCTGCGATGGTCCTCCCATGTACTCATCTTGAAAAATAAGTGGTTGGGCATCAGTGCACTCAATCTCTTCCACTTCTGGGGCAGCGCTAGGTGGATGGCCCTGGGAAAGCCTGCTAACAGAGTCATCAAAAAGCAGAAGAGTCTGCTGCATGACTTGGGGCTCAGACTGCTTGACTGATTTGGAAGGGGGTGAGGTGAAAGACTGATGGACATTGGCTGCAGGTGCCAACTGTGGTCTTTCAGCAGGAGACTGGGTGGGAGACAATGTGAAGGAACTGGATCCACTGTCAGCAACCCAATCTACTATCGCCTGTACTTGTTCAGGCCTCACTATTCGTAGAGCAGCATTAGGCCCGACCAAATACCGCTGCAGGTTTTGTTGCCTACTCGCACCTGAGGAAGGGGTTTCACTCTTGCGTGTAGCTGGCACAGATCGACCACGTCCTCTCCCTGCAACAGGAGCTCCACCAGCAGCACCACAACCTGGGCCACGTCCCTTATTTGACGCTCTTTTCATATTTTTTGAATTTAGGATCTTGCCCTAAATGGGTGTTTAATTAATAGTAAAAAAGAACAACAGAATGTAAAGGGTGTATCTCACACGGCCTGAACCAGACTAGGCCTCAATTAAAGATATCTTTGCACAAAAAGGCTGTATTTCAAATGGCTGTATTTCAAATGCCTAATTGAAACCCCTGTATGTAGGGGGGTATCTCACACGGTCTGAACCTGTGTAGGCCTGAAGTAAATATATCTTTGCACAAAAAGGCTGTATTTCAAATGGCTGTATTTCAAATGCCTAATTTAAACCCCTGTATGTATAGAGGGGATCTCACACGGTCTGAACCTGTGTAGGCCTGAAGTAAATATATCTTTGCTCAAAAAGGCTGTATTTCAAATGGCTGTATTTCAAATGCCTAATTCAAACCCCTGTATGTAGGGGGGTATCTCACACGGTCTGAACCTGTGTAGGCCTGAAGTGAATATATCTTTGCACAAAAAGGCTGTATTTCAAATGGCTGTATTTCAAATGCCTAATTTAAACCCCTGTATGTATAGAGGGGATCTCACACGGTCTGAACCTGTGTAGGCCTGAAGTAAATATATCTTTGCACAAAAAGGCTGTATTTCAAATGGCTGTATTTCAAATGCCTAATTCCAACCCCTGTATGTAGGGGGGTATCTCACACGGTCTGAACCTGTGTAGGCCTGAAGTAAATATATCTTTGCACAAAAAGGCTGTATTTCAAATAGCTGTATTTCAAATGCCTAATTCAAACCCCTGTATGTATAGAGTGTATAGAGGGGATCTCACACGGTCTGAACCTGTGTAGGCCTGAATATATCTTTGCACAAAAAGGCTGTATTTCAAATGCCTAATTTAAACCCCTGTATGTATAGAGGGGATCTCACACGGTCTGAACCTCTGTAGGCCTGAAGTAAATATATCTTTGCACAAAAAGGCTGTATTTCAAATGCCTAATTCAAACCCCTGTATGTAGGGGGGTATCTCACACGGTCTGAACCTGTGTAAGGGCTCTTTCACACCTGCGTTGTTGTGTTCCGGCATAGAGTTCCGGGGAGCGGGGGAGCAGTATACTTACCTTCCGTGCGGCTCCCCGGGCGCTCCAGAGTGACGTCAGGGCGCCCCAAGCTCATGGATCATGTGATCACATGGATCACGTCATCCATGCGCATGGGGCGCTCTGACGTCATTCTGGAGCGCCCGGGGAGCCGCACGGACTGTAAGTATACCGCTCCCCCGCTCCCCGCTCCTACTATGGCAACCAGGACTTTAATAGCGTCCTGGGTGCCATAGTAACACTGAACGCATTTGGAAGACGGTTCCGTCTTCAAATGCTTTCAGTACACTTGCGTTTTTCCGGATCCGGAGTGTAATTCCGGCAAGTGGAGTACACGCCGGATCCGGACAACGCAAGTGTGAAAGAGGCCTAAGCCTGAAGTAAATATATCTTTGCTCAAAATAGCTGTATTTCAAATGGCTGTATTTCAAATGCCTGATTCAAACCCCTGTATGTATAGTGGGGATCACAAACGCCCTGAATCAGTGTAGGCCTGAAGTAAATATATCTTTTGCACAAAAAGGCGGTATTTAAAATGGCTGTATTTCAAATGCCTAATTCAAACCCCTGTATGTAATTCAATATTGGTGCACCAAATGGCGGTATTTAAAATCTCTGAATGTAATTAAGGGTGTATCTCACAATGACATCTGCATCAAAGGCTGCCAACTAAATTTTTGGAGCCCAAACGACTGTTTGTTTAACAACTGATTTTGACAGCAGTATATAAGCCTGTAATTTCATACGTGCTGATGCTGCAAGGCCTGAAAATAGTGTTTTTTGTCAAATTAGTGTGTTTTTCAAACCCCAGAAAATGATGGGTGTATTTCTAGCTTAAATTGCACACTGACTAATACAGATGTTGTAGTTTGCCCCCAAAAAATGGTGATTTGCAATGTCCCAAAAGCTCAGATGCAGTGCTGGTGCACTGAGCATGCATAAAATGGCCGCCGCCACCCACCTAACTAACAGAATTCTAAAAGTTAGTATTTTTGGTCAATGAGCTCAGGGCAGGGTAAAACGATAGTGCCCTGCACCCACACAACTATTTGTCTGTAGATCGCTGAGTTAGATTCTCTCCTATGCTGTCCCTGAAATCACAAGTTCAGCAGCATCCTCTTCCTACACTTGTAGCACCAGAGTGACGTGCAGCGCTATGTGACCCAAGCTTATATAGAGCCTGGGTCACATGCTGCTCTGGCCAATCACAGCCATGCCATTAGTAGGCATGGTTGTGATGGCCACTTGGGGCAAGTAGTATGACGCTTGTTGATTGGCTGCTGTGCAGCCTTTCAAAAAGCGCCAAGAAAGCGGCGAACACCGAACCCGAACTTTTACGAAAATGTTCGGGTTCGGGGTCCAAAAATCCTAAAGTTCGGTACGAACCCGAACTTTACTGTTCGGGTTCCCTCAACCCTAAACATGATCCTTCTTTGCAACTGCTCTGTCTTCAGATGGAATTCAAAGCATTTTTAACAGCTGATAATAGAGAACTAGACATTTCTCACTGATAAGACATATTACAAAGTTTCTTGTGGCCGCTTGTACTATTGATTTATGTAAAGTTGTGTGAAAATACAGTGACTCTTTAAACAATATAATACAGAATAAGTGCATTGCTACTTTTAAAGCAAGCCTGCCAGGAGTTTCATGCTTCCTGAACCATGGGCAGTATGAAATACCAACAGGCTCCGTGATTATAAGCAATTATGTTTCACTATGAAATGCCGCAGAGATTCAGAGAAAACATAGTTTAAAAAAACAGCTGGGAATGCAGAGGAATTCACGCAGGCTTCTCCCCATCCTTCTCGGGTTGATAGGTCTTTTCACACACAGAGACACCTGTCAATATGGCGGAGCCAGGCATCATTCAAAGCATAGTTCATAGGCAGCCTGTTGGTATTTCATGCTGCCCATGATTTAAGCAGCGTGAAGCTCCTGGGTGGTTCCATTTAGTTACTTTGTGATCTATACTGTTGTCATTGCATACTTACTATAGACCATATCAAGAATTTACAAGTAATTTGTAAAATAATTCAAAAAATTATAAATCAAGTCTGCTCCACTGTTAGCTTCAGAGGGAGTTTTCATCTGCTAAAGCTTATGAACCCTCTGGGCAAACATATCATATAGAACCATACATACTACTATACACAGATTTAGTTCCATATGTATTTCTATATTAATACATTATTACTATTTTATCTACAGTGGACAAAGGAGCTAAATATTATACTAAAGGAAGAAAAAGAAGAGATGAAAAAAGAAGAACAAGAAAAACAAAGAAAAGAAGAAGATCAATTTAAAGAAGTAATGAGGAAAAGAGAACAAAAACTAAAGAAAACAAGCAAACCTTATGAGCTGCCTTGGTCTGTGGCGAGCATAAAACACGATGAAGACTTATGACAATGAACAAGCAATCTAATGGCTTAGTCATCTCAAGAATGCCAAAGTGCCTCACTGATAATTTCTGTGCAACTATAAGGCCATGTTCACACGTTAAGGCCTCTGCCAAGGCATGCATTTTGCTTACTTTCCCTACTTGCATGCTCCATTCACATGCAGAGGGAAAGAAAATTCAAAATAATGAATACAGTGGATTTCAAATAAAAAGTATTTGTCTGTCAAAGTATCTGTCTGTTTTACATTTAGATTTTGGGTACGACAACTTTCAACAAAATGACTAGAGATTAGCGAATTTTTCAAAAATTTGATTCAGCAAGTTTCACGTAATTTTCCGAAACGATTCGATCCAAATTTATTCACTGTGAATCTCGTTAAAAAACAACTATTGCCTTGCAGTAACATGCATAGGGAGGAGGCTGTGGTAGTGAAACAATACTGTGAGTCAGTTTGACACGCAGATGACAGGCGTCGCTCTTAGGCCGAATGCACACGGCTGTCTTCCGCGGCCGAGAGCGGTCCGTGGTATGCCGGGCTGGATTCCTGTTCAGAGCAGGAGCGCACGGCGTCATTGGTTCCTATGACGCCGTGCGCTTCATGCCGCCGCTGCTGTACAGTAATACACTCGTATAGTGTATTACTGTACAGCAGCGGCGGCATGAAGCGCACGGCGTCATAGCAACCGATGACGCCGTGCGCTCCTGCTCTGAAC
This sequence comes from Bufo bufo, assembly GCF_905171765.1. Taxonomy (NCBI): domain Eukaryota; kingdom Metazoa; phylum Chordata; class Amphibia; order Anura; family Bufonidae; genus Bufo; species Bufo bufo. The sequence continues at coordinate 162,192,431 of NC_053390.1, read as the reverse complement.
AGGAATCCAGCCCGACATACCACGGACCGCTCTCGGCCACGGAACACGGCCGTGTGCATTCGGCCTCAAAATCACTGCACACTTCACTTATTTGGGCAGTCACAGGGCCAAAACTGACCAAATAACTCAAGTATGAACTCAGCCTTACAGGTCGATGTTAGCGTCAAGAAGATGCGCACTCCTTTTACACCATCGTCAGCTGATTCTACATAGATGTCTACAGAACCTGTTCTATTAAACGCTTATACAAGTAGAGCCCCGCAACAGAGTAGAGAGGGTGTCAGCAGTAAGTTTGTGTTGACTTTACTGATTATTTTTCCCTTCCTCTGATCCATCAGAACAATAACCCCCCAAAAAGGATCCTGTCTGTTGAGCATCTTCACTCGGTCAGCATTTGGTCAGTAATCCATCAGTATTACTAATGCCAAAAAAACAAGAGTGAATCCAAAACAGAGATGACACGTGAATGGAATATTTGCATGTCTTCAGTGTTTTGTACCCACTCCTGCTTTTGGCTACAAAATCTTAAGCCAATTCATGATGGGACCATACAGGTCTTATAGCTGCTACACAGACAGGATCTGTTGTGCGTCTCATTTTTCCCTCCTACTGACAGATCAGGAGAAGGTAACAGCAGAAAAGGGCCGGAACTCACTTCCAGTTATATTCAATAATTCTGTTTATTGTCACATAGCACTGTGACGCATTTCGACACTCGCAGGTGTCTTTGTAAAACAGTGAACAAACACATTGCAAACCACCCTTAAATAGCCAAACCCCTCATCAAGGTATGTGTATCAGATGATCGTGATGTCACAAAACACCCCCCACCCCCCAACTCGTAGACACACAATACAAATAATATTACAGATATTAATTCTCATCCTGGACGGAATCTTCTCTTATTGTCACTCTTAGTATACAGCGTAATTTTGTGTCTTTTAACCTGTAGAAAAACATATGTAAATATATCTATCTCTCGAAAACCTCCCTATATTAAATACACAGAAATGTAAAAATATAATTTTTTTTACAAAAAAACGATTGCGTTCATAATGACGGTTTAGACCCATGGGTTCCAGAGTTTGGAGCCGATGGATCCAGTATGCCTCTCTTTTCCTCAGCAGTAAATTCCTGTCTCCTCCTTGTAATGCTGCAGAACCCCAAGCAACCAGGCAAAGATCTGAACAAACGTGGAAACGTGGATTTATTGAAAACACAGCAGTAAAGTCCAAGCCAGAAATCATACAGAAATAACGTAGTCCAAATAATAATCTGAACCAGCATACTCCCAGGTTGTAGAGACAACAGTGAGCACTGATCAGCCAGGGAGATCACCTTTTAAACACCTGCTGGCCAATCATAGAGTGCTGCTTGTCAAAACCTCATAGGTCATGCGATGATCCTTCTTATTAGCACCTGTGTAGTAAATCCCTAATCAACTTTAAATTTGTGCACAGGTGCTTTACCTGCCAGTGGCCGACGTAGCGCATAAGATGCACGCACACTCGGCCGCGCATTCCTTTGCGAATCACCCCTCGGGCGTGCATGCGGATGCCCAAGAGACTCGGCACGGGCACAGGATTGTGCCAGCATGGACACCGGAACGGAACTCGCAGGAGACACCGGAGGCAGGACCGGCCGCAACGTATTGCCATCAGCCCGGCAATTCTGCCTCAGAGATCCCCGCAGCCCTCCCCTCCGGCGCCCATGCAGACGCCCCACCGTATCTGCCCGCAAGGGAACCAAAACCGCAGACTCCCTTACATTACCCCTGCCTCGAGGAGGCGGCTCAGAAGTCTCCAAACGGGGCTTACCCAGATTCTCACGGTGGAAAGTAGCTACCAATTCCTCCACATGAACCTGGCGGGCAGGTACCCAACATTTCTCTTCTGGACCAAATCTCTTCCAGTCCACTAAATACTGGAGAGATCTCTGGACAAAGCGGGAATCCAAAATCTTATTGACCTCAAATTCTGGCTCCCCTTGAACCTCCACCGGAGATGGAGTTCGAATAAAGGGAGCTGACTCGGCCGCCGATTTGAGCAGTGAAACATGAAAGGTGTTCACTCCTCGAATCGACGGAGGAAAAGCAACCTTGTAAGTCACCCGGTTAATTTTTTGTATAACTGGGTATGGACCAATGAATCTAGGCCCCAGTTTGGCAGACGATTGATGCAACCGGATGTTTCGGGTGGAGACCCACACTGGATCTCCTACCTTAAACTCTTGCTCCGTAGTGCGATGGCGGTCAGCGAATTCTTTCTGTTGTGCTACCGCCTTACGAAGATTCCGCTGCGTCAACAACCAAATGGGCTGTCTATCCTGGAACCATTGATTCACCCCTGGACAGTCAGTGGAGGCCCCTGCCAGAGAGGAGAGTCTTGGATCCCTGCCCCCACGCACCTGGACGGAGACATCTTGGTAGAGGCATGTTCGGAGTTGTTATAAGCCACCTCTGCAAAGGGGAGGTGAGCTGCCCATTCCTCCTGGCAGTCTGACACGAAACACCGGAGATACTGTTCCAGGGTCTGGTTCGTTCTTTCTGTCTGCCCGTTAGTCTCTGGGTGAAAACCAGATGAAAATGACAGCCTAATCCCAAGACGGGAGCAGAAGGAATGCCAGAAACAGGAAATAAACTGAACTCCCCTATCTGAAACAATATCCTTCGGTTCCCCGTGTAATCGGAAGACATGTTTCACAAACAGATCTGCCAGCTCTCCAGCCGACGGCAATCCAGGAAGCGGAATAAAATGAGCCATTTTACTAAAACGATCCACCACTACCCAAATTACCGTACAGCCGGAAGACCTAGGCAGATCCGTTATGAAATCCATAGACACGTGGGTCCACGGGGCCGAAGGAATGGACAGAGGAAGCAAAGTACCAGAAGGGGCGGACCGAGATGATTTACAGCGAGCACAGACACTACATGCTTGGACATAGGCTTTGACATCAGAAAGCATCTTGGGCCACCAGACATGACGTTTACAAAGGGATATGGTTTTCTTTATCTCCGGGTGCCCGGCCGACTTAGAATTATGCAATTGTTGCAAAACCCTGAGTCTGAAATTTAATGCACAAACAGCCGACCTTTCGGTTTGTTAGGAGGGCTCTCCGTCTGTAAAGGTAAGAGCAGTAAAGACAGATCCTCCATTATCCCTGAGGTGTCCAAGGCGGCTACGAAACACCTCGCAGGGTTAATGGATTCTGGCTCAGTGTCATGTCCAGAAGGGGCTTCAGGGAAATAACAGGAAAGAGCATCCGCTTTGACATGCTTGGTTCCTGGTTTATAGGTTAAGCGGAAATTAAAGCGGGTAGAAAACAATGCCCAGGGGGCTTGGTGAGAATTTAATCTCTTAGCCCCTTCGATATACTCAAGGTTCTTGTGGTCGGTGTAAACCGTAATGGGATGTTCCGCACCCTCTAGCCAATGTCTCCACTCTTGAAAGGCCAACTTAACCCCCAAAAGCTCTCTATTACCGATATCATAGTTACGCTCGGCTGGAGAGAGCTTCCGAGAGAAAAAGGCACAAGGATGAAGCCTCTCAAGATCTCCAGAGTACTGAGACAGAACCACCCCCACTCTGACCTCAAAGGCGTCAACCTCGAGGAAAAAAGGTTGAGAAGTGTCTGGATGAGTGAGGTTTGGAGCTGAGCAAAAGGCTTGCTTTAGCGTCTCAACGGCTTCGCCAGCCTCTTTCGTCCACTCAGAAGGGTTCATCCCCTTCTTAGTGAGGTTAGTGAGTGGCAGCACTACCGCAGAATAGTTCTTAATAAATTTGCGATAGAAATTGGCGAAACCTAGGAAACGCTGTAATCCCTTCAGATCTCTAGTCCAGGACAGCTGAGAGTTTGGAGGGGTCCATCGCCAATCCTCGTTCAGAGACTATATACCCTAGAAAAGGCAATTCTTTCACTTCAAACAAGCATTTCTCGAGCTTGGCGTACAAGTGATTCTCTCTCAGCCTCTGGAAAACCTGACAAAAATGATCCCGGTGAGTCTGCAAGTCTGATGAGTAGATTAGTATGTCATCTAAATAGACAACCACGAATCTACCCAAGAAATCCCGGAGGACATTATTGATGAACTCCTGGAAGACTGCGGGAGAATTACAGAGACCGAAAGGCATCACAAGATACTCATAATGCCAGTCTCTAGTATTAAATGTGGTCTTCCATTCGTCACCCTTACGAATACGTACTAAGTTGTACGTACCCCTCAAATCGAGTTTGGCAAAAATCCAGGCCCCTGCCACCTGAGCAAACAAATCTTCAATAAGTGGAAGGGGGTACCGATTCTTCACCGTAATTCGACTGAGGGCGCGAAAATCAATGCAGGGTCTCAATCCGCCTTCTTTCTTCTCCACGGAAGAGAATCCTGCCCCTGCGGGAGAAGTGGACGGTCAGATGAAATCCTTATCGAGATTCTCCTTTATATATTCTCGCTGGGCCTGAATTTCAGGCCCAGTGAGATTATACAGATGCCCTCTGGGTGGCATGGTACCTGGCAACAAATCAATAGGACAATCATATGGCCTATGAGGAGGTAACACATCAGCCCCTTGTGGGCTAAACACGTCTGGGAAGTGATGATAGCGCCTGGGTAACGCACTCAGCACTTTCATGGATGCAAGTGGCAACACCGGGCAAATGCACCTGGTGAAGCAGTCAGAACTCCACTTGCAAATTTGTCCGTAATGCCAGTCCACAACTGCATTATGAAGTCTCAACCAGGGGAGGCCCAAAATCACAGGAGTGGATGGCATGTCCAGGGTTAAAAGGTTTAAGACTTCCCGTTGACCAGCCCCTTCCTTTACCTGCAACCCAGGTGTCATCAACGACAGGCCTTCTTGAAGGGGAGACCCATCCACAGCGGTGACGGAAATGGCTTCTCCCGGTTTGAAGACTGGGATCTGTAGTCGTTGGACCAGAGAAGAGTCAATGAAGTTACCGGCAGAGCTCCCGAGTAGAGTAAGGCGGAGATAGGATGGTTCTTCCCTTGCCACTCAATAGTAATAGGTATGAGAAAACGACTTCTTTTAAGAGGAGGAAGCAGAGTACTTAGTGGATTCTCCTCAATGTCCATTAGGCTTTGTCGTTTCCCGACAATAGTAAAGGACATTTCTTTAGTCGGTGCCCAACTCCTCCACAATATAAGCAAAGACCCTCATTCTGGCGACGAGCCCTCTCCGTAGGGGTAAGATGTGAAGACCCCAGTTCCATGGGTTCCTCAGCCGGTTTACTGGGTCGTGGAGATGGGTTGGAAGAAACTGAATGAGAAGCCCGCTCCAGACGACGTTCTCGAATGCGACGATCAGCGTTGATTGCTTGTTGGATTGCCACATCTAGAGATGATGGAGATGGTAGAGATAATAGTAGATCTCTGACAGGGTCGGAGAGTCCCAACCGGAACCGGTGGCGAATTGCAGCATCCCCCCAGTTGGTAAAGGTGGCCCAGCGACGGAACTCTGCAGCAAATTCTTCCGCTGTGCGTCGTCCTTGTTGGAGGTGTTCCAGTTGAGTCTCAGCAGTTCGAGTGCGATCTAGGTCTTCATACAAAACCCCCATAGCATGAAAGAAGGCCTCTACTGAGTCAAATGTGGGATCCCCTGTCTGGAGGTTAAAAGCCCAGCGTTGCGGGTCCTTCCTCAATAGAGACATCACTATGCCGATCCTTTGTTTGGTATTACCCGATGATACAGGGCGCAGTTCAAAGTATAAGCGGCAGGAGTCACGGAAGTTGAGAAACTCCTACCTATTACCTGAAAAAACCTCAGGTAGGGGTATCTTGGGTTCCACTGGGCGTTCTGCTGAAGTCGGGTCGAGAAAACCCTGCCCTCCCTGGAGGAGGATTTTAAGCTCGTCCCCGACTGTTGCCAGTTATGCATGGATCTTATTAATATTCACAGCAGAGATGTTTATCCTGTGTTGGACCAAGAGGTTCGCTGCTCTGGTCAATTCCACTAGCTGCTGTTGGATGCGATCCATGATAACTGAAAGTTGGGGCTTACTGTTCTGTAAGGCTGCAGAACCACAAGCAACCAGGCAAAGATCTGAACAAACGTGGATTTATTGAAAACACAGCAGTAAAGTCCAAGCCAGAAATCATACAGAAATAACGTAGTCCAAATAATAACCTCTGTGGGAAAACATCAGAGAAAAGCCAGACCAGGCTAAAGTTCATACAGAAGAGTCCATGAAACCAAATACCTAAGGATGAGACGGTGAAGTATCCAAGGTCCGATCTGAGGCCACACACGGTGCAACTGTAGAGCAGAGATGAGGTTTCCAGAGGCATTCACTAGATGGAGACACACAGAGTTCATGCATAGAACAAACTTAGTGAATCTGAACCAGCATACTCCCAGGTTGTAGAGACAACAGTGAGCACTGATCAGCCAGGGAGATCACCTTTTAAACACATGCTGGCCAATCACAGAGTGCTGCTTGTCAGAACCTCATAGGTCATGCGATGATCCTATTCATTAGCACCTGTGCAGCAAATCCCTAATCAACTTTGAATTTGTGCACAGATGCTTTACCTGCCAGTGGCCTACGTAGCGCATAAGATGCACGCACACTCGGCCGCGCATTCCTTTGCGAATCACCCCTCGGGCGTGCATGCGGACGCCCAACAGACTCGGCACGGGATTGTGCCAGCATGGACGCCGGAACGGAACCCGCAGGAGACACCGGAGGCAGGACCGGCCGCGAAGTATTGCCATCAGCCCGGCAATTCTGCCTCAGAGATCCCCGCGGCCCTCCCCTCCGGCGCGCATGCGGACGCCCCACCGTATCTGCCTACAAGGGAACCAAAATGGCAGACTCCCTTACACTCCTCTCCTTGGTTGTGTTACACCCTCGATAATCTGAAATCGCAGCTGCGATATATATTATGTCTCTCTCTATGAAAATGATGCGGTACCTGTAGTAGCAAAATCGACCTATGGTATGCTATAAGAGAACGGCAAATATTTGTGACAAAATTGTTAAAGCTGACATTGGAAGTGACAGAAGGGAATTAAAACAAAAAATGTTTGCAACTCCGAAACAGGGAACTTTTCCCTACCTCGGGTGCATACATTGCTCCAGTGTCATTAAAGGCCCCCACATCACTCATCCACGATCGGGGGAGCATATCCCTAGAAGGGTTTTTATCACCTGTGACAGCAATTATGTCATATATATCTTGAAGTGTCCATGCAGTCTTTTATATGTAGGGGAAACGTCCACACGCATGAAAGACAGGTTTAGTAAACATAAATCCACGATCAGGAAGGAGAACTTACTACTAACGGCACCGCATCATTTTCATCGAAAGAGACATAATATATCGCAGCTGCGATTTCAGATTATCGAGGGTGTAACACAACCAAGGAGAGAAGGAGACAGGAATTTACTGCTGAGGAAACGAGAGGCATACTGGATCCATCGGCTCCAAACTCTAGAACCTATAGGTCTAAACCGTGACTATGAATTCAATCGTTTTTTGTAAAAAGGTTTATATTTTTTAATTTTTCACAATTTTTTTTACATTTCTGTGTATTTAATATGGCCAGGTTTTCAAGAGATAGATATATTTACATATGTTTCTCTACAGATGAAATGATGCGGAATTACGCTGTATACTAAGAGTGACAATAAGAGAAGATTCTGTCCAGGATGAGAATTAATATCTGTAATATTATTTGTATTGTGTGTCTATGAGTTGGGGAAGGGGTTGGGGGGGTTACGATCATCTGATACACACACCTTGATGAGGGGTTTGGCTCTTTAAGGGTGGTTTGCAATGTGTTTGTTTACTGTTTGACAAAGACACCTGCAAGTGTCGAAACGCGTCACAGTGCTATGTGACAATAAACAGAATTATTGAATATAACTGGAAGTGAGTGCCGCCCTTTTATGCTGTTATTTTCATGGGATGCCAATCCTAGGACGCGAGCACCACGGAAACTTACCTGCAGTGCCGACCTATTGGACATAATACTTTAGATCAGGAGAAGGGTCAAATAAATGGTGATGTCATCAGGCCAAAAAGGCAAAATAGTGGCCCAATCATGGAGTGGGGAGGTTGGTAGTACAGCTTGAGAAGTCCACAGAGTGGCCCAATGACATAGTGGTGAGGTGGAAGCAGCATGAGGAGACCACATAGTGGCCCAATGACAGAGTCTGGAGGTGGCGGCAGCATCAGGAGGAGGCCACAGAGTGTCACAAAGACAGAATGTGAAGGTGGCAGCAGCAGCATGAGGAGGCCACAGAGTGGCAAGGTGACATAGTGTGGAGGTGGCAGACCACAGAGTGACCCGGTGACAGAGTGGGTAGCAATAACAGTACCCGCTGACGATGGTTGGTGTAAGAAGAAGCACTTGGCATCAGATGTGTGGCATCAGGCGGGTGGCAGCATCAGAATAGTAGCTGAGGCAGGTAGCCAGAAGAAACCGGTCTCTTTTGTCATAGTGTAGGTGTGGCACCATGGATAATCTAGTCTGATGCATCAGGCATTGGTGGGTGGAAATCATGGCTGATCCACGCCTGATTCATCTTGACAAAGGTCAGTCTCTCCACATTTTGGGTGGACAGGAGAGTTCTTCTTGGGGTAACTATGGCCGCACTAAACACCCGCTCTGATGCCACACTACTGGCCGGGCAGCACAGCTTTTCCACGGCAAACTCTGCCAGTTGCGGCCACAAATCAAATTTGGCTGCCCAGTAGTCGAGCAGATCTTCAATGTGTGGTGGCAGGGTGCTGTCCAAATATACCACCACTTGCTGGTTCAGGTCCTGCTCCAGGTCTAGCTGCTGCTGGTGAGTAGTTTCTTAACTAGGCGGGTGACGAAAGCTGCTCATCAGCGACTCTAGACTCAAGTTTCTGCTGATGAAGCTGGAACTGCTCCTACCCCCCGCTACAGCAGCCATTGCAGAGGAACGTGAGCGCAGAGGGCCCCCCCGGTCAGACATGCGAGAGGATGGACAGTGGCGCAGACAATGAAAGCGGCCAACTGACTACATAGGATGTTTCTATAGTAGTTCAGTTTGTCCTCCCTCTCAGCGAGTGTAAAAAAAGCCCCCATTTTGCACCGGTAGTGAGGGTCTAACATGGTGGAAAACCGGTAATCATCCCTCTGCCGAATGGTAACAATTCGGCTGTCACTACGCAAGCAAGTGAGCATGCATCAGGCCATTTGCGCAAGTGACTTGGAGGGACTCCCTGCCTCCATCTTCACTGCATACTGCCACAGTGTGTCTGGGTCCTCTGCCTCGTCTTTCTCATCATCCTCTTGCTCCTCCGGCTGCTCCTGCTCCTCCTCTTCTGTAACCTGTGTAGAAAAACCACCCATTTCGCTACACGTTGCTTGTGCTCCAATGTCCTCCTCCTCCAGTTCAGGCCCCTCAGGGCTCATGTGGCCATGAGATGTAGGCACCCCGTCTTCAGTCCCCTGACCAGCAAGATTTACCAGCATCTTTTTCAGGATCTGAACCATTGGAATGACGTTGTTAATCCCATAGTCCTGGTGACTGACAAATAAAGTGGCCTACTTGAAGGGCACAAACAAACGTGAGGTGTCACGTATGAGCTGCCACTGGATAATATCGAAGTAATACAGGGGAGTACCTCTGTCCGCCCGTATCATTAAGAAATTGTTTATGGCCTTTCTCTGTTCGTACAGTCGGTCCAACATATGGAGGGTGGAATTCCAATAGGTGGGGACGCTGTTTTGCCGCTGTGGCTTAAGGAGGCTGTCCTTGGCAGAGTATGAGTGGCTGAAGTGCTTGCAAAGTTTCCTGCCCATTTTTGCAGATGGGTGGAAGATTTTGGGAAACGCTTGACATCCAGATTGAACACGTGCAAGATGCAGGGCGCATCGCTCAGCCCTCCTTGGCGCAGTGCCAAAGCCATGTTCTTCCCATTGTCAGTCACCATGGTTCTGATTTTTAGTTTTTGCGGAGAAAGCCAGGATTCGATTTCTTGATGAAGGATGCAGAGCAGTTCCTCCCGTGAGTGTCTCTGTTCGCCCAGGCAAATGAGGTGCAGAACAGCTTGACACCGCTGTGCCCTGCACATGTGGAATGCTGGTGGGGCACTGTGATTTGTCCCTGCAGTGGAGGCTGAGGACAAGGTGGAAGATGAGGAGGCAGAGGCGGACATTGTCGCAGAACCAACGGCGTGAGAACATGGAGACGTCACCTGGCCAAGTTGCTGGTTTGGCTGGGCAGGAACCACATTTACCCAGTGGGCCGTAAAGGACATGTATTTCACGTAAAGGACGTGTATGAGTTACAGCTCCACACGACGGCTCTGCCGTGCACTTTGGCAGACACCGACAGGCTCAAGGACTGGTCCACCTTCTGTTCTACATATGTGTGCATGGCTGGTACTGCCTTTTTGGCAAATAAATGATGGCTTGGGACTCTCCACCTTGGCTCGGCACAAGCCATCAGTTCTCTGAAAGGTGCAGAGTCCACCACTTGTAAAGGGAGGGACTGCAGTACCAGGAACTTGGCCAGGAGCACGTTCAGCTTCTGCACCGTTGGATGAGTGCACGCATACTGTTGTCTTTTGGCAATCGCTTTGGTGATCGATTGCTGACGGAATGACTGAATAGAAGGAGGAGGAGCAGGAGCATCAGGACAAGCAGAATATGGGAAGGAGAGACAGCTCCCTTCGGCTGAGGTGATGGAGCCTTGACTGCCTGAAATCGGATGCGTGCCACTGGGTGATGCAGCGGTTGCTGTGGCAGGCTGGACCACGACAAAAAACTGCCCCACCGCCGAGTAGTTGATTTTACTCCCAACACTCCGCACTGACTGACTTCTACTGCCACTGCCTCTGTGAAAAACTTCACCACTACTTTCCGGGCCGGTAGGCTCCTGCGAAGAGGGTGGTCTACCCCGGGCACTTTTGGGTCCTGACCTCCCACTGCTGCCACCCTGCTGATTCCTAGCCACGCTACTGACTTGCTGGCTCCGCCGCTGCCTCATGTGCAAGCTGCCACTCTCTTATCCCGATGATGATGAAGCCCCTTCGTCCCCCGGCTCCCAATTGCGATCGGCTACATCAGGCATGCTTAACCTGCATCCCTCCAGCTGTTGCAAAACTACAACTCCCAGCATGCCCGAACAGCCTACAGCTATCAGCCTACAGCAGGGCATTGTAGGAGTTGTAGTTTTATAACAGCTGGAGGGCCGCAGGTTGAGAATGCCTGGGCTACATCATCATTGAGTATTGTGTCTGCATGTCACTGATGACCTCCTCAACGGTCTCTGAGCCAGGAGCCTGACCGCTAGCAACACCAGCTACCACACCACTCTTCTTATAACTACTTGCCCGCCTACCAGAGGAACTGGCAGTCTGCTCTGGATCTTGGCTGGGCAGTAGCTTCTGACTGTCCTCTAGTAGCTCATCCTTGCTGTATAGTGGAGCTGAGTCCACAGCATATAGTACTACTCTGGCTAAGGGAACAGAAGGACAGAGGCAGGTTGAGGATAGGTGAGGGGGCAGGGCCTTCTCCCAGGCCATCCCAACTAAGGGTTGTGTCTGACGAACCCACCGACTCTTGGCTGGGGGTGTCTGATGTCACTTGCGACGTAGTCGAATATTGAGTGAACCATTCAAGAACCGCTGTGTTGCTGGTCAAGACATGACCGCTAGCTGACACTGGGAGCTCAGGCCTCTCGTTGCGACTTCTGCTACCACGCCCCCTTACTCTGCTGCGACCTGTGCCTGCGCCAGAAACTTTTAGGCCTGTGCCCCTCCCCTGTGCAGGGCCTGTCACTTCTGTGTCTGACATAATGTTAGATCAAATAAGTAAATAAAAAGGAAATTAATACATGCCAAAAAGGGCAGTTTTTTCTCACTTCACCACACAACGGCTGATAAGCCCCTTTTTTCCCCCCACTAATACACAACAAAAAAAGACTTTAGAACATATAACTGCGGCCGTGAACGGCAAATAATATATCTTTTTGCCACTAATACACGCCAAAAAGGGCTGTAATTTTCTCACTTCAACACACAACGGCTAAAAGCCTTTTTTCTTTTTCCCCAGTGAAATGAACATCAGTATAATGGCAATTTGGATCCGCTGTCAGTGCAGCAAGGTGTAATAGGATTGTTCCTATTACCCAGGCTGTAAACACCCCTATTGAACCCTGTTCTGCTTCAATACTGTGTAATAATTCCTCCCTATCCTTTCCCTACACTTCTAATGCTCTTTCCCTGAACTTCTATTGAGCAAATTTTAAGTTTTCAAGTCTTTCCTAGCACTGTCCCTAGCACCTGCTAACGTCTCTCCCTGCACTAAGTACACTGGAAAATGGCTGAATACAAGATGGCTGATGCTATTTAAAGGGCTGGCTTCTGATTGGCTGCATGCATAGCATTGTGTGTGATCCCTCGTTCCCAGAGTTCCTTGCTCCATGTCCTAATACATGCAGCAGCCATTTTAGAAAAAAATGCAATTAGTTACCACGAAGCGTGAGGAAATTCGAATTCGTTGTGAATCGAATAATTCCTGAAATTCAGTGAAGGATTCTATTACAGTCCAAAGCCTATTTTTTATAAGCTTATATTTTATCATGAACTATACATTAATACATTACGCACGCAGGGACACGTAGCAGGTGAAAGTCCATATGACTAAGAAGTTTTGCTCGCATGTTATGGATAGCCTTGGACTCTGGTAAAAAGATAAGATTACGGAAATGTATAGCTAGCTAAAAACATGTGTTACTGTTTAACTTAAACATCATGTCATTTAGTACTATTTATGTCTCACGAGGTTAATAAAATCCTTCAGAGTGATTTTGAACCGCACAGAAGTTTGTCTTAAGTCATTATCACTCTCTCTGGCGTCAGAAAGAATCAAATCAAGCTGAATACCGAAGTCTTGTACCTGGGGTACAAAATAAGGAAAAGATAAGGATAATTCCTTACAATTTGAGGGCTCGTCCGGAATTGAGAAGGTCATCCTCATGTTTGGTAAGAAGAGACACAGATTTTTGTCCTTTAGGCCATTCCGGGGGCACTGACCACGTCTCGATTCAAATAAGTACATAAGGGACCCTTAGATAGACTTCGAAGTACTGTGTCAGGGATACAGTAAGCATAACTCAGGGAGTTTTTGCCTTAGGATTCAGGGAATCCAGTAACAAGGAAAGTGCACTTCAGAGGGCTCAGGGAGCCCCATAAAAGATCTGTTCCGGGAACAGAAAGGATTCAGGGAATCCAATAACAAGGAAAGTGCACTTCAGAGGGCTCAGGGAGTCCCGTAAAAGATCTGTTCAAGGAACAGAAGGTTTAACAGCTTGATTTGATTCTTAATAAGATAATTATAGAAGTTTTGCATGATAAGTTGTTTGATAATTGTAGAAGTTTTGCATGATAAGTTGTTTTGTCTAACACAGTTATATAAGAGGAAGTGACAGGCTGGGTCGTAAGTGTACAGCTGTCGTCCCAAGACTAACATTCTGTGTTTTGAATTCTTTTTGTAAGAAAATAAGTTTTAATAATGGGTAGTCAAAAATCTAAGATAGAATACCCTAAACCAGAACCAGGAGAAACATGTAAACAATATGTTGCCCGAGTCAGTCCTACAAATTATTACCTTGTTAACCCATGGGTAGATAATTTGGCAGGGTGGACAGAGGCAATGGAAGCGATAGACCCCTTTCCCAGGGAAGGAGACAATAGCATATATCACATGGACATGGTCAAGGGTCTATGCTTAGGCGACACTGCCGCCTGACCGTATTTTGAACCTGACCCTTCATGGGATATGGATTATATGCAGAAAGGAGGAGAACAATGGCTAAAGATAGCTCCCCACCGGTATGACCCCAACATGTGCAAGACAAAAGGTTTAAAAAGATTAAAAGATGATAAAAAACTACATGAGATACAGACTAAGAAGGAAAAAGAGGTAAAGGATAGTGAGACCAGGAGACCTGAGACATCCATGCCTTTTTTGACGGTTGGTAATCAACTAATGAAAAAGGCTTTGGACATAGATGACCTTAATAAAATTATTAAACACTGCCCCAAGCCTACTGTGGCTCCGTCTGGCACAGTGGCTTATTTAAAGAAAGCCTGTAAAGGGAGGAATTTCACCCAAGAAGACCTTAGACTCATAATTGACGGAATAGTGGGTTCCCACAGTTCATGGGATTGGAAAAAGGTAACAGTATCAGAAATAGACCCCAATACGGACAACAGTTAATATGGAAAGAGTTAGAAGAACACATGATAGAGGTATTTAAGCAAAAGTCTTCACTCCCAGTAGCCGTAGCATGTAAGCAAAAACCCTCAGAAAGCGTTATTGATTTCTGGAGATTTGTGGATTGCTGGAAATTGGAGGCAGGGCTACCAGTTCTCCAGAATGACAGTCTACGTATTTCCACATTTATTAACAATCTGATAGACTAATGCTTACAGTAAAACAGAACGTCTCCACGTGGACTTCAGACAGCATAGATCAATTTAAAACATTCCTGAGATAATGGAAGCGGCCAGGGAATCATGCAGAGTAAGTAATGTGTAATATATTATACAAGATGAAGAATTGTTCGGTCATTTTCTTCCCCAAGCAGTGTAATGTGGGAATCCAGCTTTTAACAAAATGACTGTATGATTATAACATGTATATTGCCTTCTTATAAGAGTTGATTAATCACAGAGTGAAAACCAGAAGACATTGGAAAACGCAGCAACAAACTGTGTGTGGTATGGATATCTGTTTCCAGGAAAGCTGTGTTTGTCTGTGCTGCAAGTTTTGGAATGAAACAAAAAAATTGTTTGACTGTGTTGGAAGATACATGATTCAGTGGAATGTGAATGGATATGGCTTTGAGTTGTAGTGGAGTTAAAAAATGTAAGAAGCCTGAGAGATGTTTTTAGCAGAGCTGTGGGTGCAATTCAGTTTTTATGTATGAGGGCGAGGTTATGAGCTGTTTTAAGTACATGAAAATGTATGTGAATGTGTATGGAATACAGTATTTGTTTTTATATAATATGCGCATTGAGAATTTTATTTTTATTTCTTTTTTGGAAGTTTTTGGTTTTTATTGGTGCCAACAGCATTGATCAAGCTGTACATTTTTTTTATTGAAGTCAATGAAAATTTTTTATGGGCCCTTTGTGTGTTCATGTCTGTATTGTCAGATCTGTTTGTTTCAATGTTTGAAGTTATGTGTTACATGTTAAGTGTTGTGCTAAACATCTGAGCTCTGTTCTTATGGACAGCTGGCACATTAATGACAGACAAAAAGGAGGACCACAGCGTCTGACTAAAAGGGGTGGACTTAGATGACTAAGAGTGGGAGGAAGGAAGTGTGAGCCTTCTATGTGAATTAATGGGGTTTTGACAAAACCTTTCAAAACTGACTCACTACCACTCGAGACCATGGACAGGGAATACATCACAGATCATGTATTCAGCATTATACCAGATTGCCCAGTCAGCCTGTTAGGGAGAGATTTGTTCATTAAGCTTGACTTGCAAGTATCAGCAAAGAATCAGGACATAGGAGTACACTCAGATCTCATTCCAGTCTCTACACCAGTGCCATTGATTCTTGCAAACATACAGGACCACTCAGAACTTAATAATATTAACCCTGCATTATGGTCTTCAAATGAATATGACACAGGATTCATAGATTGCACACCTTACAAAGCTACTGTGAAACCAGGTGTCATCTCAGTGTTCCAGAAACAATACCCGCTGTCAAAAGAGAAACTTGATGGACTCAGACCAATGATAGAAGAATTCCTACAAAAGGGAATCCTGGAAGAGGTGATTTCACCCTACAGCATGCCCGTGAATCCAGTGACAAAGGCAGATGGTGCTACCCGCTTTGTACAGGATTTAGGGGCCATCAACAACATCATTGTGCCTATAGCCCCTGTTGTACCTGATGTCACTCAATTATTATCTGCCATTCCAGCAGACGCTGTCTGGTTCAGTGTGATAGATCTGAAAAATGCATTCTTTTCTATCCCAGTTGATAAGATAACCAGACTACTTTTTGCTTTTTCCTTTGACGGACGTCAACTGACCTGGTGCAGACCCCAGGGATATGCTGATTCACCTATAGTGTACAGCATAGTCCTCCAAGCCACGTTAAAACCATGGTACCCCCCCAAGGTTCTGTGCTGCTGCAATATGTCGATGATTTGTTACTGTGTAGCATGTCAGCGGAGGCCAGCATTCAGGATGGTTTATCACTGTTAAAATGGTTGTCAGGATGTGGTCACAAAGTGACACTTAAGAAAATGCAATGGTGTAAAATGCAGGTTGAATACTTGGGCTTTGTCCTCACAAAAGGTGAAAGGAGAATCGGCATAGAAAGAGTCCAGTCTATTGCGGGCCTAGTCACCCCGCACACCAAGAAAGAAATGTTATCTTTCCTTGGTATGATAAATTACTGTAGACAATGGATTCCCGATTGCTCCTATTATGACAATGTTTTGAGGCAAGCCACTCTGGACGGAAATCCAGATTTGATTAAATGGTCTTCTAAAATGTACAATGCATTTGATTATCTGAAATGTTTACTCATGTCGAGTCTAGGGCTGGGCCTCCCTGACTATAATATGCCCTTCCACATGTTTGCACGCCAAAATTGTAAAACCATCGCGGGTGTACTGACACAAGAAAACGGAGGCAAGTTGCGTCCTTGTGTATTTTTCTCAAAGGTAATGCCCACCCCTGTTCAAGGGATGCCGGCATGTCTGTGTTCTCTTGCAGCCTGTGCTATGATGGTAGAGTTGGCAACTCCTTTCACAATGTGACATTACACCATTTTGCACACCACTCATGATGTTGTAGGCCTACTCAAGGGCATCCACACTCAACACAGCAGGCAGCTGAGCTCATGGCACTCACTAGAGCATGTATTCTACATACTGATAGACCTTTCACCATCTATACTGAGAGTAGGTGCGCACATGAGGTAGTGTGGGACCATGGTATGATTTGGCAGAGGAGAGGATTCACGGCAGCAGATGGTAAGGATCATGTCTCACAGGGCAATGCGCTGGCAGATAAGGTGGCGAAATGAGTGGCCAAATGCAACCCCACAGGTTTGTGTAACCATTGGGAAATGCCATGTCTGGCACCTCCAACCCCTGAGATGTTGCAAATACTTACTGATCTTCAGTGGTATGCCACTGAACAGGAACAGCAAGACTGGTGTTATCTAGTATTGCAGAAAAATCCTAAGACAGGATTAGAATTAGTCTGCAAAGAGGGGAAGTTATGCATTCCCCCAACACAGTGCTTCCATCTTAATAGCACATTTCCACGGAGTAGGACATAACAGCATTGAAATCCTTATGGGTAGGCCCTTTCCAACTCCTTTGGCAAGTCACCCCCTAGTGGTACAGGAAGGCCACATAGACCAGATTAGGGAAGACTATGTCACCAAATTGATACAGGTACTTAACAAACCTGAGAACAAAGTTGCTTGTAAGTCTCCCTCTTTTCCACAGGAACCCACCCACCCATACAGGGTGGGGGATGAGGTGGTGGTCGAAACACTGAAGAAAGGAAGAGCTCAAGGTGATTTCGTATATGGCCCACCTACTACCGTGGTTGCAGTAACCAGAACAGCTGTGCTGACTGAACAATCTCCAATTTGGATCCACGCCACCCGAGTGAAGCTTGTGAGAGAAAGAGAGGAGGCAGGAACGGGGGCAGACAGCCCTGACCTCCAACGAGGCCCAGAGGTACTAACGGAGGCAGACAGCCTTGACCTCGAAGAAGATACAGAAGGGGTACTAACGGAGGCAGACAGCCTTGACCCCCAATGAGATGACGCAGTCGGGAAATTCCCCGAGATGGCTGAAATGTAGTGACTTGATAATTGCAGTCCCCACCCCAGTAGATGTATGGACAGGGCTCCTACGTTCCCAATCGAATGACACAGATTTGCAGGATAATGATGTTAAATATGGATATGTAAATCCTTATCATGCTCGTTATAACTGTCCTACATATAAGACTCTGCAAAGTAATATGATAGAAATCTAGAAAGTTGTAAAAAGATAGTATCAGAAAAAAATATGCAATGTAATATTACAAAAACAGTACCATCCCTAGACAAACATGTACCTCTACCAGCAGGATGGGTATTGGCCTGTGGAAATACTAGTCACACATATATACCGGCCAATATTACAGATGGACCCTGTACAATAGCTAGGTTGACATTAGCAATGATACCACTATTCCCAGCAATGCAGACACGACACACGAGAGACACTTCTCTACAGCTACCAGAAAATTGTGATTATAATGTGAATCTCCTCTCTAGAGCAGAATACATGAGTTAAGGGGTATCTTTGATAAGGGTACCAGGGTTGGCCATATATAACCACAGGACAATATCAAAATTTGCCTGTTGTATGGTAAAACAGATAGATGTCACTAGTGCAGTTCTGCAAGATATGCTGCTGGATATACAATCATATAAAAAGGCTATCTTGCAGAATAGGGCAACTATTGACTATTTAGTGCTTCAACATGGTATAGGATGCTCAGCGTTCCAGGGATGTGTTGTTTCAGATCACTCCCGTGGAATAAAAGATAAAATAGGCCAACTAGAAGAGATGATAAAACATATAAAACAAGATGTTGACCAAGGTTGGTGGGACTGGCTTTTTGGTTGGATACCTGACTTTGGTCAAATAAGGTATGTTTTAGGAGTGGCACTCGCCGTGGTCGCTGCAATAGTGTGTCTCTGCTGTTGTCTACAGTGTGTGCCCTCCCTTCTTACCATATGTAAAAATGTGGCCGAAAGAGGGGTACACTCAACATTCCTCTATACTCCGGTAGAGGTAGAAGAGGTAAACACAACCTCAACAAAGCCTGAGGATTATACTCCTGAAGGGTATATGAAATACCTAAAGGCTTACAAGCAAACTAAGGAAAAATTAGAAAGGAACAAAATGAAAAACCCACATTATATAGATATATGTAAATGGGTTTAAGAGGGGGTTGAAGGATTCTATTACAGTCCAAAGCCTATTTTTTATAAGCTTATATTTTATCATGAACTCTACATTAATACATTACGCACGCAGGGACACGTAGCAGGTGAAAGTCCATATGACTAAGAGGTTTTGCTCGCATGTTATGGATAGCCTTGGACTCTGGTAAAAAGATAAGATTACGGAAATGTGTAGCTGGCTAAAAACATGTGTTACTGTTTAACTTAAACATCATGTCATTTAGTACTATATATGTCTCACGAGGTTAATAAAATCCTTCAGAATGATTTTGAACCGCACAGAAGTTTGTCTTACGTCATTATCACTCTCTCTGGCGTCAGAAAGAATCAAATCAAGCTGAATACCGAAGTCTTGTACCTGGGGTACAAAATAAGGGAAAGATAAGGATAATTCCTTACATTCAGATCGAATTCCACTTCGTCAGCTTTGATTCGCTCATCTCTAAAAATTACCAAATGTACTGTAAATAAAATGGAAACTATTCTTACCTGAATTTTAGTTATATGATTGGTCTGTGATTAGTGCTTTTGTAAGCCGTGTACCGGGGTGGGCTCCCCAGAATACAGCGAAGTCACAGACAAGGAAAGCGACACTGACACCAGCTTACTGATGCAAAAACAGTAACTTTACTGAACAGGGGGATAAACAGTAGTATTAACAGTAATGACAACCGTGGTTACAGAGAGTATATATCACATATATATCAAATACAATAAACACCTCACATTCCTTTCTCTTGCCCCCAAATTACACTGTTCATGTGCCCTGAGTACTCCCAGCCTGGACGCTGGAGTGGCCTTGTAGTCTAGCAACAGTAGAGTGTCCAGAATACCCTATACCCTAGGCTCAGAGTCACGGTACCAGCCCAAATGAAAAACCGTACCCAAAGCGGCATACACAATCAGCTTCCTGACGCCGATACTCATTCCTGCGAACAGAATCCGGATCCACACGGTTCTCTCATGCAGCTCACAAATTGGCAGACTTCTTCTCCAAGCTGAGCAACTCCACCTCTCCTGGTAACTCCAACCGTTCCACTGCTCTTCCAGCCTTCCGGGACCCGGTCCTCTCTCTCTCTCTCTGGGAGGCCTTCTGGATCGCTGGCCCTGGCCTGGTCCTTATCCGATGGCGACTTACACCAACTCGCAAGTCCTTCCATCCACCATGAGGCCTCACAGGGTCTGTAACCACGTTCCACGGTCCAACTGACCTTCCGGGAACCGATCCTCCCTCCCTTGACAACATCTGCATTGCTGACAGGCATCAGTAACTTCTGACAGTCATTTTGACCTCTCCAAGTCCCACAGACCTGAGGATGGCACTGGATCCTGTATCAGCCTCAGCAAAAGCATGTCTCCTCACGCCACCATTTCCTGCTCAGTCTGGCACACAGCAGCATGAGTCATCATCTGTTTTGCATATCTAGATCCGGCAGTAACTTCTCTGTGTGGGGAAACAGCAGCCTCTTGTGGCAGAAAAAACGGAATGACAGTCTCAGAAACAGCATTCAAGAATCAGTGGCTGTTTCTCCATCTTACATACCACCCCACTAAAAGGTTGTCAGCCTCGGCAACCCTCCCCATCCACACTCTTTCTGTGCATAGCGCTGTGGGGGGGTAAACCAGCATTGGCCCTCTAGTTCAGACAGACCTGCTCTGCTGGCCAGCCATTTAGGACTCTCTCCCAATCATCCAGCGGCATCGACCTCGCGGACGCCACCCCACTTAAATGTGCCACATAAGGGGGCTGTTGGCATACAGGTCGGGCAATGGGGCTCAGCCACGGTAGTTCTTTGGCACACTCCCCTTGGACTCTCTCACATTTTAGAAGATGGCGCAACAGCGCCCCCCTGAGCTGGGTCCTGAACCGGTGCCACTGGCACCGGGGGACAGTCTCCCGCCTTGTTCCCATCCATAATGGTCGCTGTATCCTGCCGACTATGCCAAGTTGTAAGCCGTGTATCGGGGTGGGCTCCCCAGAATACAGCGAAGTCACAGACAAGGAAAGCGACACTGACACCAGCTTACTGATGCAAAAACAGTAACTTTACTGAACAGGGGGATAAACAGTAGTATTAACAGTGATGACAACCGTGGTTACAGTGAATATATATCACATATATATTAAATACAATAAACACCTCACATTCCTTTCTCTTGCCCCCAAATGACACTGTTCATGTGCCCTGAGTACTCCCAGTCTGGACGCTGGAGTGGCCTTGTAGTGTAGCAACAGTGGAGTGTCCAGAATACCCTATACCCTAGGCTCAGAGTCACGGTACCAGCCCAAATGAAAAACCGTACCCAAAGCGGAGTACACAGCAGAGCCCGCAAGTCGATACTGTGCCGCAGGGTAACGGACCTGACCGCTGGCGCACACGGCAGAGCCTACAAGTCAATAACCGTGCCGCTAAGTCACTGACCTGGGTATGTCCTGTGTTTACTGGTTGCTCCAAACCGACAGCAAGTCCCTGCCACAACATGTGATCCTGCAGAACCTGTACTCTGACCCTCTGTTCCAATCAGCTTCCTGACGCCGATACTCATTCCTGCGAACAGAATCCGGATCCACACGGTTCTCTCATGCAGCTAACAAAATGGCGGACTTCTTCTCCAAGCTGAGCAACTCCACCTCTCCTGGTAACTCCAACCGTTCCACGGCTCTTCCAGCCTTCCGGGACCTGGTCCTCTCTTTCTCTCTCTGGGAGGCCTTCTGGATCGCTGGCCCTGGCCTGGTCCTTATCCGATGGCAACTTACACCAACTCGCAAGTCCTTCCATCCACCATGAGGCGTCACAGGGTCTGTAACCACGTTCCACGGTCCAACTGACCTTCCGGGAACCAATCCTCTCTCCCTTGACAACATCTGCATTGCTGACAGGCATCAGTCACTTCTGACAGTCATTTTGACCTCTCCAAGTCCCACAGACCTGAGGATGGCACTGGATCCTGTATTCAGCCTCAGCACAAGCATGTCTCCTCATGCCACCATTTCCTGCTCAGTCTGGCAGACAGCAGCATGAGTCATCAGCTAGTCAACTCCCACCTGGACTACGGCAATGCAATGTATGCGGGGCTACCAGAGAAAGATCTGAGAGCTCTGCAACTCTGTCAAAACAGAGCCATCCGGCTCATCAAGAAACTAGACTGGACAGACTCTGTTACAAAAGCACGCAGGGAACTCCACTGGCTCCCAGTGAAAGAGAGAGTGCAGTTTAAGCTGTGCTGCTTAACACACAAAGCCCTCCACAAAACAGGCCCCATCTATCTGCAAAAAAAGATAACACGTTACCATCCTCCTAGAGAACTGAGATCCACCTCAGCCTCCCTTCTGTCGGTGCCAAGAACCCGCCTCAAGACAAGGGGGGACAGACGTTTCTCAGCATTAGCCCCCAAGATCTGGAACTCCCTCCCAGAACATATCAGAACAACATCAGATTACCTGGAATTTAGGAAGCTGGTTAAGACCTGGCTATTTGTGTAGGATGACGTAGGGGCTCACAAATATAGCCGTCCACAAGCGCTTCGATCGGATTGAGTTCCTCTAGAGCGCTATACAAGGACTTAGTAACATAACATAACGTAACATCATCTGTTTTGCATATCTAGATCCGGCAGTAACTTCGCTGTGTGGGAAAAGAGCAGCCTTTTGTGGCAGAAAAAATGGAATGACAGTCTCAGAAACAGCATTCAGGAATCAGTGGCTGTTTCTCCATCTTACACTTTCATCCTATGTTCAGATGATCCAGAAGGAATAATATATATATGCTGGTTAGTGACTGCTTGAGGATAGTGATGGACGAACATCGGCCAGGACGATTCGCAAACTCGCATTAGCGATCAAATGTTTGCAAACCGCGCATTCACTTATGGCAGGCGAACCTGAAAAACCTTCAGGTCATATTTGCAGCCAGCAAACACTTACTAGAAGTACACAAATAACCCCACAACATGGACTGTGATATACCAGAGGGGGATCATTGGCAAAAATTCCCACAAAAAATATGTATTTTAATCAGGGGCCATTTTTATGCGTATTAAAGGGAAACTCTCAAAAATGTGCCCTGCTGGAGCTAAGAAAACCTTTATTTCCTATTGGTTTGATGTATACAAATGTGCAGCACTCCACGTTTTTGTATCCTGCAGAGTCCATTAAAAAATGCATACGTTAACGTACATTTTTTTTCTACTATGGAATGTATGGTGAACGGATTCCACTGTACGGCATCAGTCTGAGGCATCTGTTAACGTATACATTTTTGGTACGCATTAAATGGATGGCAAAAATATAATGTGAACCCAGCCCTAGTGTCAGAATAAGCACCAGCAGAGCAGCATGGCGGAGAGGGGAGAGAAATACAGGGCACAGTATAATACACTAGAATCTATATAATATAACATATTAGCCATACCCCCGAATAATAACACAAGTAGATGGTCATTTATTATATTGAAATATGTCTATGTTAGGTGTATTTCTGACACAGATTGTGGCGCAAAGGTCCTTAGCACCGCAATCTGCATATTTTTCCCGCTCATGCCAAGTCTAAAAAAGGATGGCGTGGGCAGGGAAAGGGATACAGTTATGGCCATCCAGTTATTGGATACCACCGCCATACATTGACCGGATAACACCTCTGTACAGTGACCGGATAACACCGCCATACCGTGACCGGATAAAAGGGTATAAGAGGGCACAGTACAGGGAATGACTAGGGGCACTGCACAGGGTGTGGTAAGAGGGCACAATGCAGGGTATAAGTGGGCACAGTACGGGGTGAGGGGCACAGGCACATGACACTGTGACATTAGAAGGCCCTTATGGTGAATGAGGTTCATACGCCACCATAATGAGAGGCAGAGGAGTGAGAAAAGGGTGTGATTATGTGGCTAGAGATAAAAAATGTATCTGTAGGCCAGTACAGGCCCCAAAAATTAGGCAATAGGCATTCACTTGACAGCAAAGAACTTTGGATTCTGTGGCTGGAGGTGCATTAGGCGGTCACAGGATAAATATGTAACTGTCAGCCAGTACAGGCCCCAAAAATTAGGCAATAGGCATTCACCTGAGAGCAAAGAACTTTGGATTCTGTGGCTGGAGGTACATTAGGTGGTCACAGGATAAATATGTAATTGTCGGCCAGTATAGGCCCCAAAAATTAGCCAATATGCATTCACCTGACAACAAAGAACTTTGAATTCTGTGGCTGGAGGTACATTAGGTGGTCACAGGATAAATATGTAACTGTCGGCCAGTACAGGCCCCAAAAATTAGCCAATAGGCATTTACCTGACAACAAAGAACTTTGGATTATGTGGCAGGGGTAAGATTAAAATTTTTAACAACAGGTTCCCTACTCAACGGTGGACATGCGGTGTCACGACACATGATTACATATACATACACCATATATGTGCAACACACATAAATACATAATATACATGGGGCACATACATAAATACACCATATACACTCACCTAAAGAATTATTAGGAACACCTGTTCTATTTCTCATTAATGCAATTATCTAGTCAACCAATCACATGGCAGTTGCTTCAATGCATTTAGGGGTGTGGTCCTGGTCAAGACAATCTCCTGAACTCCAAACTGGGATTTTCACGCACAATCATTTCTAGGGTTTACAAAGAATGGTGTGAAAAGGGAAAAACATCCAGTATGCGGCAGTCCTGTGGGCGAAAATGCCTTGTGGATGCTAGAGGTCAGAGGAGA
The DNA here is from genome assembly GCF_905171765.1 of Bufo bufo. Taxonomy (NCBI): domain Eukaryota; kingdom Metazoa; phylum Chordata; class Amphibia; order Anura; family Bufonidae; genus Bufo; species Bufo bufo. Next base: position 162,167,690 of record NC_053390.1, on the reverse strand, counting down.
ATGGGCCGACTGATTCAAGCTGATAGAAGAGCAACGTTGACTGAAATAACCACTCGTTACAACCGAGGTATGCAGCAAAGCATTTGTGAAGCCACAACACGCACAACCTTGAGGCGGATGGGCTACAACAGCAGAAGACCCCACCGGGTACCACTCATCTCCACTACAAATAGGAAAAAGAGGCTACAATTTGCACGAGCTAACCAAAATTGGACTGTTGAAGACTGGAAAAATGTTGCCTGGTCTGATGAGTCTCGATTTCTGTTGAGACATTCAAATGGTAGAGTCCGAATTTGGAGTAAACAGAATGAGAACATGTATCCATCATGCCTTGTTACCACTGTGCAGGCTGCTGGTGGTGGTGTAATGATGTGGGGGATGTTTTCTGGGCACACTTTAGGCCCCTTAGTGCCAATTGGGCATCGTTTAAATGCCACGGGCTACCTGAGCATTGTTTCTGACCATGTCCATCCCTTCATGACCACCATGTACCCATCCTCTGATGGCTACTTCCAGCAGGATAATGCACCATGTCACAAAGCTCGAATCATTTCAAATTGGTTTCTTGACCATGACAATGAGTTCACTGTACTAAAATGGCCCCCACAGTCACCAGATCTCAACACAATAGAGCATCTTTGGGATGTGGTGGAACGGGAGCTTCGTGCCCTGGATGTGCATCCCTCAAATATCCATCAACTGCAAGATGCTATCCTATCAATATGGGCCAACATTTCTAAAGAATGCTATCAGCACCTTGTTGAATCAATGCCACGTAGAATTAAGGCAGTTCTGAAGGCAAAAGGGCATCCAACACCGTATTAGTATGGTGTTCCTAATAATTCTTTAGGTGAGTGTATACACTACACACATACCACCCAACTTTTAAAAAGCCTAAGGAGCTAAACTCTGGAATGAAAGAGCTCATCTCCAGCTGCTGCTGTAATTTTAACAACCGGATCTGGAGAACCTGAGGGAACTGGGTGAATCCCATGCCTGGCTGGAGGTACATTAGGCTGTCAAAGGATAAATATGTAACTGTCGGCCAGTACAGGCCCCAAAAATTAGGCATTCACCTGACATAAAAGGCCTTTTATGCCGCTGTATATACAAAAGGCAAGGAGCATTCTTTGTTCTTTGTGGTGGCGGATATGTGTGGGCTGGCATGAGGAAATTCTATTACACGTGGTCATCGCAGGTGTTAAATTCCTCCGAGATCCATGCCTCATTTATTTAAAAAATTGTGAGGTAGTCCACACTGTCGTGAGCTAGGCGGTTGCTCTTATTGGTCACGATCCACCCTGCTGCGCTGAACGTCTTTATGGACAGGACACTCGACGAGGGGCAAGCCAAGAGTTCCATGGCAAATTGTGCCAGCTTTGGCCACAGGTCAAGCCTGCATACCCAGTAGTCAAGGGGTTCCTCGCTTCTCAGAGCGTCCACATCGGCCGTTAACTCGATGTAGCTGGACACCTGTCGGTGTAGGCGTTCCCTGAGGCTGGATCTGGAGGTCGGCTGTCAATGGGTTGGCTGCAAGTATGATCTCATATCCGAAGTGACCAACACATCTTAAAACCATCCTCTTTTTGCAGGCGCGGCAGGATTGGTCCCCGCTCCTGTTTCGCTGTGTGTGGAAATTCCATCTGCCAGCGCCCGCAACAACAGAATGCAGTATCTCTCGCAGCAAGGCCTGGAAATGCTGCATTCTGACAGCTCTCTGTGATGCTGGTAACATGTTTGCCATTTTGTGTTTGTACCGTAGGTCTAAGTACGTTGCCACCCAGTACAGGTCCTAGACCTTTATGATTTTTATACAGGGGTCCCTCTTTCTAACACTGGAGCATGAAAGCCCCCATTTGCACTAAGTTGGAAGCGATGGAGCGCCCTGGCTCCTGCTGATCGCCCAGGAGAATATCGTCCTCGGTCTCCTCCCCCAGCCACGGACATCACCAGGGATCCCCGAAAAGCTTAAAGTCCCCCTCAAAGCCTGCTCTTCTTGCTCCTCCTCCACCTCCTCCCCCCAGCCACAATCCTCCTCTGACTCCTCTTCAGACTCCTGCTGATTTGTCTCAGATGGAGTAGCCCCCCCTGGGAATTCATTAAGCATTGCGACTTCCTCATCTTCCAGCTCCTGCTCCTCGACGGCTTGATCAATGACACAGCATGCTCCAGAAAGAAGGCATAAGGTACGATGTCACTGATGGCGCCCTAGCTACGACTAACCAGTTTGATGATCTCATCAAATGTCCGCAGAAGTTTGCATGCATCACGCATTGGCAGCCACTGGCGCGGTGAAAGAAAGCCAAGCTCACCAGAACCTGTCCTGCCGCAAAGTTCGTACAGGTAGTCGTTAACTGCGCGTTTCTGCTGGAGCAGGCTATCAAGCATATACAAGGTGGAGATCCAGTGCGCCGGGCAGTCACAAATCAGACGTCTGACGGGCAAGTTGTGTTGCCGCTGAACATCACCAAGGCGAGCCATGGCAGTGTAAGATCTTCTAAAATGGCCAGAGATTTTCCTGGCCTGCCGCAAGACGTCTTGGTGCCCGGGATATTTAGCAATGAATCGCTGAACGACTGAGTTCAGGACGTGTGCCATGCATGGTACGTGTGTCATTTTGCCCTGTTTCAGCTCGCTCTGTTGAGATTGGCACTGTTGTCGCACACCACTTTATCAACTGTCAAATTGAGCGGGGTTAGCCACTGATCGGCCGGTGACCCCAAAGCTGAAAGGAGTGCAGGACCGGTGTGGTTCATGGCTTCCAGGCACAACAGCCGCAGCACAGCATAACAACGCCTCACCTGGCATGTCGAATAGGTTCTGGGGAACTTGGGGGGTGCAGTGGAAGAGGCAGTAGCAGTGGAAAAGAAGGAGTAAGCCAAGGAGGAGACAGAGGATGGAGTAGGAAGAGGAGAAGAAGAGGTTGGCCTGCATGCAATCTGTGGCGGTAACACCAAATCCACACGGGTGCCACGGGTTACATGCTTGATGGCCATCAGAAGGGCAGTTATGTACCTTCCCTGCCTGTGTTTGCTAGACCACATGTCTATGGTCAGATGTATCTTGGCACCGACACTGTGTGCCAGAGATATACTAACTTGCCGCTAAACGTGGCGATATATTTCAGGGATGCCCTACTGGGAGAAATATTTCCTTCCGGAGACCTTCCATTGCGGTGTGCCAATCGAAACAAATTTTCTAAAGGCCTCCGAGTCCACCAATGTATATAGCAGTAGTTGGCGGGCTAGCAGTTCCGACCAGCCAGCTGTCAGCTGTTGGGCAAGAGGATTATCCGCTGTCTTTTTTTTACACTCGAACATTTAGGCCACAGAAGCCTGCCTTCTGCCAGATGAACGCGACGACGGCACGGTGGAAAGAGAGGAGAAGGAGAAGAGGCAGGACGTGGAGCGCCGGGAGTGTGGCTTTGTGGGTTCTGATGGCATTGCTCCCACTGGCCTCGGTGATGGGAGGACAGGTGCCTTCTTAAGGCGGCTGTCCCTAGGTGAGTGTTGGGCTTACCGCGACTTATGCGTTGACAGCACAGGCTGCAGATGGGAACACTATTGTCAGAAGCTGACAGGTTAAAAAAAGCACACACTGCGGAGCAATGTACCGGCGTCCTGGGAGCGCAAGATGTGACCGTGCATGGTGGATGGCTCGCTCCAGATACATTTTCAGTCTGCTTTTTGCCTCCTGTGCACTGCGAGTTCTGCCTGCTTCTCCTCCCTATTTGCTGCTCCATCTCTCCCTCTGAGCTCCCCTCCTCTTGCTCTCTTGTGGGCACCCACGTGACATCCATCGACATATCATCATTGTCACCTTTACCACCACTGACATTAGAGATCTCGGAGTAGGCAGCAACAGCGGGGACCACCCTCCTTGGGCTGATCTGGGTACTGTCGTCATACCGCTGGGTGGCAGCCGTTGCTACCTCCTCTTCCTCATCTGATGCCAAGAATGGCTGTGCATTGGTAAGGTCTGGGAATGGATGGGAAAATAATTCCTTTGTCTTGAGTGGAGGGGCTATGGTGGTGGTGGTGTCTTTGGGGGTGCACACAGCAGAGAGTGAGGAGGGTGCAGATACAGAGGATGAGGAGGGTGCAGAAGCGGAAGGCTGAGTGAGCCATACAACCAAGTCTGGTGTGTCCTTTGACATAATCGCACGTACCTTCTCCAACTTCCCACTTAGGCTCTGGCCTGGTGCACCTGCCAGACCCCTACCCCCCCTGTGGAACGGCCTGCCTCTTCCTCTGCCTGTCATTTTCAAAATGACCCTGTATCAAAGTCCCTAGAGAAGAGCAGTATTTGTGGAAGCTGATACATGGCAGGCCTCAATCAGTTGTTAGTTGAAGCTGGCAAATCACCCTCAAGCAGTAATTTTGTGGACGCAGGTATATGGAAAACCTCTATCACTCTTTTGTGGAAGCGGATAGATCGCATCCCTCAATCAGAAGGAGATGAAAAAAGATGGTTGGTCAGTCCTCTTACTTCCAATTTGGGGCACAGCGCGTGCGCCGTGCAATGTACTGTGCCACCCTATATGAGTTGTGTGTTAAGTAGTACTATTCCTATCAGTTTAATCCCTGTTATGTCCCCTATCAGGGGCCGGTGTATGGAATAGATTTTAGGAACCGGGAGATGGAAAAAGATGGTTGGTCGGTCCTCTTACTTCCAATTTTGGGCATTGCTCGTGCGCCGTGCAATGTACTGTAGAACCCTATATGAATGGTGTGTTAAGTAGTACTATTCCTATCAGTTTTATCCCTGTTACGTCCCCTATCAGGGGCCGGTGTATGGAATAGATTTTATGAATCGGGAGATGGAAAAAGGTGGTTGGTCGGTCCTCTTACTTCCAATTTTGGGCACTGCTCGTGCGCCGTGCAATGTACTGTGCCACCCTATATGAGTGGTGTGTTAAGTAGTACTATTCCTATCAGTTTAATCCCTGTTATGTCCCCTATCAGGGGCCGGTGTATGGAATAGATTTTAGGAATCGGGAGATGGAAAAAGATGGTTGGTCGGTCCTCTTACTTCCAATTTGGGGCACCGCACGTGTGCCGTGCAATGTACTGTGCCACCCTATATGAGTGGTGGGCAGTGGGCACAGTACAGTCTGTGGACCTGACACACACTGGCAGGCAACTGCAATTATATTACAGAGAAAAAATTAAATTACTTTTTTATCTGCAAGGTACTGATAAAGTAGCCCTAAATTAGAGCATTTGAGATACACTCTGGTGCTCCAAATCAATGTACCCCCAGGGGGTTAATCTCCACGCGTGGTTGAGAGACTAGACACTGACACAGGAGCTGGTCAAAGCAATCTCTAACTTTTATTACATGGGGTAAGCATATATACATCTTCAGAAGAGGGCAGTCCTCACTGAGGCATAAAACATTGTTTCATTGGTCAAAAAGGAAGAAGAGATAAGAGAGAGGAGATAATACACCAGCATCTGCGCTCTGGGCACTACTTTGGAATGTGAACTAATGTAAACATCTGGTTACCGTCACCATTTTGTAATGGCTTCTATTCTAACAATAATACTGCATACGTCATATGTGACACTTCAAAGAGGTGCTTCTCTATAGGCAGTGAATAATATATACATATCATCGAGCCATATGATTGGCTTATGCACTCCTTCACACTCTATATACCTCCCTTGGGACACCTGTACAAGGATGAGAAACCAGATGCTGCTCACAGCACAGCTCTTTGCCCCCCCATCTCTTCTCCAGTCTTGAAACAAAGAGGGGGTGGGTGGGCACTTGGAGAAGAAAAAGGTAACTCATTACAGTCCTAGAGATACAAAATATAGAATAAAATTCACTCATCTTTAACAGTACTGTGCCACCCGATATGAGTGGTGGGCAGTGGGCACAGTACAGTCTGTGGGCCTGACACTCACTGGCAGGCAACTGCAATTATATTACAGAGAAAAAATGTAATGACTTTTTTATCTGCAAGGTACTGTGCCAGCCGATATGAGTGGTGGGCACTGGCAGTGGGCACAGTACAGTCAGTGGGCCTGACACACACTGGCAGGCAACTGCAATTATATTACAGAGAAAAAATTAAATTACTTTTTTATCTGCAAGGTACTGTGCCACCCGATATGAGTGGTGGGCACTGGCAGGGGGCACAGTACAGTCAGTGGGCCTGACACACACTGGCAGGCAACTGCAATTATATTACAGAGAAAAAATTAAATGACTTTTTATCTGCAAGGTACTGTGCCACCCGATATGAGTGGTGTGCACACAGTACAGTCTGTGGGCCTGTGGCCTCTCACACACGGGCAGGCAACTGCAATATATATATATATATATTTAAAAAAAATACAGACCGATGTACCAGCCCTAAAAAGGGCTTTTTGGGGTGCTGTCAGGACGCTGTCCTTACAGCAGATGAGTCTTTGAGGACTGGAGTGGACACAGAACACTGGCCTAGCTAACGATTTCCCTATTAATTCAGCAGCAGCAGCACTCTCCCTGCTCTAACACTGCAGCTTCAGAATGAATCTAAGATGGATGCTGTCCTTGCTTTTTGATAGGAGGTGGGAGGGTCTGGGAGGGAGGGTATGCTGATTGGCTGGAAGGGTCAAAGTTTGCTCAATGATGACGTATAGGGGGCGGACCGAACATCGCATATGTTCGCCTGCTGCGGCGAACGCGAACAAGCGATGTTCGCCGGCGAATAGTTCGGGACATCTTTATTGATAGCACAACGTTACCAGTCCTTAAAAGCTAGCGTTTGCTGTTACTAAGTTCCTAACAGCCTGTCCCTGCTCCAAAAAGCAACCTCTCCTTACACAGGCAAAACACATAATGTAAAATGGCTGCCAGATCGGGTTCTGTTATAGGGTTGGGGGTGTGTCCATGTGCTAAAATGTCTCAATTGGCTGCCCTGTCCCACCTGATGGATGTGTCATGGGTAAAAGTTTGGCGCAATGCAAAAGAATATGGCACGCACGGACATCGCCATATGTTTGCATGTTCGGCGGATCGCGAACACGTAAAGTTTGACGCGAACAGACCGCTGGGCCAGACATATATTTTATCAATGTTTTGAACTTAGTTTCAGGACAAGCAGCCTGTTTATGCTGGCCATGCACATTAAATAAAAGTCGTCTGAAGCAACATTTGAATAGTGTTTATGGGGGGGGGGGGGGGGGGCTGCAAAACTCAGTATGTGATCATATTGGTTCATTTGAAATTGGTTCATTTGCTATGATTATGCTTTTTTATTTAGCACCAACATACAGTATAATGCAGTGCTGTACATTACATGCAGTATTAAAGGGTGCAAATACACTGATGAGCAAAAGGGTAACAATGTTTAGAACTTTTAACTTTCAAGCTCTATATCTCACCATCCACAACAGCTTTGAACGTGAGACTACCATTATTTTATAGACAATCATCTTGGCTATCTCATACATAAATTGGACTTGCAACTATTTCGCATATTATTAGTTATGCAGATTCTTGTCATGTAACTGCATTGTTATTTTTTTCCTCCTAAAATTCTAAATTTACATTTTTATTACTTTGTAAATCCCCCTTTGGATTTTTTCCTTCATGTATAACGGAAACAAACAGAACTGGTATGTGCCCCCATAGACATGTATTAGGACAGAGCAAAACAGAATGCCTGCTTCTGTTTTGCATTCCATCCTAGAATTCCGTCATATTCCGTCATAACTCTGTTACAACGGAACCTATAACGGACCCTGCCTAATACAGCCCGGCCTAACCAGTGGCTGTATTTACTGTTTCCCAATTATTAGATTAGATTTCTGTATGTCAATGGTGATAATTAAAGCTAATTTCTTTTTATTGAAGGTGTTTTCCAGATTAACAATATTGATGAGCTATCCTTTGGATAGGTCTGTGATGGCTAATCTCTGGCACTCCAGCTGTGGTAAAACAACAACTCCCAAGATGCTTGGCTGTTCTCAGAACTCCATAGAAATGAATGGAGAAAGCTGGGAGTCGTAGTTTTACCACAGCTGGAGTGCTGGGGGTTAGCCATCACTGGGATAGGTCATCAATATCAGATTTGCGGGAGTCCAATAGCCAGCACCCCCACATTCAGCATTTACCTGCAGGTACCAGCACTGGAACTAACGCTTAGAATGGAGCTGAAAGCACAGCTGCGTTCAAAGTGTAATAGCCTTGCCAGGTTATTGCACCTTAGTTCCCATGTACTTGAATGGGAGCTGAACTGCAGTAACCCAGCACGACCACAACACAAGATCATATGTATTTTGTGGTCCAAATGGTCACAAAATGGACAAGAATATGACATGTTCTATATTTTTTGTGGGACAGCGGAACAAACATTTTTTGCTGCCCCATTGAAATTAAATGAGTTGGCCACTTTCTGCTTACTGTTGACCAATGTGTATGTAAGATGACTATATGGCACTAACTAATATATCCCTTGTTGAAATTCTGCACCGTTTTTGATATTTAAGGATGAGGAAAGTTTAGAAAAATTTGATTCGGCAACTTTGCCAAAGTTGGCCAAGAAATTTGATTTGTTACGAATTCATTAACCTCTTCACGACCGCAATCTGTATATATACGTGATAGCTGCACATACCCCGTGCAGCTATCACGTGTATAGACGTCAAGCCAGCTCTTTAATCCAAGCGCTGCAAAGCGCTTGGATTAAAGCTTCTGCCCGAGCCCTGCTGCTGTCACGGACAGCATACAGTCTAGTAATGCCAGCAAGGGGCCAATCAGAGTGGCCCCTTGCCGGCAATCGATCCGATTGGTTAGTCTGTGCAGACTAACCAATCGGATCGCGGCAGTGTTAAAATGCCGGTTTCAGGCTCTGATCTGCGCTCTGCAGATCACAGCCTGAAATCGGTAATGTGTCCTGAAGCCCCCGATCTGTGCCCCCTTCTTGTCCTTCTTCTTACCCTGCCCCCGATGCGGTCCGCCCCCTCCTGCCCCGATCTGTAATAAATAAAATGCTGCGCCCTGCCCCCGATGCGTCCGCCCCCTCCTGCCCCGATCTGTTATAAGTAAAATGCTGCCCCCTGCCCCCGATGCGTCCGCCCCCTCCTGCCCCGATCTGTTATAAGTAAAATGCTGCCCCCGATGCGGTCCCCCTTCTGTGAGTGATGGCGGCGTCTCCATTCCTGAGCCGCCGCCATCAGCAGCGTGTGTCAGCTCTATGCTGACACTGCTGTAACCGCATAGATGCCGCAGTAGCGGCATCCATGGGGTTAATAGAGGGAGGGGGCTCCCTCTCTCTCAACCATCAGGGCTGCTGCGATCGCAGCGCCCGATGGTTGCCATGGCAACCGGACGCTTTGCAAAGGCGTCCGGTTGCCATGGCATAGGCGTCCGGTGCTGCCACCTACAGGCATCTGATTGTATTATACTTTGCAATGCAAAAGCATTGCAAAGTATAGTACAACCATCAGCCCCACTGGATCTTCAAGATCCAAGAGGGAACTGATAAAAAAAAAATTGAAAATAATAAAAGTAAAAATAAATAAATAAAAATGTAAAAAAAAAAATCCTTTTCCTATAAAAACAAACAAAAAAACTAACAAAAACCACACATATTAGGTGTCACCGCGTCCGTAGCGACCATCTCTATAAATATATCACATCATCAACCCCGTCCAATAAACACCATAAAAAATAAAAACGGTGTAAAAAAATAAGCCATTTTTGTCACCTTACATCACAAAAAGTGCAACAGCAAGCGATCAAAAAAGGCGTATATACCCCAAAATAGTACCAATCAAACCGTTACCTCATCCCGCAAAAAAAGCCCATATTTAAGACAATCGCCCAAAAAATAAAAAAGCTATGGCTCTCAGACTATAGAGACACTAAAACATCATTTTTTTGGTTTCAGAAATGCTGTTATTGTGTAAAACTTAAATAAATAAGAAAAAGTATACATATTAGGTATTGCCACGTCCGTAACGATCTGCTCTATAAAACTGTCACATGACCTAACCCCTCAGATGAACGCTGTAAAAAAAAAAAAAAAAAAAAAAAAGGTTCCAAAACAGCCAATTTTTTGGCCACCTTGTCCCATAAAGTGTAATAATGAATGATCAAAAAATCCTATGTACCCAAAAATGGTACCAATAAAAACCTCAACTCTTTCTTCAAAAAATGAGCCCCTGCACAAGACGATCGGTAGAAAAATAAAAAACATATGGCGTTCAGAAAACCAATCCAGCAAAATCTGCCTTCCAAAAACCATACGGTGTTCCTTTCCTTCTGCGCCCTGCCGTGCGCCCTTACATCAGTTTACGACCACATGTTGGGTGTTTCTGTAAACCGCAGAATCAGAGTAATAAATATTGAGTTTTGTTTGGCTGTTAATTCTTAATGTGTTAAAGAAAAAAATGTAATAAAATAGAAAATCTGCTAAAAAAGTGAAATTTAGAAATTTCCTCTCCATTTTCCTTTAATTCTTGTGGAACACCTAAAGGGTTAATAACGTTTGTAAAATTGGTTTTAAGTAACTTGAGGGGTCTAGTTTCTACAATGGGGTCATTTATGGGGGTATCTACTATATAGGCCCCACAAAGTGACTTCAGACCTGAACTAGTCCTTAAAAAGTGGGTTTTGGAAATTTTCTTAAAAATTTTAAGAATTGCTTCTAAACTTCTAAGCCTTGTAACGTCCTAAAAAAATAAAATAACATTTCCAAAATGATGCCAACATAAAGTAGACATATGGGGAATGTTATGTAATAAATATTTTATGAGGTATCACTTTCTGTTTTAGAAGCAGAGAAATTGAAATTTAGAAAATTGCTAATTTTTATTTATTTTTGGTAAATTTGGGATTTTTTCATAAATAAAGGTGATATATATTGACTCAAATTTATGACTGTCATGAAGTACAATGTGTCACGAGAAAACAATCTCAGAATGGTGTGGATAAGTAAAAGTGTTCCAAAGCTATTACCACTTAAAGTGACGCATGTCAGATTTGTAAATTTTGACCTGGACACTGGGGCATCAATGACCTTTGGTCATGAAAGGGTTAATCATAAATCAGTTATATCCAGGCCACTCTGCCTTAGTGTGCGGACACACGAAGCCGCCGTGCTGCAGGTGGGTTGCAACCATACTGCTGTGAAGAATTGCGCGGCCAATTAGCCCACAGCTGCCTTTCATTTAGTAATCAAGACTGCACTGAATGGTCCTTCTTCATTGTTAATGGCCAGGCGGCACCTTTAAACAGGGGCTGTTCCTGGTATGGAGTTTGGCTGGTTAGGTGGGGGCACAATATGCATATTATTGCTTTTCCTGCCTGCAATCTCCTACAGCTTAGGCCGAATGCACACGGCCGTGTTCAGCGGCCGAGAGCGGTCCGTGGTATGCCGGGCTGGATTCCTGTTCAGAGCAGGAGCGCACGGCGTCATTGGTTGCTATGACGCCGTGCGCTTCATGCCGCCACTGCACTACGGTAATACACTATACGAGTGTATTACCGTAGTGCAGCGGCGGTATGAAGCGCACAGCGTCATAGCAACCAATGACGCCGTGCGCTCCTGCTCTGAACAGGAATCCAGCCCGGCATACCACGGACCGCTCTCGGCCGCGGAACAAGGCCGTGTTCATTCGGCCTTATTAGACAGTAAACACTGAATATTAATCAGCCCTGGCATAACGACTTCTCCAACCCCAGCACTCTCCTGTCCTACAGATGGGAGCCCTTCTTTTGACATCTGCTTTTCCTCCTTTTCCACATCATCTAATATCGATGAGAAAATGTCATCAGGAACATCCAGCTCCTCCTCTCTCTGTATCTTGCTGACTTTTCTAGGACATGGAGACTTTGAAGGATGATTTGGAAGAAGTAAAGCCAGCAAAATATGAGGATGGTCATCATTAAAACCTGGCCTCACTAAGGGGTGCAGACTAGATGGTATTGGTAGGTACTCTATCACAGGAATAATAAAGGCTTTCATCTTATTGGTATCATTTTCAGCAACACTGTCCCTAGCGCATGAGCACTTGCCACGTTTCTCCCTATGCTCAGCTCACAGGACAATGGTGGAGACTGTGCAAAAGTTTTATAGGGCTGTGATATCACAGGGGAGGGCTATATGCCCATTGGCTGGCTGCCTATATGGGTGATCTCTAGTGTTGGGCGAGCATGCTCTGCCTAACACTAATTTTACTCCACGTGTGCTCGAGCGCAATGCTCGAGTCTCCTTCCCACAAGTTTGTTGGCTGCTATGCAGCAAATAAACGTGCACGGAGGTGCTGGCACTCACTGTAATGCCATAGCCATGTTGACTACTGGCATTACAGTGATTGGCTGGCCGGTACGCGTCATCGGGTGCTATATAGCACCCGATGACACGTGTTCGGCTCAGTCTTAGTCAGGGAGATCTGTGCTGAAGAAGGGACAGATAGTGTAGGGAGTGAAATAGTAATATTTTAGTGAAAAAACTTGTTAGAGACCCAAAAGTCCTTTTAAGGACTATTGTTGTATCTAGTTACAATATAAGTATTAGCGCAACCTGCGCTAAATTGCGTGGAATTGTTAGAGAGACCCAAAAGTCCTTTTAAGGACTATTGTTGTATCTGGCAGCAATATAATTATTAGCGCAACCTGCGCTAAATTGCGTGGAATTGTTAGAGACCCAAAAGTCCATTTAAGGACTATAGTTGTATCTGGCAGCAACATACATTATTAGCGCAACCTGCGCTAAATTGCGTGCAATTGTTAGTGCCGCTTATTATAGTGACACAACCTCTGCTACATCTTTTATTTTACATTTGCGCAACCTAAATATCTGTGACATTCAGCGCAATTGTTTGGCCGCTGGTGACAGCGACATTACCAGCGCTACATCTCCTGTATAACGTTTGCGCATCCTAAATATCATTGACATTAATTCAGTTAAATGCTTTATTAGCCGCTGGTGACAGCGATATTGCTTGCGCTATACCTCCTGTATATCGTTTGCGCATCCTAAATATGAGTGACATTAATTCAGTGTAATTTTTTATTAGCCTCTGGTGACAGCGACATTGCTTGCGCTATCCCTCCTGTATAACGTTTGCGCATCCTAAAATTATCTGTGACATTCAGTGTACTTTTTCATAGACGATGCAGACAGCGATATTATCTGTGCTACTTCTCCTGTTTAACATGTGCGCATGTGCGAAGTCAGACCAGTGCGACCAGGTGGTCGGTTGGATTGCAGCAGATAATGCTTCCAGTCGGTTAAGCACCACCCTGTCTTCCACAAAGTCCAGTCTCAGTAGCCAAGAGTCTGGTCAACAGAATCCTCATAGCAAAAAAAACTGTGGCACCAATTATCAAAAAATATATCAACTTTATTTCAATAATGTATATAAAATATGGAAGAAAAAGGCAAGCTGAAAAAGGGATATACAGAGAAGCGAGGGGCAACACCTCATTGGACAGCCATGTACCTCCACAGAGCTGTAATAACAGTCTCCGGATACCAGGCTATACGCTGTGTCTCACAATAAATGGTCATAAATCTCCTAAAATAGAAGGATATATATATAACAACCGTGGTAATAATATATATCACTCACCCCTATAGGGGAATGTGTTGTAAGACTACTATTGCCAATCAAGCAGTAATAACCATTCAATATGAGTTACACAGCATAAGCCCCAAGTAACTATGTAAAACAATATACACCAATCGGGTGAGAATTATTCAACTAACAACCTCAGTATGTAACATAGGCCTAATATGGACAATGTGGCATAACAATATAATCATGGACACACTATGAGGGACGTATCTGAAGACATGGTCTGACCAAAAGGAGGTAAGGGAACCTGAGGTCTTGCGCTTGGGGCTCCCTTAACTCCTTTTGGTCAGACCATGTCTTCAGGTACGTTTTAGCCTAGCAACTCCCCTGCTGATACCCAAACTCTTGAGCATCCACAGTCACAAGAAGATGATGGTGGGGAACGGCAATTAGTGTTTCACTAGGTGGATGATGATGATGAGACACAGTTGCCAATAAGTCAACCGCAATTAGTGCCTCAAGAGGTTGATGATGAGGATGAGACACAGTTGTCAATAACTGAGGTTGTTGTTAGGTCAACAAGTCAGGAGGATAACCAGAGTGAGGAAGTGGAAGAGGAGGTGGTGGACGATGAAGTCACTGACCCAACCTGGGAAGGTGGCAAGCCGAGTAAGGACAGCAGTACTGAGGGAGAGGGATCCCTGGAAGGTGCAGTGGGGTGGCAAAAGAGAGAAGGCGGGCCACACCAAACAGGCCATCAACTGTTCCCCGGAGCACCCGCTTGCGGCAATCTCCCTTACCAAGGGGTAGGTGTTCCGCAGTCTGGCGCTTTTTTGAGGAAAGTGCGGATGATAAAAGAATTGTAACATTTGCAACCTGTGCTGTACCAAAATGAGCAGGGGCGTGAACACTAGCAACCTCACCCCCACCAGCATGATCCGCCACATGGCATCAAAGCACCCTAATAGGTGGGCCGAACGCCTGGGTCCACAATCAGTGTCTGCGGGTCACACCACTACCTCCTCTTCCCCTGTGTTACATGCTGGCCAATCCCCTGTCCAAGAGGCAGGCCCATGTGCCTCCCGCCATGCACCTGGACCTTCGCTAGCACATCCACTTCTGTGTCCCAGCGCAGCGTACAAATGTCTATACCCCAGGCCTTTAAACGAAAATGCAAATACGCAGCCAACCACCCACAGGTCATATCACTAAATGAGCACCTTTCCAAATTGCTTGCCCTGGAAATGTTGCCATTTAGGCTAGTGGACACTGAGGCTTTCCGCATGGTGTGCAGTCCCAGCCTTACACCAGCATGTGTCCTGTAACATCACCTGTGCCCTGACCAACGCAGTTATTGGGATGGTCCACTTAACGACTGACACATGGACGAGTGCTTTTGGCCAGGGACACTACATTTCCCTGACGGCACAGTAGCCAAGCAAATTATTGTCTGTTGGTGAACATTGTGGAGGCCGGGAGCGAGTCATACCCTGGAATGGCACAGGTGCTACCGACGCCAAGGTTGCGGGCCATACTCCCATCAGGGTTTCCGCCACCACCTACGTTAGTGGCTGCAACCCCCACTTCTCCTCCTCTGCCTCCTCCTCCACTTCCAACTCTGAATTATCATCTTGCAGCACCAGTCAGACATCATTCAGTAGCTGGAAGCAGTGTAGCACTGCAGTGGGGAAGCAGTAACAGGCCGTGCTTAAACTGATCTACTTAGGTGACAAACAGCACACCGCCGCAGAGCTGTGGCAGAGGATAAGGGACCAGACTGAGCTGTAGCTCTCGCCACTCAACCTCGAACAGGGCATGGTTGTGTCTGATAATGGCCGTAACTTGGTAGCAACTTTGGAGCTTGGCAAGCTCACACACATACCATGCCTAGCCCATGTGTTCAACCTAGTGGTTCAGCGGTTTCTCAAAACCTACCCTAATTTGCCTGAGCTACTGGTGAAGGTGCGCCATGTGTGTGTCCATTTCCATGGTCTGTCAACGCTGCATCACCGCTTGCAATTGCGACTGTTGTGCAATGTGAGCACGCGCTGGGACTCCACATTCCATATGTTGGCAAGGCTTTGTGAGCAGCAGAGGGCAGTAATGGAATACCAGCTACAAAATGGTCGTCGCCTTTCCAGTCACCTTCCACTCTTCACAAGCCACGAGTGGGCATTGATGTCTGTCCTCTGTGAGGTTTTACGCAGCTTTGAGGAATCAACACAGTTGGTGAGCGGCGATAACGCTATTATCAGCATAACCATCCCACTTCTGTTCCTACTCAAACACTCGCTGCTCACAATTAAGGCAGAAGTTTTGCATGTGGAAGAGGTCAAAATGGGTAAGATAGTACACAGGATGATAGCCAGACCACCCTCAGTTCGTCTTCTCAGCGTGAATTGGATGAAGAGGAGGAGGAGCAGGAGACGGTTGCCTCCGCTACAGAGGGTAGTACCTATTGAAGTTTTATTCCATCTGTTCAGCGTGGATGGGCAGAAGAGGAGGAAGAGAATGAGGAGATTGAGAGTCATCCTCCTGATGAGGACAGCGAAGTCTTGTCTGTTGGGACTCTGGCACACATGGTTGACTTTATGTTAGGCTGCCTTTCCCGTGACCCTCGTGTTGTACGCATTTTGGCCAACACCGATTACTGGTTGTTCACCTTTCTCGACCCCCACTACAAAGAGAACTTCTTATCTCTTATTCCTGTGGTGGAGAGTACAAGCAAAATGGTGCAATACCAGAAGTTCCTTGTGGAAAAATTGCTCCAAAGTACGTAGTTCCTTGGCCAACCGAGGAGGGGATACAAGGGGAACACACAGCAGTTCCAACAGAGGCAGGGCAACACTCTCCAAGGCCTGGGACAGTTTTATGACACCCCACCAGCACCCTCAACCTGATGCGTGGCCTAGTGTCACAAGGAGGGAAAAATTTTGGAAGATGGTGAAGGAGTATGTAGCCAGGGCCGTTTCTTGGGGCGGGCGGGCTGGGCAGCCGCCCGGGGCGCTGTCAGAAGGGGGGCGCCGGCGGGGCACAGCATGAGATGAGTGCTGCGCTTCCATTGTGGAAGCGCTCACTCATCTCCAAAGTCATCTCATCTGTATCGCCGTCCTCAGGACGGCGATACAAATGTCTGTAATGCGGCAGGGCAGGGAGAGGTGTGTCCCCTCCCTGTTCCTCTGATAGGCTGCCAGCACTAGGCCAGCAGCCTATCAGAGGCCGGTCGCGGCGCCACCAGAGCCAGCGAGGGACACATCCCGGAAGAGGCCTGCATCGCATCCTGGAGGAGCTAAGTATAAGTTTATTATTATTTTTTTATATGTAAAAATCACAATCCTGGCACATAAGGGGGGCTTCTGGGCTGGCACAGACATAAGGGGGGCTGCTGGGCTGGCACAGACATAAGGGGGGCTGCTGGCACATAAGGGGGGCTGCTGGGCTGGAACAGACATAAGGGGGGCTGCTGGCACATATGGGGGGCTACTGGCTACTGGCACATAAGGGGGGCTACTGGCACATAAGGGGGGCTTCTGGCACAGACAGGAGGCTGCTGGCACAGACATAAGGGGGGCTGCTGGCACATAAGGGGGGCTACTGGCACATAAGGGGGGCTACTGGCAAATAAAGGATAAGGGGGGCTACTGGCACATAAGGGGGGCTACTGGCACATAAGGGGGGCCACTGGCACATGATAGGAGGCTACTGGCACATAAGGGGGGGCTACTGGCACTTGATAGGGGGCTACTGGCACATGATAGGGGGGCTACTGGCCCTTGATAGGGGGGCTACTGGCACATGATAGGGGGGCTACTGGCCCTTGATAGGGGGGCTACTGGCACATGATAGGGGGGCTACTGGCACTTGATAGGGGGGCTACTGGCACATGATAGGGGGGCTACTGGCCCTTGATAGGGGGGCTACTGGCACATGATAGGGGGGCTACTGGCACTTGATAGGGGGGCTACTGGCACATGATGGGGGGCTACTGGCACATGATAGGGGGGCTACTGGCACATGATAGGGGGGCTACTGGCACATGATAGGGGGGCACTCAGGCTACTGGCACATGATAGTGGGGGGCTCTTATTACTGGCACATGATTGAGGGGCATCTATGGGGGCACATCTTACTGGCACATGATTTGGGGGCACATCTTACTGGTACATGATTGGGGGGCATCTATTGGGGCACTTATTACTGGCACATTATTGGGTGGCACTATAGGGACATCTACATAGGCTGAAAAGAAGGGGTATTTTATATGGGGGCTCTGTATAGGGGCATTTTATACTGGGACACATTATGGTGGGTACTATGGGGAAGGGGGGAGAGGAGCACTATGGGGTCATCTACGGGGGCAGTGAGAAGAGGTATTTTATATTGGCACATTATGGGAACATTAGCTCAACTGGGGGCATTACAAGGGGGTATGTTTTGCACATTATAAGGAGATTTATTACTACTGGGGGGGCATTATGGTGGGCTTTATTACTCCCCCATGGTATGACCCCCTAGTAGCAGCACCAGCCTCTCTCTGCTCTGCTATCCCTCTGCCCCTTAATCCTTATTATGAAATCTTTCTCATTAGGATAAAACACAACATCAGCTCCGCCGAGCCCCCGGCCAAAGTGTGGAAGTGGCGTCCGAGATCTCCAAGGGCCAAGCCAAGTAACTGTAAGTTTTCATGTGAAATATATTTATGTTATACACACATAGCCTACACTGTGCCACACAATATACAGTATACCTCTACACTATGTAGGGGTTAGGCTCCATTTCACACGTCCGCAAAATGGGTCCGCATCCGTTCCGCAATTTTGCGGAACGAGTGCGGACCCATTCATTCTCTATGGGGACGAAATGGATGCGGACAGCACACAGTGTGCTGTCTGCATTCGCAATTGCGGAGCGCGGCCCCGATCTTCGGGTCCGCAGCTCCGCAAAAGATAGAGCATGTCCTATTCTTGTCCGCAGCTGCGGACAAGAATAGGCATTTCTATAGGGGTGTCGGGCGGGTGTGTTGTGGACCCGCAATTTGCATAAAAAATAAATAAATATATATATATGGTGAGACGGTTGCAAGTACTCTTCTGATATGATTTTGAGTTTTTTTTGGGGGGGGGGGGGGTTTTTTTGACACTCGCCCTGAGAGAAATTTTACCTAGAAACTGCACTGTATGTAGCAGACTGAGTCAGCGTCCTCAGTGATCCCTCTGTGCCTTACAACTATTGTCTTCACAATGTTAAAACTGCGCTGCTCACCAGAAGCTAAACTCATACCACTTCAGTTTGCGTTGACATTAATCAATACACCAATCACTAGATTCTTGCTACACATCTATACGCCTGTCCTACAATGGTCAAGGCCAGATAGGCAAAGATAGCTTCTGGTGAGCAGCGCGGTTTAAACATTGTGAAGATTGGAGCTCGTTGGGAACAGGACCCATCACACCTGTAACCTGCAGTGCTCAAAGTAGGATTGACTATTCGGTATTTACTTTTTTATTTCCCCTTTTAACTATTGGGTGCCCAAGCTAGACACGTGTCATGATCTGGCGCTCTACGCCTTGGAGGTGCTGGCCTGCCCCACCGCCAGCGTTTTGTCAGAGCGTGTATTTAGTGCAGCTGGGGGCATAATAACTGATAAGCGCATCTGCCTATCAACTCAAAATGCTGACCGATTGACTCTTATAAAACTGAGCGAGGCCTGGATTGCCCCTGACTTTTCTACTCCACCAGAGGAAAGCGGCTGAACATAAAGGCACTCTAAATGTGGCTTTTATGGTGTATTGAATACACTGTATTCCTATGTACCCCTTCCACCACTTAAATATAGGTTCAATCTCCCTTTTCTCCTCCTCCTCCTCCTCCATCATATCAACATGCTTATTAGGCTGCCCTTGCTCCTAATGTTTTAGAGAGTCACCAGCAGGCCCTTGTTCATAATGTTTTTGAGGGTCAACAGCAGGCCCTTGCCCCTAATGTTTTAGAGGGTCAGATAAGCAGCAGGCACTCCCCCCTAATGTTTTAGAGGGTCAGCTCAGCAGCAGACCCTAACCCCTAATGTTTTAGATGGTCACATCAGCAGCACTAATGTTTTAGATAGTCAGATCAGTAGGCCCTTGCTCCAATAGTTTTTGAGGGTCACCAGCAGGCCATCAATCATAATTTTTTAAAGGTGTGTAGGATGCCCACCCATTTATGCCGGTTCCTTGTAATTTTTTGCCGCCTTTTCACTTAGTGCATACGCTTTATGAGTGTAGAAGTCTCACTACCCGAACAATTGTACCACAATGTGAATGAGGCCCTCCTTTATGTGCTATACAGGTTGTATCGAAGTGCCTCTTCCTTGTATTTTTGGGCAGCGCTTGCACTTTATATACAAGTAAATTTACAGGAAAGAATGTTTCCTAACAATTTTTCCTCTAAAATTGATTTTATCTTTGGTTTTGTGCCTATTATTGTCAGTCTGTAAAAGTGGCGTACTACTCGGACAACATTGTTTCCAGCAGCGACCTGGGAGTCCAAGATGCATCCAGACATCCTCCCCATGCTTACCATTTCAGTGGTGTTTCCATAAATTTCTGACCTTCTCCTGTGAACCAGACACCATCCCCTCTTCAGAGCAGGAAGTGCTTGGTTTAATGCTCTGGTTCTCCCATTGACTTCCATTGTGCTCGGGTGCTCTGTAGAGCACCAGAGCATCCCGAGGTGTTCTACTTGAGCACTTGAGCACCCAATCACTTTGGTGCTCGACCAACACTTGTGATCTCACATTACCAGGCTTCTTACTTTCACTTTGTAACACGTGCAGCTGCCATTTTAGGAAAAACTGATTCTTTTTTTTTTTAAAGTGAGAGGAAATTCAGATTCATTGCAAATAAAAGTTTTCCAAAATTTCAGACCAAATTCCGCTTCGATTGCTTATCTCAACACTACCTATATTGCATAAGGTCTTGTTTCCAAAGTCTTTTACGCTGTCCACACAGAGGTCTTGTCCATAAGCTGGACACTGATGGAAGGTCATTTGACCAGGCAAATCACCTCCATGTGATGTCTTCTCCACTCAAACACACTACACCTGCACTAAACTCCCAACAAAACAAGTATAGATGGCAGGTGCAGTGTTTGTGAATGGAGGAGACATCACATGACAGAATTACCTAGTCACAGCAATAACAAAAAGTGGCCAACCCCTTTAATAGGTCTGCATCAAAAACACAAAAAATGTGGATCGGATGGGGACCAAATATATAGTCATGTGAACAGGGCCTTAGTTCCACTGCTGGCGCCTGCAGGTAAATGCTGATTGTGGGGGTGTTGGACCCCCAATGATATGAGATTGATCACCTATAGCTCATGAATATCATTAGCCTGTGAAACCCCTTTAAGTTGAAATTCCTTAGTTGGCCTGAAGCAGAAAGACCAGCAGAAAGTCAGATATTGTGGGGTTGTATATAAGTACAGACTGGAGCAATTCCTTTTACATTACAGATAATACTACATGACATTTTCCAAAGTATTAAAAAGGAACAGGTTTACAGCTGAGACAAAGGAGAGGTGAAGCAATTTGTTCACAAACCGCAGTTAGAAATCCTTATTTAATTAAAGAAAATCCAAGTTGAAACTTGACAAGATTTATGAGGATCAAAGGACGTTAATGTTTATTACATTTATTTTATGTTACTTCCACAAGCTGCTGCAGCATGATCTTAGCTGTAATCCTTGGCACGTCTGACCCCTCTTCCTCATGATGAGACAGTCACATTCTAAATGTTAATACCCAATTATTGTCCATTACTTTTATATTTTGCTGTCCACTTAATTTCTAAAAAATCTAAAGGTAAAAACCAGAATGTTCCACAATTTCTTGATTTTTTTCTCAATATCCCTTCTCCACCATTGCGGCTCATCTATTCTTCAAGCTGCATTTCAATCAAATTTCATAGCTTCTGAGATACATAAAGAGCACTTGACTACTAAGCAGTTCATGGGGATAATTCATAAGGACAACTGTTCCCTAAAAAGAGCTGTAAATGAAAAAGTGACCATATAATAAATGACTAGCCGACCTGGTTAAAGGGGTTGGTTGTCCCACGAGAAACAGTCTACAGTTTACAAACCAGCACCTGGATTTTGTAACTGCATGTAATTAAAATTTTTGTATAACCACTGAGTTATTCAATAAAATGTTTCTGTATAGCATCACCTACTATTTGCTATTTTTCTAATTTCTCTGTCCACCTTCTGAGGTGGATGCACATGCTCAGTTCCATCCTTCAACTGTGGAGCTGCAGCAGAATGTACACACTCCTGACCTGAGCTGCCAGCTTAAAATACTGCAAATCTAGCAGAACAATTGGAGCAATGAATAGAGAGATTTCTGGATCCATATGAAGTACAGGGCTGGTTCTAGCTTTGTTAGTAAGACATCATCATGCCCTGTGTGATGTCTGATGATCATTTTTTACATTAATCATGGGATAACCCCTTTTATAGGTGGGGAAGCAGACTGAAGGAAATTCCTTGTATGTTGTCCTCATGCCTAACTACTACATCAAACCCATCACAAGATACTGAAAAGGATTTTGTGTGTTCTGCAAATTTCCCTGCATCTCAGTGCTATCCCCTTGAATATTAAAATGGTTGTCTGGTAGCAGCTGCAATATCAGGCACAGCCCATGGACAATAGTGGTGGCGATTCTTAAGAAAAAGAAGATGGCTTTTTGTAATCCCAGATAGCACCTTTAATAGAAAACACAAAGTGGGTCATTTTAGACGCTGGGACTTAATAAGCCCCTGGGCTAGCAGAGGATGCCCCGAAATTATGTAGTTTTTGGGGGTCATTTATCATACTGAAATACAACTATATTATAGGTATTTCAGGTGCAGATTCCAGTGCAACGGTTGGTTGCGCAGCAATCTGCGACTTTTCCCTGCTCATGCCAGGTTGGCATGGGAGGGGAAGGGGACAGGCATCATATTCTATGTCAGATATAGGCGTAGAAAATGGTCTAAATGTTAGACAACTAGGAAGCTGTCTTGCATTCAAACTGGCACTGGATGGGCGAAGTTATGATGAGGCCTGCGTCTCTTCATAACTTTGCGGATCCACCACCAAGTACTAATAAATGACTCCAATGGTTTCTTTGACATTCAAAACAGCAAACCTTAAAAGAACTATCAATGGAAGTTGATACTACAGCATCATCAGGAGTATACAGAGTGGCACAATGACAGAGTGTGAAGGTGGCGGCAGCAGCAGCATCAGGAGGAGGCCACAGGGTGGCACAATGACAGTGTGGAGGTGGCAGCAGCATGAGGAGACCACAGAGAGGTACAATGACAGAGTGTGGAGGTGGCAGCAGCATAATCAGGAGGCAACAGAGTGGCACAATGAAAGAGTGTGAAGGTGGTGGCAGCAGCAGCATCAGGAGGAGGCCACAGGGTGACACAATGATAGTGCATAGCTGGTAGCAGCATAAGGAGGCCACAGAGTGACACAATGAGAGAGTGTGGAGGTGGCAGCAGCATCATCAGGAGGCCACAGAGTGGCACAATGACAGAGTGTGGAGGTGGCGGCGGAAGCAGCATAAGTAGAAGGCCACACGGTGGCATAATGACAGTGTGTAGGTGGCAGCAGTATCAGGAGGCCAAAGAGTGGCACAATGACAGAGTGTGGAGGTGGCAGCAGCAGCATCATGAGGAGGTCATAGGGTGGCACAATGACAATGTGGAGGTGGCAGCAGCAGCATCATAAGGCCACAGAGTGGCACAGAGTGTGGAGGTGGCAGCAGCAGCATCAGTAGGAGGCCACAGGGTGGCACAATGACAGTGTGGAGGTGGCAGCAGGAGTATCAGGAGGGTACAGAGTGGAACAATGACAGAGTGCGGAGGTGGTGGCAGCAGCAGCATCAGGAAGAGGTGACAGGGTGGCACAATGACAGTGTTGAGATGGCAGAAACAGCAGCATGAGGAGACCACAGAGTGGCACAATGTCAGAGTGTGGAGGTGGCAGCAGCAGCATCAGGATGCCATAGAGTGGCAAGGTCTCTAAGATAGTAGCAGCATCAGAAAGAGGCCACAGGGTGACACAATGACAGAGTGTGGAGGTGGCAGCAGCATCATCAGGAGTCCACAGAGTGGCACAATGACAGAGTGTGGAGGTGGTGGCAGCAGCATCAGGAGGAGGCCACAGGGTGGCACAATGACAGAGTGTGGAGGTGGCAGCAGCAGCATCAGGATGCCACAGAGTGGCAAGATGACATAGTGTTGAGGTAGCAGAAGCATCAGGAGACCACAGAGTGGCAAAGTGACATAGTGTGTAGGTGGCAGCAGCATGAGGAGAAAACAGGAGAGCACAATGATATAGTGTAGAGATGACAGCATCATCAGGAGGCCAAAGAGTGGAACAATGACAGAGGCTGGAGGTGGCGGCAGCAGCAGCATCAGGAGGAGGCGACGGGGTGGCACAATGACAGTGTTGAGATGGCAGCAACAGCAGCATGAGGAGATCACAGAGTGGCACAATGACAGAGTGTGGAGGTGGCAGCAGCAGCATCAGGAGACCACAGAGTGGCAAGGTGACATAGTGTTGAGGTAGCAGCAGCATCAGGAGACCACAAAGTGGTAAGGCAACATAGTGTGTAGGTGGCAGCCCCATGAGGAGACCACAGAGTGGCACAATGATATAGTGTGGAGGTGGCAACAGCAGCATGAGGAGACCACAGGATGGCAAAATGACAGTTTGTGGGTGGCAGCAGCATAAGGAGGCCACAGGGTGGCACAATGACAGAATCTGAAGATGGCAGCAGTAGCAGCATCAGGAAGAGGCCACAGTGTGGCACAATAACAGAGTGTGGAGGTGGCAGCAGCATCATCAGGAGGCCAAAGAGTTGCACAATGACAGAGTGTAGAGGTGGCGGCAGCAGCAGCATCAGGAGGAGGCAACAGGGTGGCACAATGACAGTGTGGAGGTTGCAGCAGCAGTATCATAAGGCCACAGAGTGGCACAATGAAAAAGTGTGGAGGTGGCGGCAGCAGCAGCATCAGTAGGAGGCCATAGGGTGGCACAATGAGAGTGTGAAGGTGGCAACAGGAGCATCAGGAGGATACAGAGTGGATCAATGACAGAGTGCAGAGGTGGCGGCAGCAGCAGCATCAGGAGGAGGCAACAGGGTAGCACAATGACAGTGTGGAGATGGCAGCAACAGCAGCATGAGGAGACCACAGAGTGGCACAATGATAGAGTGTGGAGGTGGCAGCAGCAGCATGAGGAGGCCACAGAGTGGCAAGGGGACATAGTGTTGAGGTAGCAGCAGCATCAAGAGACCACAAAGTGGCAAGGCAACATAGTGTGTAGGTGGCAGCAGCATGAGGAGACCACAGAGTGGCACAATGATATAGTGTGGAGGTGGCAACAGCAGCATGAGGAGACCACAGGATGGCACAATGAAAGTTTGTGGGTGGCAGCAGCATTAATAGGCCACAGGGTGGCGCAATGACAGAGTCTGAAGATGGCAGCAGTAGCAGCATCAGGAAGAGGCCACAGAGTGTCACAATGACAGTGTGGAGGTGGCGGCAGCAGCATCATCCGAAAGAAGCCACAGGGTGGCACAATGACAGTGCGGATGTGGAAGCAGCATTAGGAGGCCACAGAGTGGTACAATGACAGATTGTGGAGGTGGCAGCAGCATTATTAAGAAGAGGCCACAGGGTGGAACAAGGACAGAGTGTAGAGGTGGCAGCAGCATCATCAGGAGGCCACAGGGTGGCACAATGGCAGAGTGTGGAGGTTGCAGCATCAGAAAGGCACAGAGTGGTACAATGACAGAGTGTGGAGGTAACGGCAGCAGCAGCTTCAGGAGGAGGCAACAGGGTGGCACAATGACAGTTTGAAGATGGAAGCAGCAGCATGAGGAGACCACAGAGTGGCACAATTACAGAGTGTAGAGGTGGCAGCAGCAGCATCAGGAGGAGGCCAAAGGGTGTGGAGGTGGCAGCAGCATCACAAGGTCACAGAGTGGCACAATGACAGAGTATGGAGGTGGCGGCAGCATCAGGAGAACACCACAGGGTGGCACAATGACAGTGTGGAGATGGCAGCAACATGAGGAGACCACAAAGTGGCACAATGACAGAGTGTGGAGGTGGCAGTATCAGCATCAGGAGGAGGCAACAGGGTGGCACAATGACAGTGTGTAGATGGCAGCATCAGCAGCATGAGCAGACCACAGAATGGCACAATGACATAGCGTAGAGGTGCCTGTAGCAGCAGCTTCAGTAGGAGGCCACAGGGTGGCACAATGACAAAGCATGGAGGTGGCAGCAGCAGTATAATAAGGAGGTGAGAGGGTGGCACAATGACAGTGTGGAGGTTTCAGCAGCAGAAGAATGAAGAGACCATAGAGTGGCACTATGACAGTGTGTGGAAGTGGCAGAGGTATCATCAGGAGGCCACAAGTGGCACAATGACAGAGTGTTGAGAAGGTGGCAGCAGCATCAGGAGGAGGCCACAGGGTGGCACAATGACAGAGTGTGGAGGTGGCAGCAGCATCAACAGGAGGCCACAGAGTGTCACAATGACAGAGTGTGGAGGTGGCGGCAGCAGCATCATCAGGAGGAGGCCACAGGGTGACACAATGATAGTGCATAGCTGGTAGCAGCATAAGGAGGCCACAGAGAGGCACAATGAGAGAGTGTGGAGGTGGCAGCAGCAGCATCAGGAGGAGGCCACAGGGTGGAGCAATGACAGAGTGTGGATTTGGCAGCAGCATCATCAGGAGGCCCCAGAGTGGCACAATAACAGTGTGGAGGTGGCAGCGGAAGCAGCATAAGTAGAAGGCCACACGGTGGCATAATGACAGTGTATAGGTGGCAGCAGTATCAGGAGGCCAAAGAGTGGCACAATGACAGAGTGTGGAGGTGGCAGCAGCAGCATCATGAGGAGGTCACAGGGTGGCACAATGACAATGTGGAGGTGGCAGCAGCAGCATCATAAGGCCACAGAGTGGCACAGAGTGTGGAGGTGGCAGCAGCATCAGTAGGAGGCCACAGGGTGGCACAATGACAGTGTGGAGGTGGAAGCAGGAGTATCAGGAGGTTACAGAGTGGAACAATGACAGAGTGCGGAGGTGGCGGCAGCAGCATCAGGAGGAGGTTACAGGGTGGCACAATGACAGTGTTGAGATGGCAGCAACAGCAGCATGAGGAGACCACAGAGTGGCACAATGTCAGAGTGTGGAGGTGGAAGCAGCAGCAGCATCAGGATGCCACAGAGTGGCAAGGCGGCATAGTGTTGAGGTAGCAGCAGCATCAGGAGACCACAGAGTGGCAAGGTCTCTAAGATAGTAGCAGCATCAGAAAGAGGCCACAGGGTGGCACAATGACAGAGTGTGGAGGTGGCAGCAGCATCATCAGGAGTCCACAGAGTGGCACAATGACAGAGTGTGGAGGTGGTGGCAGCAGCATCAGGAGGAGGCCACAGGGTGGCACAATAACAGAGTGTGGAAGTGGCAGCAGCAGCATCAGGATGCCACAGAGTGGCAAGGTGACATAGTGTTGAGGTAGCAGAAGCATCAGGAGACCACAGAGTGGCAAAGTGACATAGTGTGTAGGTGGCAGCAGCATGAGGAGACCACAGGAGGGCACAATGATATAGTGTGGAGATGGCAGCATCATCAGGAGGCCAAAGAGTGGAACAATGACAGAGGCTGGAGGTGGCGGCAGCAGCATCAGGAGGAGGCCAAAGGGTGGCACAATGACAGTGTGGATGTGGCAGCAGCACCATCATAAGGCCACAGAGTGGCACAATGACAGAGTGTAGAGGTGGCGGCAGCATCAGTAGGAGGCCACAGGGTGGCACAATGACAGTGTAAAGGTGGCAGCAGGAGCATCAGGAGGTTACAGAGTGAAACAATGACAGAGTGCAGAGGTGGCGGCAGCAGCAGCATCAGGAGGAGGCGACAGGATGGCACAATGACAGTGTTGAGATGGCAGCAACAGCAGCATGAGGAGACCACAGAGTGGCACAATGACAGAGTGTGGAGGTGGCAGCAGCAGCATCAGGAGACCACAGAGTTGCAGGGTGACATAGTGTGTAGGTGGCAACAGCATGAGGAGACCAAAGGGTGGCACAATGATATAGTGTGGAGGTGGCAGCATCATTAGGAGGCCAACGAGTGGAACAATGAAAGAGGGGGGAGATGGGGGCAGCAGCATCAGCAGGAGGCCACAGGATGGCACAATGAAAGAGTGTGGAGGTGGCAGCAGCATCATCAGGAGGCCACAGGGTGGCAGAATAGAGTATGTGAAGGTAGCATCAGCAGCAGCATCAGGAAAAGGCCACAGGGTGGCACAATGACAGTGTGGAAGTGGCAGCAGCAGCATCATAAGGCCACAGAGTGGCACAATGACAGAGTGCGGAGGTGGCGGAGGCAGCAGCATCAGTAGATGGCCACAGGTGGAACAATGACAGTGTGAAAGTTGCAGCAGGAGCATCAGGAGGTTACAAAGTGGAAAAATAACAGTGTGCGGAGGTGGCAGCAGCAGCATCAGAAGGAGGCGACAGGGTGGCACAATGACAGTGTGGAGATGGCAGCAACAGCAGCATGAGGAGACCACAGAGTGGCACAATGACAGAGTGTGGAGGTGGCAGCAGCAACATCAGGAGACCACAGAGTTGCAGGGTGACATAGTGTGTAGGTGGCAACAGCATGAGGAGACCACAGGGTAGCACAATGATATAGTGTGGAGGTGGCAGCATCATTAGGAGGCCAACGAGTGGAACAATGAAAGAGGGTGATGGTGGTGGAGCAGCATCAGCAGGAGGCCACAGGGTGGCACAATGAAAGAGTGTGGAGGTGGCAGCAGCATCATCAGGAGGCCATAGAGTGGCACAATAGAGTATGTGAAGGTGGCAGCAGCAGCATCAGTAAAAGGCCACAGGGTGGCACAATGACAATGTGGAAGTGGCAGCAGCAGCATCATAAGGCCACAGAGTGGCACAATGACAGAGTGCGGAGGTGGCGGCGGCAGCAGCATCTGTAGGAGGCCACAGGTGGAACAATGACAGTGTGAAGGTGGCAGCAGGAGCATCAGGAGGTTACAAAGTGGAAAAATGAAAGAGTGCGTAGGTGGCAGTAGCAGCATCAGGAGGAGGCGACAGGGTGGCACAATGACAGTGTGGAGATGGCAGCAACAGCAGCATGAGGAGACCGCAGATAGGCACAGTGACAGAGTGTAGAGGAGGCAGCAACAGCATCAGGAGGCCACAGAGTGGCAAGGTGAAATAGTGTTGAGGTAGCAGCAGCATCAGGAGACCACAGAGTGGCAAGGCAACATAGTGTGTAGGTGGCAGCAGCATGAGGAGAACACAGAGTTTAACAATGATATTGTGTGGAGGTGGCAACAGCAACATGAAGAGACCACAGGATGGCACAATGACAGAGTGTGGAGGTGGTGGCAGCATCATCAGGAAGAGGCCACAATGTGGCACAATGACAGTGTGGAGATGGCAGCAGCATCATGAGGAGGCCACAGAGTGTCACAATACAGAGTGTTGAGGTGGCAGCAGCAGCTACAGGAAGAGGCCACAGGGTGGCACAATGACAGTGTGGAGATGGTAGCAGCTTTAGGAGGCCAAAGAGTTGCACAATGACAGAGTGTAGAGGTGGCAGCAGCAGCAGCACCAGGAGGAGGCCACAGGGTGGTACAATGACAGTGTGGAGGTGGCAGCAGCATCATAAGGCCACAGAGTGTCACAATGACAGAGTGTGGAGGTGGCGGCAGCAGCAGCATCAGAAAGAGGCCACAGGATGGCACAATGACAGTGCGGATGTGGAAGCAGCATTAGGAGGCCACAGAGTGGCACAATGACAGATTGTGGAGGTGGCAGCAGCATTATTAAGAAGAGGCCACAGGGTGGAACAATGACAGAGTGTGGCGGTTGCAGTAGCATCATCAGGAGGCCAAAGACTGGAACAATGACAGAGTGTGGAAGTGGCATCAGCAGCACCATCAGGAGGCCACAGGGTGGCACAATGGCAGGGTGTAAAGGTCGCAGCAGCATCATCATAATGCCATAGAGTGAAACAATGACAGAGTGCGGAGGTGGTGGCGGCAGCAGCATCAGTAGGAGGCCACAGGTGGAACAATGACAGTGTGAAGGTGGCAGCAGGAGCATCAGGAGGTTACAAAGTGGAAAAATGAAAGAGTGCGTAGGTGGCAGTAGCAGCATCAGGAGGAGGCGACAGGGTGGCACAATGACAGTGTGGAGATGGCAGCAACAGCAGCATGAGGAGACCGCAGATAGGCACAATGACAGAGTGTAGAGGTGGCAGCAACAGCATCAGGAGGCCACAGAGTGGCAAGGTGAAATAGTGTTGAGGTAGCAGCAGCATCAGGAGACCACAGAGTGGCAAGGCAACATAGTGTGTAGGTGGCAGCAGCATGAGGAGAACACAGAGTTTAACAATGATATTGTGTGGAGGTGGCTACAGCAACATGAAGAGACCACAGGATGGCACAATGACAGAGTGTGGAGGTGGTGGCAGCATCATCAGGAAGAGGCCACAATGTGGCACAATGACAGTGTGGAGATGGCAGCAGCATCATGAGGAGGCCACAGAGTGTCACAATACAGAGTGTTGAGGTGGCAGCAGCAGCTACAGGAAGAGGCCACAGGGTGGCACAATGACAGTGTGGAGATGGTAGCAGCTTTAGGAGGCCAAAGAGTTGCACAATGACAGAGTGTAGAGGTGGCAGCAGCAGCAGCAGCTCCAGGAGGAGGCCACAGGGTGGTACAATGACAGTGTGGAGGTGGCAGCAGCATCATAAGGCCACAGAGTGTCACAATGACAGAGTGTGGAGGTGGCGGCAGCAGCAGCATCAGAAAGAGGCCACAGGGTGGCACAATGACAGTGCGGATGTGGAAGCAGCATTAGGAGGCCACAGAGTGGCACAATGACAGATTGTGGAGGTGGCAGCAGCATTATTAAGAAGAGGCCACAGGGTGGAACAATGACAGAGTGTGGCGGTTGCAGTAGCATCATCAGGAGGCCAAAGACTGGAACAATGACAGAGTGTGGAAGTGGCATCAGCAGCACCATCAGGAGGCCACAGGGTGGCACAATGGCAGGGTGTAAAGGTCGCAGCAGCATCATCATAATGCCATAGAGTGAAACAATGACAGAGTGCGGAGGTGGTGGTGGCAGCAGCATCAGTAGGAGGCCACAGGTGGAACAATGACAGTGTGAAGGTGGCAGCAGGAGCATCAGGAGGTTACAAAGTGGAAAAATTACAGAGTGTGGAGGTGGCAGCAGCAGCATCAGGAGGAAGCGACAGGGTGGCGCAATGACAGTGTGGAGATGGCAGCAGCATCATGAGGAGGCCACAGAGTGTCACAATACAGAGTGTTGAGGTGGCAGCAGCAGCTACAGGAAGAGGCCACAGGGTGGCACAATGACAGTGTGGAGATGGTAGCAGCTTTAGGAGGCCAAAGAGTTGCACAATGACAGAGTGTAGAGGTGGCAGCAGCATCAGGAGTAGGCCACAGGGTGGCACAATGACAGTGTAGAGGTGGCAGCAGCAGCATCATAAGACCACAGAGTGTCACAATGACAGAGTGTGGAGGTGGCGGCAGCAGCAGCATCAGAAAGAGGCCACAGGGTGGCACAATGACAGTGCGGATGTTAGGGAGTAGTGTCAATCGAGGCTCACCTGAGTCTGAGGACACCCGAGCTGGAAGTATGGAGTCCAGTGGCAGAGGCCCACAGAAGCAGGAGGCAGGTAGCGCGGTCGATCAGTCCGGGTCGGCAACAGAGATGGCAGCGAGGTAACAGCAGGAGTAGACGGAGGCGTGGTCGGTGGTAAGCAGTAAGTCAATGCAGGCGGCAATTCAGCGAGCTCAAAACGGTCCGGGTTGGCAACGATGGTAAATCAGCAATAGCGGTGGAGGAGCAGAGAGGAAGCTTGCTACAGGCTTGGAGGCACAATAACCAGCAAAGGGCTGTGTTCAAGGGCTGGGTTTTATAGGGAAGTAGCAGGTGCAAGAGATTGGAATCAAGTATTGGATTTTGCCCCGGTGGAGTCTGGAGTCAAGGATCTTTGAGACAATGTACTCCTCTTCGCCTTGTACCCTTACTGGTGGTGGGGGGGGGGGGGAGGATGGCGGCCAGGGAAGGTGTTCTCTACAAACGGCTTGAGAAGGGAGCAATGGAAGACTGGGTGCACCCTGATGGAATGTGGGAGGTCTAGCCGGAAGGTGACTTCATTAATCCGGCCAGAGATCCGGAAAGGCCCCAAATATTTTTGGCCCAATTTCTGAGCAGGTACCTTCAGTCTTAGGTTTCTTGTGGAGAGCCACACTTGATCTCCTATCTGAAAGTCCGGAGCGGGTCTACGACGTTTGTCTGTCGCCCGCTTAAAGCGTCTCTGAGCCTCAAGGAGATTATTGGAAATGTTCTCTTGTGCCTCTTGTAAATTTGCCAGGCGTTCGGCCACAGCTGGAAGCGTGGAGGTGATGGGCAGGCGTGGGATGAAAGCTGGATGCAGGCCAGTGTTGGCGTAGAAAGGACTGTAATGGGTGGAACTGTGTTCCGCATTATAGTAGGAAAACTCGGCCGTAGGAAGGTGGTCCAACCAGTCATCCTGCAAATGAGTGATGAAACAACGTAGGTACTGCTCGAGGGTCTGGTTTGTTCTCTCTGTCTGCCCATTAGACTGGGGTTGGAAAGCGGTAGACAGGTTTACCATGATCCCAAGGGCCAGGCAGAAGTCTTTCCAGAATTTAGAGGTGAATTGCACTCCTCGGTCAGAGACCACATCATCTGGAACCCCGTGTAACCTAAAGATTTCACGGAATACTAGGTCAGCCGTCTGTTTGGCGGTGGGTAGGCCCTTGCAGGGGATGAAATGGGCCATCTTGGTAAGGCGGTCCACGACGACCAGGATGGTGTTCATCCCTTTTGAAGGGGGTAGGTCAACCACAAAGTCTATAGAAATTGAACCCCAAGGGCGGGAGGGGATGGGGAGTGGTCGCAGCAGCCCCACGGGTGAAGAGCGGGGAGTCTTGTTGCGGGCACAGACCGTGCATGAGGAGACAAACCTTTTAGTATCTTTCTTATACGTCGGCCACCAGAAGGAGCGGGACAGGAGTTCCTGGGTCTTTCTTGTACCTGGATGGCCAGCCAACTTGGTATCGTGGTTATATTTTAGTACATCGAGCCGTGCCATTTCTGGTACGTACAGTTGTCGACCCAGGTATACCCAGAAGCCACCCTTGAGGGTGAGGTTGACGTCTTCTGCTGGGTGGGTGAGGAAGGGGTCCTTTTCATAAGCCTTCTTGATTGACCCCAGGAGTTCCTTTGGGTAAGTAGCTCCTAAGACATTTTTCTCGGGTAGAATGCTGGCTTGGCCCTTGTTGTCCTGTGAAGGTTCAGAGAACATCCTGGAAAGGGCATCTGCTTTGCCATTCTTCGACCCAGGGCGATATGTGATAATGAAATTGAATCGAGAAAAAAAAAAACTCCATCTGGCTTGTCTGGCGGAAAGCCTCTTGGCAGAACGGATGAATTCGAGGTTTCGGTGGTCAGTGAACACAGTTATGGGATTGATGGCCCCCTCCAATAGATGTCTCCACTCCGAGAAGGCATCTTTGATTGCCAGTAACTCCTTATTCCTGATGTCATAGTTCCTCTCTGCGGGGAACATTTGGCGAGAGAAGAAGGCGCAAGGGTGTAAAAGCATCTTTTCTCCCGTACGTTGTGATAGGACAGCGCCTACTGCGGTGTCGGAAGCGTCCACTTCGATTGTGAATGGCAGTTCGGGATTAGGATGGATCAGAATTGGAGCAGACGTGAAGAGGGATTTAAGCTTGGTGAAGGCTTCCTGTGCTTCGGGTGTCCAGGAAAAGGGCACAGTCTTTTTGGTTAAGTCGGTAATTGGAGAAATGATTTTTGAGAAGTTCCGAATGAATTTTCGGTAAAAGTTGGCGAAGCCGACAAACCTCTGTATTTCTTTTTCGTTCTTAGGGGGAGGCCAATCTATTACAGCCTGAATTTTCCGAGGATCCATACTAAGCCCTTCCGGGGAGATGATGTAACCGAGAAACTGGGTGGTGGAATGTTTGAACTCGCATTTCTCGAGCTTGATGTAAAGGGACTGCTCGCGAAGTCTTTGTAACACCCTGCGGACATGTTCGCGATGTTGATCGAGATTTTCCGAGAAAATTAAAATATCGTCCAGGTATACAGTACCACTACGAACAGATCCAGCATGTCCCTAAGGACGTCATTAATGAAATGTTGGAAAGTGGCTGGGGCATTGCAAAGTCCGAAGGGCATAACTAAGTATTCAAAATGTCCATATCGTGTGCGAAAGGCGGTCTTCCATTCATCCCCGGGGCGAATGCGAACCAGATTATAGGCCCCTCGAAGATCGAGTTTCGTAAAGACTTTCGCCGCCCGGAGTCTCTCGAGAAGTTCCGAAATCAAGGGGAGAGGGTAACGGTTTTTTACCGTAACATCATTCAGCTTGCGATAGTCAATGCAAGGGCGTAGAGAGGAGTCTTTTTTCTCCACGAAGAAGAAGGGTGCTCCCGCGGGGGAGGTGGAGGGTCGAATGAAGCCCTTCTTTAGGTCCTCGTCCAAGTAGTCCTTCAGGGCCTTGAGTTCAGGCTCCGAGAGGGAGTAGATGCTGCCGAAGGGTATTTCAGCCCCAGGTAATAATTCAATTGGGCAGTCGTATGGTCGATGCGGGGGCAGCTTGTCTGCGTTTTTTTTTTTCGCAGACATCCTGAAACTCACTATATTGTGGAGGCAACAGCTCCTTGACCGTTGGTTCCGAGATGATAGATACTTTGGGTGTTGGGGAAGCAGGTTCATGCAGACAGTTCGAAGAGCAGAACTCGGATGTGAACCGTAGACAGCGGGTTTCCCAGTCCACCGAAGGGTTGTGAGTGGCTAACCACGGGATGCCCAAGATCACCGGAAACTTGGGGGAGGAAATCAAAGAGAAGTGGATCGTCTCGTGGTGGTCGGTTTTAATGTGGAGCTGTAAATCTGTGGTCTGATGTGTAACGGGTCCCGAGGAGAGTGGGGACCCATCCACTGTTTCCAGATCGATGGGGGCTGTCTTGGTTACAAGCGGAATGTTGTTCTCGTGAGCAAAAGTTTGATCCATAAAATTGTCGCCAGCCCCGGAGTCGAGCATTGCAGAACAGAGAAGTTGTCGATCCCCGATGGTAATGACAATTGGAATGGTGAAGTGGGACCCGGTGGCTGCTAACTCAGTTGTCTCTGCCGTCACCGGTGGGATTGCGGCCTGCCGCTGCTCTCGCAGTTTAGTGACGGCAATGGTTCTGCGTGATTTGTTGGGGCATTTGATGGCAATGTGCCCTGGCTCCCCACAGTAGAGGCAGAGGCCTTCGGCCAGTCATCGTTCTTTTTCTGCTACGGACAGAGTTTTGCGCACTGCGTCAACCATCATCGGCTCGATGGGAGGTTGGGCGACCTGCTGGGTAGTAGAGTAAGTGGGTCTGTCGCCTTGGAACCAGAGCCTTTCTTTCCTTCTCTTGGTGAGCCTCTGATCAATACGGACACACACCTGAATGAAGTTGTCCAAATCATCCGGGCCTTCAAGTCTGGCAAGTTCATCTTTGATCGCCTCCGATAGACCTCGCCGAAATTGGCTCCTTTGAGCAGCTGGGTTCCAGTTGGTGTCTGAGACCCAGCGGCGGAACTCGGCGGCGTACTCGGCGACAGAGCGTCTTCCCTGTCGAAGACTGTGTAGTCTTGCCACTGTCGCACAGTGATTGGGGTCATCAAAGACCTGGCTCATAGCTGTGATGAAAACATCCAGATCGCGCAGCAGACGGCTATTGGTTTCCACGTATGGAGACGCCCATGCCAGGGCCTCATCCGTCAGGAGGTTAACAATGAACAATACTTTCTTCTCGTCAGTGGAAAAGGGGGCCGTATGCATCCGGAAGTAGATACGGCACTGATTGAGAAAGCCCCGGTACTGGCGACGATCTCCATTGAATTTCGAGGGTAGTGGCATGCGGGTGTCTGCAGCCGCGCCGCGTATGTCCAGGAGTTGCCGTTGGAGCTCAATGATCTCCCCCTGTTGACTCTGTACCAGGCCTTGGATTTGCGAAAATTTCTCCTGGTAGGTGGTGCCGAACTCTTGCAGCTCAGACACCTGCTTGCGCAGGGTGGCGACTGCGGACTCCATTTTTTTTTTGGGCTGGTTATTCTGTTAGGGAGTAGTGTCAATAGAGGCTCACCTGAGTCTGAGGACACCCGAGCTGGAAGTATGGAGTCCAGTGGCAGAGGCCCACAGAAGCAGGAGGCAGGTAGCGCGGTCGATCAGTCCGGGTCGGCAACAGAGATGGCAGCGAGGTAACAGCAGGAGTAGACGGAGGCGTGGTCGGTGGTAAGCAGTAAGTCAATGCAGGCGGCAATTCAGCGAGCTCAAAACGGTCCGGGTTGGCAACGATGGTAAATCAGCAATAGCGGTGGAGGAGCAGAGAGGAAGCTTGCTACAGGCTTGGAGGCACAGTAACCAGCAAAGGGCTGTGTTCAAGGGCTGGGTTTTATAGGGAAGTAGCAGGTGCAAGAGATTGGAATAATCAGCAGGTCAAGGCAAGGACAAGAGAGGTAGTTAGAAGTTAGCTAGAGAACAGTCCAGGGAGAGACGCCTGGGACATGACTGGCCACAGGTTCGAGTCCTGACACCGGATGTGGAAGCAGCATTAGGAGGCCACAGAGTGGCACAATGACAGTGTGAAGGTGGCAGCAGGAGCATCAGGAGGTTACAAAGTGGAAAAATGACAGAGTGTGGAGGTGGCAGCAGCAGCATCAGGAGGAGGCGACAGGGTGGCACAATGACAGTGTGGAGATGGCAGCAACAGCAGCATGAGGAGACCGCAGAGAGGCACAATGACAGAGTGTAGAGGTGGCAGCAACAGCATCAGGAGGCCACAGAGTGGCAAGGTGAAATAGTGTTGAGGTAGCAGCAGCATCAGGAGACCACAGAGTGGCAAAGCAACATAGTGTGTAGGTGGCAGCAGCATGAGGAGAACACAGAGTTTAACAATGATATAGTGTGGAGGTGGCAACAGCAGCATGAGGAGACCACAGGATGGCACAATGACAGAGTGTGGAGGTGGTGGCAGCATCATCTGGAACAGGCCACAATGTGGCACAATGACAGTGTGGAGATGGCAGCAGCATCATCAGGAGGCCACAGAGTGTCACAATACAGAGTGTTGAGGTGGCAGCAGCAGCTACAGGAAGAGGCCACAGTGTGGCACAACGACAGTGTGGAGATGGTAGCAGCTTTAGGAGGCCAAAGAGTTGCACAATGACAGAGTGTAGAGGTGGCAGCAGCAGCATCAGGAGTAGGCCACAGGGTGGCACAATGACAGTGCGGATTTGGAAGCAGCATTAGGAGGCCACAGAGTAGCACAATGACAGATTGTGGAGGTGGCAGCAGCAGCAGCATTATTAAGAAGAGGCCACAGGGTGGAACAATGACAGAGTGTGGCGGTTGCAGTAGCATCATCAGGAGGCCAAAGACTGGAACAATGACAGAGTGTGGAAGTGGCATCAGCAGCACCATCAGGAGGCCACAGGGTGGCACAATGGCAGAGTGTGGAGGTGGTAGCAGCATCATCGGGAGGCCACAGAGTGGCACAATGACAGTATGCAGGTCATAAAAGGAAACCGCGGCACTCCAATTTCATCAATATTTTCTTGCGTTTATTCCACCAAAATCACCACAACGTTTCGACCTTCTGCTCTTTATCAAGCTTGATAAAGTCCAGAAGGTCGAAACATTGTGATGATTTTGGTGGAATAAATGCAAGAAAATATTGGCACAATGACAGTGTTGCTGCTGCTGCCATCTCTACTCTGTCATTGTGCCACCCTGTTGCCTCCTCCTGATGCTGCTACTGCCACCTCCACACTCTGTCATTGTGCCACTCTGTGGTCTCCTCATGCTGCTGCCTTTTATGTCCTGGTAACTAAGGGGTTCAAGGCCAGAACTCATCACTGCGGGCACCGCCACGGAAATGGAATGACTATTACAAGTCAGTGAGTAGTGCTGTCTTATCCTCAATTTATGTACTAAGAGTATGCATGTGACGGCAGCAGCAGCATCAGGAGTAAGCCACAGGGTGTAATAATGACAGTTTGTAGGTGGCAGCAGCATCAGAAGGCCACAGAGATGTAAAATGAGTGTGGAGGTAGCGGCAGCACCAGCATCAGGAGGAGGTGACGGGGTGGCAGAATGACAGTGTGAAGATGGCAGCAGCAACATGAGGATACCACAGAGCGGCACAATGACAAAGTGTGGAGGTGGCAGCATGAGGAGGCCACAGAGTGGCAAGGTGACATAGTGTTGAGGTAGCAGCAGCATCAGGAGACCACAAAGTCGCAAAGCAACATAGTGTGTAGGTGGAAGCAGCATGAGGAGACCACAGAGTGGCACAATGATATAGTGTGGAGGTGGCAACAGCAGCATAAGGAGACCACAGGATGGCACAATGACAGTGTGTGGGAGGCAGCAGCATCAGGAGGCCACAGGGTGGCACAATGACAGAGTCTGAAGGTGGCAGCAGTAGCAGCATCAGGAAGAGAGCACAGTTTGGCACAATGACAGAGTGGGGAGGTGGCAGCAGCATCATCAGGAGGCCACAGAGTGGCACAATGACAGAGTGTGAAGGTGGTGGCAGCAGCATCAGGAGGATGCCACAGGGTGGCACAATGACAGAGTGTGGCGGTGGCAGCAGCATCATCAGGAGGCCACAGAGTGTCACAATGACAGTGTGGAGGTGGCGGCAGCAGCATCAGAAAGAGGCCACAGGGTTGCACAATGACAGTGCAGATGTGGAAGCAGCATTAGAAGGCCACAGAGTGGTACATTGACAGATTGTGGAGGTGGCAGCAGCATTATTAAGAAGAGGCCACAGGGTGGCACAATGGCAGAGTGTGGAGGTTGCAGCAACATCATCAGGAAGCCACAGAGTGGCACAATGACAGAGTCTGCATGTGACGGCAGCAGCAGCATCAGGAGGAGGCCACAGGGTGCAATAATGACAGTTTGTAGGTAGAGATGTCCCGAACTATTCGCCGGCGAACAGTTCCCGGCGAACATAACTTGTTCGCGTTCGCCGCGGCGGGGGAACATATGAGATGTTCGGTCCGCCCCCTATTCGTCATCATTGAGTAAACTTTGACCCTGTACCTCACAGTCAGCAGACACATTCCAGCCAATCAGCATCATACCCTCCCTCCCAGACCCTCCCACCTCTTGGACAGCATCCATTTTAGATTCATTCGGAAGCTGCATTCTTATTGAGAGGAGGGACAGTGTAGCTGCTGCTGATTTAATAGGGGAATCGATAGCTAGGCTAGTGTATTCAGTGTCCACTACAGTCCTGAAAGACTCATCTGATCACAGCACCCCAAAAAGCCCTTTTTAGGGCTTGAACATCAGTCTGCTTTTTTTTTTTTTCCCTGTGTAATATAATTGCAGTTGCCTGCCAGCGTGTGTGTCAGGCTCACAGTGTATACTGTTCCCACTTGCCCAGTGCCACCACTCATATCTGGTGTCATAGTAGCTTGCATTTAAAAAAAACAAAACTATTTTGACTGTAAAATAATAGCAGTCAGTTGCCTGCACGTGTGTGTGTTTCAGGCCCTGCAAGTGCACTGTGTCACACCAGTGCAACTCATATCTGGTGTCACAGTAGATTACATTTAAAAAAATAAATAAATTTGACTGTGAAATAATAGCAGTCAGTTGCCTGCCCGTGTGTGTGTTTCAGGCCCTGCAAGTGCATAGTGTCACCAGCGCAACTTATATCTGATGTCACAGTAGATTACATTTTAAAAAATTAAAAAATTTGACTGTGAAATAATAGCAGTCAGTTGCCTGCATGTGTGTGTGTTTCAGGCTCTGCAAGTGCATAGTGTCACCAGTGCAACTCATATCTGGTGTCACAGTAGATTACATTTAAAAAAATAAAATAAATTTGACTGTGAAATAATAGCAGTCAGTTGCCTGCACGTGTGTGTGTTTCAGGCTCTGCAAGTGCATAGTGTCACCAGCATAACTCATATCTGGTGTCACAGTAGATTACATAAAAAAAAAATATATATATATAATTTTGACTGTGAAATAATAGCAGTCAGTTGCCTGCACGTGTGTGTGTTTCAGGCCCTGCAAGTGCATAGTGTCACCAGCGCAACTCATATCTGGTGTCACAGTAGATTACATTTAAAAATAATAACAAATATTTGACTGTGAAATAATAGCAGTCAGTTGCCTGCACGTGTGTGTGTGTTTCAGGCCCTGCAAGTGCATAGTGTCACCAGCGCAACTCATATCTGGTGTCACAGTAGATTTCATTAAAAAAAAATAAAAAAATTGGACTGTGAAATAATAGCAGTCAGTTGCCTGCACGTATGTGTGTTTCAGGCCCTGCAAGTGCATAGTGTCACGAGCGCAACTCATATCTGGTGTCACAGTAGATTACATTCAAAAAAATAAAAAAAAATGGACTGTGAAATAATAGCAGTCAGTTGCCTGCACGTGTGTGTGTTTCAGACCCTGCAAGTGCACAGTGTCACACCAGTGCAACTAATATCTGGTGTCATAAAAGATTAGATTTAAAAAAACAACAACAATTTTGACTGTGAAATAATAGCATTCAGTTGCCTGCAGGCGTGTGTGTTTCAGGCCCTGCAAGTGCATAGTGTCACCAGCGCAACTCATATCTGGTGTCACAGTAGATTACATTTAAAAAAACAACAACAATTTTGGCTGTAATAGATTGAATAGCAGTTAGTTGTCTGCAAGCGTGTGTGTCAGGCCTACAGCGTCTACTCTGCCAACTTCTGCCAGTGCACAGTGCCACTCATATCTGGTGTCACAGTAGCTTGCACGCATAGTACAACTAAACTAATCTAAAAAAAATTACAGGCAGAGGCAGGACACCCCGCAGGGGCCGTCGTGGTCGTGGTGCTGTGATTCCCTTTGGCCCTAGAATAATGCCCAGTGTTCAGAGGCCACGTACCCTGAACTCAAAAAGTTCTGAGGACATAGTTGACTGGCTAACACAGGACACCCAATCTTCTACAGCTTCTGCTTGGAACCTTGACGCACCATCCTCCTCCAGCTCAGCTTCGGGCACCTCTCAAGTTACCACTCGCCCGCCTGCCGCAACTACCAACACTAGCACCACAGCTGCTTCACTTGATCTGTCAGAGGAGTTATTTACACATCAGTTGGAAGAAATGAGTGATGCGCAACCATTATTGCCAGAGGATGTAGATAACAGGGATATGTCTCAGTCAGGCAGCATTACACACATGGACGTACGGTGTGACGATGATGATGTTGTACCTGCTGCTTCCTTTGCTGAGTTGTCGGATACAAGTGAAGCGGTTGATGATGACGATGTGTCCGTAGATGTCACGTGGGTGCCTGCTCGAAGAGAAGAAGAACAGGGGGAAAGTTCCGATGGGGAGACAGAGAGGAGGAGGAGACGAGTTGGAAGCAGGGGGAGGTCGTCGCAAGGAGCTAGTGGCCCAGTCAGACAGCATGCATCGGCACTCGGGGTCAGCCAGACAGCACGCCAATCAATGCATGCTGTTGCTACCACCAGAATGATGTAATTGCAGAGATCAGCAGTGTGGCATTTTCTTTGTGTGTCTGCCTCTGACACCAGCGATGCCATTTGCAACCTGTGCCAAAAGAAACTGAGTCGTGGGAAGTCCAACACCCACCTAGGTACAACTGCTTTGCGAATCTCAAATCACAAACGCCTATGGGATCAACACATGAGTACAAGCAGCACACAAACTCAAAGCCGCCATCCTCCTCCTGGTCCAGCATCTTTAGCCACGTCAACCACTGCTGTCCTCCTTGCCCCCTCTCAACCATCCGCTACTCCGTCTCTCGCCTTGAGCAGTTCCTGCTCATCTGCCCACAGTCAGGTGTCTGTCAAGGACATGTTTGAGCGTAAGAAGCCAATGTCACAAAGTCACCCCCTTGCCCGGTGTCTGACAGCTGGCTTGTCGGAACTCTTAGCCCGCCAGCTTTTACCATACAAGCTGGTGGAGTCTGAGGCCTTCCAAAAATTTGTAGCTATTGGGACACCGCAGTGGAAGGTACCCGGCCGAAATTTCTTTGCACAAAAGGCATACCCCAACCTGTACTCGATTGTGCAAAAGGAAGTCATGGCATGTCTGGCACACAGTGATGGGGCAATGGTCCATCTGACCACTGATACCTGGTCTGCAAAGCACGGTCAGGGCAGGTATATCACCTACACAGCGCATTGGGTAAACCTGCTGACGGCTGCCAAGCATGTAATTTGTGGCTCTGCAGAAGAGTTGGTGACACCGCCACGACTTGCAGGCAGGCCTGCTGCCACCTCCTCTACTCCTCCTACTCCATCCTCTTCCATAACCTCCTCGGCTGAGTCCTCTTCTGCTGCTGCGTCTTGCTCCACATCAACGGCACCCCCCCCAGCTCCCCAGGGGCTATTCCACATCCCGGATACGACAGTGTCACGCCGTCTTGGGGTTGACTTGCCTGAAAGCAGAGAGTCACACCGGACCAGCACTCCTGTCCACCCTGAACGCACAGGTGGATCAGTGGCTGACTCCGCACCAACTGGAGATCGGCAAAGTGGTGTGTGACAACGGAAGCAATTTGTTGGCGGCATTGAATTTGGGCAAGTTGACACATGTGCCGTGCATGGCACATGTGTTGAATCTGATTGTACAACGCTTTGTGCATAAGTACCCAGGCTTACAGGACGTCCTCAAGCAGGCCAGGAAGGTGTGTGGCTATTTCAGGCGTTCCTACACGGCCATGGTGCACTTTTCAGATATCCAGCGGCGAAACAACATGCCAGTGAGGCGGTTGATTTGCGACAGCCCGACACGTTGGAATTCAACACTCCTAATGGTCGACCGCCTGCTCCAACAAGAAAAAGCCGTCAACGAGTATTTGTATGACCGGGGTGCTAGGACAGCCTCTGCGGAGCTGGGAATTTTTTTGCCACGTTACTTGACGCTCATGCGCAATGCCTGTAGGCTCATGTGTCCTTTTGAGGAGGTGACAAACCTAGTCAGTCGCACCGAAGGCCCCATCAGCGACATCATCCCATTTGTTTTCTTCCTGGAGCGTGCCCTGCGAAGAGTGCTGGATCAGGCCGTAGATGAGCGTGAAGAGGAAGAGGAAGAGATGTGGTCACCATCACCACCAGAAACAGCCTTATCAGCATCGATTGCTGGACCTGCGGTAACGCTGGAAGAGGAGTGAGAGGAAGAGGAGTCAGAGGAGGAATGTGGCTTTGAGGAGGAGGAGAAAGACCAACCACAGCAGGC
This sequence comes from Bufo bufo, assembly GCF_905171765.1. Taxonomy (NCBI): domain Eukaryota; kingdom Metazoa; phylum Chordata; class Amphibia; order Anura; family Bufonidae; genus Bufo; species Bufo bufo. The sequence continues at coordinate 162,124,762 of NC_053390.1, read as the reverse complement.
ATCCCAGGGTGCTCGTTGTCACCTATCTGGTACCCGTGGTGTTGTACGTGGCTGGGGGGAAGAACAGACTTTCAGTGAGATCACTGAGGACGAGGAACAGGATATGAGTAGCTCGGCATCCAACCTTGTGCAAATGGGGTCTTTCATGCTGTCGTGCCTGTTGAGGGACCCTCGTATAAAAAGGCTGAAGGAGAACGACCTGTACTGGGTGGCCACACTACTAGACCCCCGGGATAAGCAGAAAGTGCCTGAAATGTTACAGAATTACCACAAGTCGGAAAGGATGCAGCAGTTCCAAAATAAATTAAAAAGTATGCTTTACACAGCGTATAAGGGTGATGTCACAGCACAACGGGAATCTAACAGGGGAAGAGGTTAAAGTAATCCTCCTACCACGACCACGCCGGCAAGGACAGGACGCTTTACAGACGTGTTGTTGATGGAGGACATGCAGAGCTTTTTAAGTCCTACGCATCGCCACAGCCCTTCGGGGTCCACCCTCAGAGAACGACTCGACCGACAGGTAGCAGACTACCTCACCTTAACTGCAGATATCGACAATCTGAGGAGTGATGAACCCCTTGACTACTGGGTGTGCAGGCTTGACCTGTGGCCTGAGCTATCCCAATTTGCGATAGAACTTCTGGCCTGCCCCGCTTCAAGTGTCCTGTCAGAAAGGACCTTCAGCACAGCAGGAGGTATTGTCACTGAGAAGAGAAGTTGCCTAGGTCAAAAAAGTCTAGATTACCTCACCTTTATTAAGATGAATGAGGCATGGATCCCGAAAGGACTGACAGTGGGCGATACATTTGACTAATAAAGGCCTGGTGATGAGATGAGCTGCCTTGGGCTAAAAATGGTCCACACACTGCTGTATTTTATCTCTGCATGCCGGATGACTTGCGTGACTTATCTGCCACCAACTAGGGTTCAAGCCAAAATGTTTTAGTGCACTTTCTGCCTGGAAAACATCAATTTTTCTGGCCGTTGCTACAGCAGCGGCTACAACAATACCTAATTTTTCAGGCATGTGTTTATGTCAAATTTTTCTGGCCTCTGGTGCTGCACTGTGGCTGCAAAAACAAAACAAAAAAAAGGCACATACATGTGTCAATTCCCCTTCGTGATCGTTACCTTGTTGTGGTGAAGGGGCTTGCGTATCACAATGAAGCGACCACCTCTATGAGTCTGTTGGCAATGGCAATGTTGGCACACCCCAGATGATAAGGTTGTTGCTTCATTGTGAACAGACCAAAAGCGATCGGCTGGATAATTTTGCATAGAAAAAATATTAAATTTCTTTGTGATCATCTAAGGTGATCATTAAAGCCTACTAGGCCAACAATGGGCCCACACTGCAGAATCATTGTTTTCTGGGTCACTTAACTGTCACTGAACTACCTCAGCACGACCATAGACTTTGAACAAAAAACATCGCCTGCAATCTCCCAAACGTGCGCACAAGCACAGTCATCACTACACCAAGATTGACGCATAGAGGAATAAAATTTATGTCATGAGTGTGTCAACTATTGACAACTCTTTGCGGTTGTCTAAAATCTATTCCATACACGTCCCCTGATAGGGGACGTAACAGGGATTAAACTGATAGGAATAGTACTACTTAACACACCACTCATATCTGGTGGCACAGTACATTGCAAGGCATACGCACAGTGCCCCAAATTGGAAGTAAGAGGACCGACCAAGCATCTTTTTCCATCTCCCGGTTCCTAAAATCTATTCCATACACCGACCCCTGATAGGAGACAAAACAGAGATTAAACTGTTAAGAACAGATTTTTTGTTAATTTAAAAAAAAGAGGACAGCCTCTGCGGAGCTGGGTATTTTTTGGCCGCGTTACTGAACGCTCATGCACAATGGCTGTAGGCTCATGAGGAGGTGACAAACCTGGTCAGTCAAACCCAAGGCAACATCATCGACCTCATCCCATATGCGCTTTTTCTGGAGCGTGCCCTGCGAAGACTGCTGGATCAGGCCGTAGATGAGCATTAAGAGGATAAGTTGTGGTCACCATCACCACCAGAAGCAGCCTTGTCGTCGTTGATTGCTGGACCTGCGGCAATGGAGAGAGAGGAGTCTGAAGACGAGGAGTCAGAGGAGGAAGGTGGCATTGAGGAGGTGGAAGACTATCCACAGCAGGCGTCCCAGGGGGCTTGTTGTCACCTTTCAGGGACCCTTGGTGTTGTACGTGGCTTGGTGGAGGAAGAGACCTTCAATGACGTCAGTGAGGACAAGGAACGGGACATGGATAGCTTGGTATCCAACCTTGTGCAAATGGGGAGTTTGCGGTTGTGCAAATGGACTGTTTGCGGTTGTTTGCGGTGCGTTAAACGGGGAGTTTAGTCTGTCACTGTGAAGCGTGCGTAACCCTTACACTACCTGATCGATACACCATCATACCTGATGTTTTAAAGCACGTTATTCCAAACAATTTAGGAATGTTAGGTGATTTATGCCCTTTATGGATTAAAACCCGACTCTGCGTCAACTATGTAATTTTCCATGGGAGTTTTGCCATGGATCTCCCTCCGGCATGCCACAGTCCAGGTGTTAGTCCCCTTGAAACAACTTTTCCATCACTATTGTGGCCAGAAAGAGTCCCTGTGGGTTTTAAAATTCGCCTGCCTATTGAAGTCTATGGCAGTTCGCCCGTTCGCGAATATTTGCAAAAATTCACATTTGCTGTTCGCGAGCGGAAAATTTTATGTTCGCGACATCTCTATTTGTAGGTGGCAGCAGCATCAGAAGGCCACAGAGTGGTACAATGACAGAGTGTGGAGGTAGCGGCAGCAGCAGCATCAGGAGGAGGCGACAGGGTGGCACAATGACAGTGTGAAGATGGCAGCAGCAGATTGAAGAGGCCACAGAGTGGCACAATGATAAAGTGTAGAGGTGGCGACAGCAGCAGCATCAGGAGGAGGCCACAGGGTGTGGAGGTGGCAGCAGCAGCATCACAAGGTCACAGAGTGGCACAATGACAGAGTATGGAGCTGGCAGCAGCATCAGGAGAATGCCACAGGGTGGCACAATGACAGTGTAAAGATGGCAGCAGCATGAGGAGACCACAGAGTGGCACAATGACAGAGCGTGGAGGTGGCAGTAGCAGCATTAGGAGGAGGCAACAGGGTGGCACAATGACAGTGTAGAGATGGCAGCAGCAATAGCAGACCACAGAATGGCACAATGACATAGCATAGAGGTGTGGGCAGCAGCAGCTTCAGGAGGAGGCCACAGGGTGGCACAATGACAGTGTGGAGGTGGCAGCAGCAGCATCAGGAGGCTACAGAGTGGAACAATGACAGAGCATGGAGGTGGCGGCAGCAGTATAATCAGGAGGAGGTGAGAGGGTGGCACAATGACAGTGTGAGGTTTCAGCAGCAGCAGAATGAAGAGACCATAGAGTGCACAATGACAGATTGTGGAGGTGGCAGCAGCATCTTCAGGAGGCCACAGAGTGGCAAAATGACAGAGTGTGGTGGAGGTGGCAGCAGCATCAAGAGGAGGCCACAGGGTGGCACAATGACAGAGTGTGGAGGTGGCGGCAGCATCAACAGGAGGCCACAGAGAGGCACAATGACAGTGCGGATGTGGAAGCAGCATTAGGAGGCCACAGAGTGGCACAATGACAGATTGTGGAGGTGGCAGCAGCAGCATTATTTAGAAGAGGCCACAGGGTGGAACAATGAGTGTGGAGGTTGCAGTAGCATCATCAGAAGGCCAAAGACTGGAACAATGACAGAGTGTGGAGGTGGCAGCAACAGCACCATCAGGAGGCCACAGGGTGGCACAATGGCAGAGTGTGGAGGTGGCAGCAGCATCATTAGGAGGCCACAGAGTGGCACAATGACAGAGTATGTAGGTGACAGCAGCAGCAGCATCAGGAGGAGGCCACAGGGTGCAATAATGACAGTTTGTAGGTGGAAGAAGCATCGGAAGGCCACAGAGAGGTACAATGACAGAGTGTGGAGGTAGCGGCAGCAGCAGCATCAGGAGGAGGTGACAGGGTGGCACAATGACAGTGTGAATATGGCAGCAGCAGCATGAGGAGACCACAGAGTGGCACAAGACAGAGTGTAGAGGTGGCGACAGCAGCAGCATCAGGAGGAGGCCACAGGGTGGCACAATGACAGAGTGTAGAGGTGACAGTAGCAGCATCAGGAGGAGGCCACAGGGTGGCACAATGACAGTGTGGAGGTGGCAGCAGCAGCATCACAAGGTCACAGAGTGGCACAATGACAGAGTATGGAGGTGGCGGCAGAATCAGGAGAAGGCCACAGGGTGGCACAATGACAGTGTCGAGGTTGCAGCAGGAGCATAAGGAGGTTACAGAGTGGCACAATGACAGAGTGTGGAGGCGGCGGCAGCAGCAGCATCAGGAGGAGGCAACAGGGTGGCACAATGACAGTGTGTAGATGGCAGCAGCATGAGGAGACCACAGAGTGGCACAATGACAGTGTGGCGGTGGCAGCAGCAGCATCAGGAGGAGGCAACAGGGTGGCACAATGACAGTGTGTAGATGGCAGCAGCATGAGGAGACCACAGAGTGGCACAATGACAGTGTGGAGGTGGCAGCAGCAGCATCAGGAGGAGGCAACAGGGTGGCACAATGACAGTGTAGAGATGGCAGCAGCAGCATGAGCAGATTACAGAATGGCACAATGACATAACGTAGATGTGGCGGCAGCAGCAGCTTCAGGAGGAGGCGACAGGGTGGCACAATAACAGTGTGGAGGTGCAACAGCAGCATCAGGAGGCCACAGAGTGGAACAATGGAGGAAGTGTATAAGGTAAGGTGGCGGCAGCAGTATAATCAGGAGGCAGTGAGAGGGTGGCACAATGACAGTGTGGAGGTTGCAACAGCAGCAGAGTGAAAAGACCATAGAGTGGCACATAATTACAGAGTGCGTAGGTGGCAGCAGCATCATCAGAAGGCATCAGGAGGAGGCCACAGGGTGGCACAATGACAGTGTGTTGTTTGGCAGTAGCATCAGGAGGCCATAGAGTGGCACAATAACAGAGTGTGGAAGTGGTCGCAGTAGCAGCATTAGGAGGAAGCAACAGGGTGGCACAATGACAGTGTGGAGGTGGCAGCAGCAGCATGAGGAGACCACAGAGTGACACAATGACAGTATGGTGGTGGCAACAGCAGTATCAGGATGTCACAGAGTGACAACGTGACATAGTGTGGAGGTGGCAACAGCATCAGGAGACCATAGAGTGGCATGGTTACATAGTGTGGAGGTGGCAGCAGCATTGGGAGACCACAGTTTGACCTGGTGACAGAGCTGACAGGTGGGTGGCAATACCAGTACCAGCTGAAGATGGTGGGTAAAAGAAGGATCACTTGGCATCAGATGTTTGGCATCAGGCAGGTGGCAGTATCAGAATAGTATCTGAGGCAGGTAGTCAGAAGAAACTGGTCACTTTTGTCAAAGTGTTGGTGTGTCACCATGGATGATCTAGTATGATGCATCAGGCATTGGTGGGTGGAAATCCCGGCTGATCCATGTCTGATTCATCTTGACAAAGGTCAGTCTCTCTACATTTTGGGTGGACAGGTGAGTTCTTCTTGGGGTAACTATGGCCCCGGCCGCACTAAAAACCCGCTCTGATGCCACACTACTGGCCGGGCAGGACAGCTTTTTCAGAGCAAACTAGGCCAGTTTCACCTGCAAATCCAGTCTAACTGCTCAGTAGTCCAGCAGATCTTCAATGTGGGGTGGCAGGGTGCTGTCCAAATATGCCACCACCTGCTGGTTCAAGTCCTGCTCCAGGTCTAGCTGCTGCTGGTGAGTACTTTCTTCACTAGGCAGGTGAAGAAAGCGTCTCATCAGCGATTCTAGAATTACGTTGCTGTTGTTGGAGCTGGAAGTGCTCCTATCCCCCCACCCTGCCACAGCAGCCATGGCAGTGGAATGTGAGCGCAGAGGGCCCTCCCGGTCAGACCTGAGAGAGGCTGGACAATGGCACAGATAGGCAGCAGCCAACTGACTACAAAGGATGTCTCTATAGTAGTTCAGTTTGTCTTCCCTCTCAACGGGTGTAAAAAAACTCCACCATTTTGGACCGGTAGTGAGGGTCCAACAAGATGGAGAGCCTGAAGCCATCTCTCTGCCGAATGGTGACAATTCTGCGGTCACTACGCAAGCAAGTGAGCATGCATCAGGCCATTTGTGCAAGTGACTCGGAGGGACTCCCTGCCTCCATCTCCAATACATACTGCCACGGTTTATCTGGGTCTTCTGCCTTGTCTTCCTTATCGTCCTGTAGCTCCTCTGGCTGCTCCTGCTCCTCCTCTCCTGTCACCTGTGTATAAAAACCACCCATTTCGCTACACACTGCTTGTGCTACAATGTCCTCCTCCAGTTCAGCCCCCACAGGGCTCATGTGGCCGTGAGATCTAGGCACCACGTCTCCAGTCCCCTGACCAGCCAGGTTTACCAGCATCTGTTCCGGGACATGAAGCAGTGGAATGACGTTGTTCATCCCGTAGTCCTGGCGACTGACAAATAACGTGGTCTGCTCAAAGGGCCTGAGCAAACGGCAGCTGTCATGCATGAGCTGCCACTGACTGACATCGAAGTTATACAGGGGATTACTCCTGTCCGCTTGAATCATCAAGAAATCGTTTATGGCCTTTCTCTGTTCGTATAGTCGGTTCAACATATGGAGGGTGGAATTCCAATGGGTGGAAACGTTGCATATCAGCCTATGTTGGGGGATGCCGTTCTGCCGCTGCAGCTCAAGGAGGGTGTGTTTTGCGGTGTATGAGTGGCTGAAGTGCATGCAAAGTTTCCTGCCCATTTTTAGGATGTCTTGCAGATGGGTGGAAGACTTCAGGAACCGCTTGACAGCCAGATTGAACACGTGTGCCATGCAGGGCGCATGGCTCAGCCCTCCTTGCCGCAGTGCCGAAACCATGTTATTCCCATTGTCAGTCACCATGGTTCTGATTTTGAGTTGAAAAATCCAGGATTCGATTTCTTGATGAAGGACACGGAGCAATTCCTCCCCTGTGTGACTCGGTTTTCCCAGGCAAATGAGTTGCAGAACAGCATGACACCGCCTTGCCCTGCACATGTGGTATGCTGGAGGGGCACTGTGAATTGTCCCTGTAGTGGAGGCAGAGGCGGACATTGTCGCAGGACCAACGGCGTGAGAACGTCGAGGCAGAAGCGGCGTCACCTGGCCAAGCTGCTAGTGTGGCTGTGCAGAAACCACATTCACCCAGTGGGCCATAAAGGACATGTATTGTCCCTGACCGTAGTTACAGCTCCACACCTCAGTGCTGCCGTTCACTTTGGCAGATACCAACAGGCTCAAGGACAGGCCCACCTTCTGTTCTACATACGTGTGCAAGGCTGGTACTGCCTTTTTGGCAGAGAAATGCTGGCTTGGGACTCTCCACCTTGGCTCAGCACAAGCCATCATTTCTCTGAAAGGTGCAGAGTCCACCACTTGGAAATGGAGGGACTGCAGCACCATCAATTTGGACAGGAACACATTTAGCTTCTGTACTGTTGGATGAGTGCACGCATACTGTTGTCTCTTGGCAATCGCTTCGGTAATCGAATGGTGAAGGAATGACGGACGATGAGTAGGAGGAGAAGCAGGAGCATCAGGACCAGCAGATGATGGGAAGGACAGACAGCTCTCTTCGGCTGAGGTGGTGGAGCCTTGACTGCCTGAAATCGGGTGTGGGCCACTGGGTGATGCAGCGGTTGCTGCGGCAGGCTGGACCACCACATTGGAGCCACGGTTCTCCCAAGCCACTTTATGGTGACGCTGCATATTTTGACACAGGGCCGAGGTGCCAACATTGGCACCCTGGCCACGCTTCAACTTCTGCCCACAGATTCTACAAATGGCCATGTTCACCTCCTCCGGCGGCTTAACAAAAAACTGCCACACCGCCGAGTAGGTGATTTAACCACCAACACTCCGCACTGACTGACTGCTGCCGCCGTTGCTTCCGTGAACCCCTGCACCACTACTTTCTGGGCAGGTAGGCTCCTGCAAATCGGGTGGTCTACCCCGGGCATGTTTGGCTCCCAACCTCCCACTGCTGCCACTCTGCAGACTCCCGGCCACGCTATCAATGTCTCCTCCACATCTTGTCTGGCCAGTAGCTGCTGACTGTCCTCTAGTAGTTCATCCTCGCTGTATAGTGGAGCTAAACCCACAGCATATAATACTTTTCTGGCTGAGGAAACAGAAAAGTACAGAGGCAGGTTGAGGACGGGCCATGCCAACTAAGGGTTGTGTCTGACAAACCCACCAACTGATGTCACTTGGGACAAAGTGGATGACAGAGTCAAACATTTAAGAACCGCTGTGCTTGCCCCAGAAACATTTATGCCTCTGACACTCCCCTGTGCAGGGCCTGTCACTTCTCTGTCTGACATACTGTTAGATCAAATAAATCAATAAAAAGGAAATTAAAACACCTCAAAAAAGTCAGCAATTTGTGGTTAAGAGCATGGCAAGTGCTCTGCAAACAAATGTGGATAGGGAAATGACTTTAAATAACATAAAATACATAAAAATATAAAATAATAATCTTGATCTAGGAGGACGAGGTCCATATTGAATAGAAGGTTGAGGAGGCGGTGGATGTGGCGGTGTAGGTGGAAGCAGTGGTGGAGGAGGAGGTAGCCTACACTGCTTTTTGGTTTTAAATTTATTTAAATTTTTTTAAATTAGGGTACACCCCAAAACATTGGGAAATATAACCTGTGATAACCCCCTGCAGTCTTGCTAAGCACACGTTCAGACAATACACTGGCTGCAGGGCAGGCCAGCACCTCCAAGGGGTTATGGGCAAGCTCAGGCCATGTGCCTAATTTGGAGACCCAGAAGTTGCAGGGACTGACCCCTGTCAGTCAGTTCGTGTAAGCGTGTGCAAACTTACTGCCCCACCATGTCGCATGTCCCCGTGATGTTCACGATCCAATTTAATTTATGCTCTGTCAACTTTCGAAGTTCTTTCTGCGCCTACCATGGTGATCACGGGTGGCGGGAAATCAGGGTTCCACGCCGGAGAGGGAGCGTGAGAAAGAGAGACCACATCCAAGGGAGGATACATTTTTTCAAATTTAAAATTATAGAGTTGAATTATGGGACAAATTATTAAAGCATAAAAGTGTGACAACTTTTTAAAGTTTAAGCATTGAATAAAAGGATGTGGCGCGCACTAATTACTAAAGAATTTATTAAATTGTATTTCCTGTCAACTATGCAGAGCAGGGGTTTCTATCCAGAAAAATTTGAAAAATGGCACCTGACAATGTAATTGACGATTTTTTTTAATTTATGTTCCTGTCACCTATGTAGATGTGCCCCAGTGACATCCACCATCCATTTGGATATCTTCTCTATTAACTTTCGATGTTATTTTCTGAGCCTACCATGTTGATCTTGCTTATCAGCGAATCAGGGTTCCACGCCGGAGAGGGAGCGTGAGAAAAAGAGACCAAATTTAAGGGAGATAAATTTATTAAAAATGTTTGGGATCGAGCGGAAATGTGGGAAAAGCTATTAAGGCGCAAATGTGGGACAAATTACAGAAGCCCAAATGTGGGCCAAAAGGGTCAAGCGGAAATGTAGGAAAAACTATTAAGGCGCAAATGTTGTACAAATTACAGAAGCCCAAATGTGGGCCAAAAGAGTCAAGCGGAAATGTGGGAAAAGCTATTGAGGCGCAAATGTTGGCCAAAAGAGTATAGTGGAAATGTAGGACAAATTATTGAAGTGCAAATGTGGTACAACTTGTTTAAGTTTAAGCATTGAATCAAAGGAGGTGGCGTGCATCAATTAAAGAAGCATTTCAGAAATTGTATTCCCTGTCACCTATGCAGAGCAGGGGTTTATTCACGTCTAAAATTGTATAATGTCAACCTAAGAATGTAACAGAAAAATTACAGAAATTTATTAACCTGTCTACTTGGTAGAGCAGGGGTCTATGACAGAAAAAAATTGTTTATTGTCACCCAAAAATGTAAAAGAAAAATTTTAGAAATTTATTAAGCTGTTAACTAGGTAGAGGAGGGGTATATTACACCCAAAAATTTGTGAATTTGACCCTAAAATGTAACTGACAAAGTAGTGAAATGACATAAAATAAAATACGTACAAATAAAATAAAAAAAGTGATTTATGAGGTGGAGTTCCATATGGAATAGGAGTTTGAGGAGGCGGTGGACGTAGGGGTGTAGGTGGTAGCGGCGGTGGAGGAGGACGAGGTAGCCAACACAGGTTTTTGGTTTTAATTAAATTTTTTAAAATTAGGGTACACTCAAAAAGAGTGTGAAATATCCAAAATAAAAGAATGAGCAATTGCGCTGCAGTATAACAATGGCTGGTTAGTGGCGGTATATATGTCTATTCTGTACAAGTTACGGACAAGTCTTGAGGGATCCATGCCTGGTTCATTTTAATGAACGTGAGCTTGTCCACATTGGCTGTGGACAGGCGGCTGCGCTTGTCTGTGATGACGCCCCCTGCCGTGCTAAACACACATTCAGATAATACACTGGCTGCAGGGCAGGCCAGCACCTCCAAGGCGTAAAGGGCAATTTCAGGCCATGTGCTCAAATTGGAGACCCAGAAGTTGAAGGGGGCAGACCCGTCATTCAGTACGTGTAGGCGTGTGCACACATACTGCTCCACCATGTTGGTGAAATGCTGCCTCCTGCTAAGACGTTCCATATCAGCTGGTGGTGCTGGTTGTTGTGGCGTGCTGACAGAGCTTTTCCACATTTTGGCCATGCTAACCCTGCCTTCTGAGGTGCTGGCGTTGCCCCAGCTGCGTTGGCGACCTCTTCCTCTTCCTCTGCCTTCGCCTTGTGCTTCCACTGTGCCCCCGCTGTCAGGTGGGAATGCCACTAGCAGCGTGTCTACCAGCGTGCGCTTGTACTCGCGCATCTTACGATCACGCTCCAGTGAGGGAATTAAGGACGGTACGTAGTCCTTGTAACGGGGATCCAGCAGCGTGGCCACCCAGTAATCAGCACAAGTTAGAATGTGGGCAACTCGGCGGTCGTTGCGGAGAAACTGCAGCATGTAATCACTCATGTGTGCCAGGCTGCCCAGAGGCAACGAAAAGCTGTCCTCTATGGGAGGTGTATAGTCTGTGTCCTCTGTATCCCCCCAGCCACGCACAAGTGATGGCCATGAGCTGGTCTGGGTGCCACCCTGCTGTGAACATGGTTCCTCCTCCTCCATCTCCTCCTCCTCATCCTCCACCTCCTCATCCTCCAGAACTGTGCCCTGGCTGGACAATTGTGTACCTGGTGTTTGTGGGTGCAGGAGCCCACCCTCGGAGCCACTTGTGAATGACTGGCCGGAAACCCTACAAAATGATTCCTTTTACTCCTCCTCCTCCTCCTGTGCCACATCCTCTTCCATCATCGCCAGGAGCGTTTTTTCAAGGAGGCATAGAAGTGGGATAGTAACGCTGAGAACGGCGTTATCGGCACTGGCCATGTTGGTGGAGTACTCGAAACAGTGCAACAAGGAACACGGGTCTCGCATGGAGGCCCAGTCCTTGGTGGTGAAGTGGTGCTGTTCCGCCGAGCGACTCACCCGTGCGTGCTGCAGCTGAAACTCCACTATCGCCTGCTGCTGCTCGCAAAGTCTGGACAGCATGTGCAAGGTGGAGTGCCACCTTGAGGGCACGTCGCATATGAGGCGGTGAGCGGGAAGGCTGAAGTTACGCTGCAGCGCTGACAGGCGAGCAGCAGCATGGTGAGACTGACGAAAGCGTGCACAGACGGCCCGCACTTTATGCAGCAGCTCTGACATATCGGGGTAATTTTTAAGGAATCTCTGCACCACCAAATTCAGCACATGCGCCAGGCAAGGGATGTGCGTCATACCGGCTAGTCCCAGAGCTGCTACGAGATTTCACCCATTATCGCACACCACCAGGCCGGGCTTGAGGCTGACTGGCACAAACCACTCATCGGTCTGTTGTTCAAGGCCCGTCCACAGCTCCTGCGCGGTGTGGGGTTTGTTTCCCAAACAGATAAGTTTTAAAACTGCCTGCTGTCGTTTACCCCTGGCTGTGCTGAAGTTTGTGGCGAAGCTGTTATGCTGACCGGATGAGGAGCCGGTAGAGGATGAGGAAGCGGAGTAGGAGGAGGAAGCAACAGGAGGCAAACTGAAGTGCCCTGCAATCCTCGGTGGTGGAAGGACATGCGCAAAACTGCTATCCGCCTCAGGCCCAGCTGCCACTGCATTTACCCAATGTGCTGTTATGGAGATATAACGTCCCTGACCGTGCTTATTGGTCCACGTATCTGTAGTGAGGTGCATCTTGCCACAGATGGCGTTGCGCAGTGCCCATCTGATTTTGTCCCCCACTTGGTTGTGCAGGGAAGGGATGGCTCACCTGGAAAAGTAGTGGCGGCTGGGCACAACGTACTGTGGGACAGCCACCGCCATAAGGCCTTTAAAACTATCCGTCTCCACCAGACGGAATGACAGCATTTCAAAGGCCAGTAATTTTGAAATGCTGGCATTTAGGGCAAGTGATCGCGGGTGGGTAGGGGGGTACTTCCTCTTCCTCTCCAATGTTTGGGAGATGGAGAGCTGAACGCTTCCGTGGGACATTGTGGAGATGCTTGGTGACCCAGGTGGTGGTGTTGCTGGAAGATCCTCTGTTTGCGGGGTGACAGGTGGCACTGTCTCTCCAGAGGTGGATGAAGAGGCCGAGACTGCAGCAGAAGAGGGAGCAGGAGGAGCCAGAGACCTTTCTTGGTTTTTGAGGTGTCTACTCCACTGCAGCTCGTGCTTAGCACTTAAATACCTGGTCATGCAGGTTGTGCTCAGATTGAGAACGTTTATGCCTTGCTTCAGGCTCTGATTGCACAGTGTGCAAACCACTCGTGTCTTGTCGTCAGCACATTGTCTGAAGAACTGCCACGCCAGAGAACTCCTTCGAGCTGGCTTTGGTGTGCTCGGTCCCTTGCTGCGGTGGGCAGTAGCAGGCGTACTGTCTAGAGGACGGCCGCTCCGCTTTTGCACCCTGCTCCTTCTTCTGCTGTGCTGGTGGCTCTGTGCGACCACCGCCTCTACCTCCGAACTACATAAGTCACTCGCATGACCTTGATTCCAGGTGTGGTCGAGGACCTCATCGACCTCCACATCATCTTCCACCCAGTTTTCACCCCTGCCTTCCTTGTCGGTCTGCACACTTTCGAAAGCCCCAGCAGTTGGCACCTGTGTTTCGTCATCATCCGAGACGTGCTGCGATGTTCCTCCCATGTACTCATCTTGAAAGATAAGTGGTTGGGCATCGGTGCACTCAATCTCTTCCACTTCTGGGGCAGGGCTAAGTGGATGGCCCTGGGAAACCCTGCTAACAGAGTCATCAAAAAGCAGAAGAGACTGCTGCATGACTTGGGGCTCAGACTGCTTGGCTGATTTGCAAGGGGGTAAGGTGAAAGACTGATGGACATCGGCTACACGTGCCAACTGTGGTCTTTCAGCAGGAGACTGGGTGGGAGATAATGTGAAGGAACTGGATCCACTGTCAGCAACCCAATCTACTATCGACTGTACTTGTTCAGGCCTCACCATTCGTAGAGCCGCATTAGGCCCGACCAAATACCGCTGCAGGTTCTGTCGCCTTCTCGCACCTGAGGAAGGGTTTTCACTTGTGCGTGTAGCTGGCACAGATCGACCACGTCCTCTCCCTGCAACAGGAGTTCCACCAGCAGCACCACGACCTGGGCCACATCCCTTATTTGACGCTCATATTTCTCAAATTTAGGATCTTGCCCTAAATGGGTGTTTTATTAATAGTAGAATAGAACGACAGTATGTACAGGGTGTATCTCACACGCCCTGAACAAGACTAGGCCTCAATTAAATTTGTTTGCCCAAAATGGCTGTATATCAAATACCTGAATCAAACCCCTGTATTTAATGGGTGTATCTCACACGGCCTGAACCAGACTAGGCCTCAATTAAATTTGTTTGCCCAAAATGGCTGTATTTCAAATACATTAATCAAACCCCTGTATTTAAAGGGTGTATCTCACATGGCCTGAACCAGACTAGGCCTCAATTAAAGATTTGTGCACCAAATGGCGGTATTTAAAATATCTGAATAGAACCACACTATGTAAAGGCTGTATCTCACAATGACATATGCAGCAAAAGGATGCCAAATAAACTTTTTTTTTGCCCAAACGGGTGTTAGTTTAATAACTGAATATGACAGCAGTATATAACCCTGGAATTTCAAACGTGCTGATGCTGCAAGGCCTGAAAAATTGTGTATTTTGCCCCAAAAAGGGTGTTTTATTCATAGAAGAATATAAGCCCTGTATATACAGGGTGTATCTCACACGGCCTGACCCACACTAGGCCTCAATTAAATTAGTTTGCCCAAAATGGCTGTATTTCAAATATCTGAATAGAAGCCCTGTATTTAAAGGGTGTATCTCACACACCCTGAACCAGACTAGGCCTCAATTAAAGATTTGTGCACCAAATGGCGGTATTTAAAATATCTGAATAGAACCACACTATGTAAAGGCTGTATCTCACAATGACATATGCAGCAAAGGCTGCCAAATAAACTTTTTTTTTGCCCAAACGGGTGTTAGTTTAATAACTGAATATGACAACAGTATATAACCCTGGAATTTCAAACGTGCTGATGCTGCAAGGCCTGAAAAATGTTGTATTTTGCCCCAAAAAGGGTGTTTTATTAATAGAAGAATATAAGCCCTGTATATACAGGGTGTATCTCACATGGCCTGATCCACACTAGGCCTCAATTAAATTAGTTTGCCCAAAATGGCTGTATTTCAGATACCTGAATAGAAGCCCTGTATTTAAAGGGTGTATCTCACACGCCCTGAACCAGTCTAGGCCTCAATTAAAGATTTGTGAACCAAATGGCGGTATTTCAAATATCTGAATAGAACCACACTATGTAAAGGCTGTATCTCACAATGACATACAGTACAGACCAAAAGTTTGGACACACCTTCTCATTCAAAGAGTTTTCTTTATTTTCATGACTATGAAGGCATCAAAACTATGAATTAACACATGTGGAATTATATACATAACAAACAAGTGTGAAACAACTGAAAATATATCATATTCTAGGTTCTTCAAAGTAGCCACCTTTTGCTTTGATTACTGCTTTTCACACTCTTGATGAGCTTCAAGAGGTAGTCCCCTGAAATGGTCTTCCAACAGTCTTGAAGGAGTTCCCAGAGATGCTTAGCACTTGTTGGCCCTTTTGCCTTCACTCTGCGGTCCAGCTTACCCCAAACCATCTCGATTGGGTTCAGGTCCGGTGACTGTGGAGGCCAGATCATCTGGCGCAGCACCCCATCACTCTCCTTCATGGTCAAATAGCCCTTACTTTCAAAGTTTTCCCAATTTTTCGGCTGACTGACTGACCTTCATTTCTTAAAGTAATGATGGCCACTCATTTTTCTTTACTTAGCTGCTTTTTTCTTGCCGTAATACAAATTCTAACAGTCTATTCAGTAGGACTATCAGCTGTGTAACCACCTGACTTCTCCTCAACGCAACTGATGGTCCGAACCCCATTTATAAGGCAAGAAATCCCACTTATTAAACCTGACAGGGCAAACCTGTGAAGTGAAAACCATTTCAGGGGACTACCTTTTGAAGCTCATCAAGAGAATGCCGAGAGTGTGCAAAGCAGTAATCAAAGCAAAAGGCGACTACTTTGAAGAACCTAGAATATGACATATTTTCAGTTGTTTCACACTTGTTTGTTATGTATATAATTCCACATGTGTTAATTCATAGTTTTGATGCTTCAGTGTGAATCTACAATTTTCATAGTCATAAAAATAAAGAAAACTCTTTGAATGAGAAGGTGTGTCCAGACTTTTGGTCTGTACTGTATGCAGCAAAGACTGGAAAATATATTTTTTTTGCTCAAACGGATGTTTGTTTAATAACTGAATATGGCAGCAGCATATAACCCTGGAATTTCAAACGTCAAGATGCTGCAAGGCCTGAAAAATTGTGTATTTTTCACAAGAAAGGTGTTTTATTAATAAAATAATATAAGCCCTGTATTTAAAGGGTGTATCTCACACTCACTGAACCAGACTAGGCCTTCTTTTAATTTTGTTTGCCCAAAATGGCTGTATTTCAAATACCTGAATAGAACCCCTGTATATACAGGGTGTATCTCACACGCCCTGATCCACACTAGGCCGCAATTAAATTTGTTTGCCCAAAATGGCTGTATTTCAAATACCTGAATAGAAGCCCTGTATTTAAAGGGTGTATTTTACATGCCCTGATCCACACTAGGAAGCTATCAAAGAATTGTGCCCAAAATGGCTTTATTTCAAATAACTGAATAGAAAGACAGTATGTAAAGGCGGTATCTCACAATTACATCTGCAGCAAAGGCTGCCAACAATTTTTTTTTGCCCAAACGGGTGTTTGTTTAATAACTGAATTTGACAGCAGTATATAACCCTGGAATTTCACACGTGCTGATGCTGCAAGGCCAGAAAAATAGTGGAATCTGGCAAAAAAGTGTGTTTTTAAAAACCCAGAAAATGATGGCTGTATTTCTAGCTTAAATTGCACACTGACTAAGCCTGCAAATGCACCAGATGTTGTAAATTGCCAAAGAAATGGTGATTTATTTTAGAAACAGATTATTTGTGCTGTTTTTAAAGCTTGGTTTCTATGTTCCAAAAGCTCAGATGCAGTGCTGGTGCATTGAGCTTGCATAAAATGGCCGCCGCCGCCGCCCACCTAACTGACTTATAAAAGGATCTTGGTAGCCTCCCAGACCAGTTTTCTTCTCGTCTTGTCATAAATTTTTGATGGATTTTCAGTTCTTGGTAATGTCACTGTTGTGCCATATTTTCTCTACTTGATGATGACAGTCTTCACTGTGTTCCATGGTAAATCTAATGCCTTGGAAATTATTTAGTACCCTTCTACTGACTGATACCTTTTAACAATGAGATCCCTCTGATGCTTTGGAAGCTCTCTGTGGACCATGGCTTTTGCTGTGGGATGTGACTAAGAAAATTTCAGGAAAGACCAACTAGAGCAGCTGAACTTTATTTGGGGTCAATCAGAGGCACTTTAAATGATGGCAGGTGAATGCTGACTCCTATTTAACATGATTTTGAATGTGATTGCTTAATTCTGAACACAGCTACATCCCCAGTTATAATTATTATTTTAATTTTTTTTTTCTTCCCTCCACCTAAATGATTTCAGTTTGTTTTTCAATAGAGTAGTACAGTTTATAGGTCACATTAAAGGTGGAAAAAGTTCTGAAATGATTTATCTCTGTCTAATTTTTTTACAGCACAGAAACCTGACATTTTAACAGGGGTGTGTAGACTTTTATATCCACTGTATAACTGCACCACAGAATGGCAAATAATATATATTTTTTGTCACTAATAAACGACAAAAAGGGCTTTAGAACATATAAATGCACCGCTGAATGGCAAATATATATATTTTTTGCCACTAATTCACGCTAAAAGGGGCTTTAGAACATATAACTGCAGTGCTGAATGGAAAATATATATTTTTTGCCACTAATACACGCCAAAAAGGGCTGTAATTTTCTCACTTCACCACGCAACGGCAAATACATTTTTATGTACCACTAATACACGCCAAAAAGACCTTTAGAACATATAACTGAACCACTGACGGGCAAATATGTTTTTTTTTGCCACTAATACACGCTGAAAAGGGCTGTCATTTTCTCACTTCACTACACAACAGCAAATAGTTTTTTTGTGCCACTAATACACGCAAAAAAGGGCTTTAGAACATATAACTGCACCGCTGAGCGGCATATAAATATATTTTTGCCACTAATACACGCCAAAAAGGGCTGAAATTTTCTCACTTCACCACACAACGGGTAATACTTTCTTTTTGTGCCACTAATACATGCCAAAAAGGGTTTTAGAACATATAACTGCACCGCTGAACGGCAAATAATATATATTTTTTTGCCACTAATACATGCCAAAAAGGGCTTTAGAACATATAACTGCACTGCTGAACGGCAAATAGGCACTTACTTTTTTCCACTTACACACTCCACAAAAGACTTTAGAACATATAACTGCACCGCTGAACGACAAATAGGCCCTTATTTTTTTCCACTTATACACTCCACAAAAGGCTTTAGAACATATAACTGCACCACTGAACGGCAAATAATATATATTTTTTTGTCACTAATACGCACCAAAAAGACTTTAGAACATGTACTGTAACTGCACTGCTGAATGGCAAATAGGCCCTTATTTTTTCCCACTTAATGGTAAATAATAAAAGTTTTAAAGTCTTTTCTACCACTGTCCCTAGCGCCTACTGACGTCTCTCTCTGCACTAAGTACACTGGAAAATGGCTGAATCCAAGATGGCTGAGGCTATTTATAGGGCTGTGACATCACAGGGCTGGCTAGCTGCTGATTGGCTGCATGCATGGCATTGTGGTTGATCCCTCGTTACCAGAGTTCTTTGCTTCATGTCATAACACGTGCAGCAGCCATTTTAGAAAAGAATGCGATTCGTTACTACGAAGCGTGAGAAAATTCGGATTCGGTGCGAATCGAATTTTTCCTGAAATTCGGATCGAATTCCACTTCGTCAACTTCGATTCGCTCATCTCTAGTCACAACTATCAAGAATACTAACAAGAAAACTGACCTTGTTGCCCATAGCAACTAATCAGGAAACTGGAAAAAATCAAGCTGTACTTTGGTTGCTAAGTGCAACATTCATAGTTTTCTGATTTGAAAACATAGGCCTTCTGTGTAGAGGTGTTCCTACCATGAACTGGTGTCTACATAGGTGGCAGAGAGGTATTTGGGCCCTCCTAAGGCACAAGGTCCTTGGTGTGACTACTACCTATGCACCCCCTGTAGCTTTCCCTATATATGTTACATAATTCTATATATTCATGCTGTATACATTAAAGGGGTTGGCCATCTTTATTTTTTTATTTTTTTTTAGCAAAACCCCTCCAGACCTGCAAAAGGCATGCATACTTCCTTGCTCTTTCGATCTCTCTTCTCAGCTGCCTCACTCGGTGTAACAGACAGTGGGCATGGACCCACTGTGCTAAGTAACTGGTCCTGGTGCTCTTCTGGTATTCACCCTATAACCCCTATACAGTGACCTAGACTTCGCTGCAGGAAACCAACCAGGCCACTACCTCCTGGAATAGTCCAATGTAGTGGGCAGCTGACCTATGGGGGTTAGAGACACCAGTGAGAAATATCAAAGGAGCAGACAATACTCTTTGTCAGGAACCAGGTCTGGATCAGGGAAGGCAGAGTTCATTCACGGGTAAACAGACAGAAAAAGCACTAGGACTAACAAACACTAGAATACCTAAAGCTCAGGCAAAGGGGTGGAGCCAACAGACCAGTATAAAGGCTCATGCACACAATCGTTTTTTTTTTTGGCTGCATCCAATCTGCATTTTTTGCAGTTCGGATGCGGACCCATTAATTAAAATGGGGCCGCAACAGATGCGGACATCACACTGTGTGCTGTCTGCATCCGTATTTCCATTCTGTGGCATCTTCAAAAATATAGAACATGTCCGATTATTGTCCGCATTACAGACAAGGATAGGACCATTCTATTATGGCCCGAATGGTCCGTTCTGCAAAATGAGGAACCCACGCGGCCGTTATCTGTGTTTTGCAAAGGCAGCAGGGAGCAGTGATTGGCTGCAATGGCGTCAAAGAGGATGTTGACAGCGGGGGACCCAAGTGAGGAGTGAAGGAGCCAGGACCCAGAGGAGGGAAACAGGTAAATATGCTTCCATTTTGTAGGTCTGCCCAGGAGGGGCCCCTGAAAGTGGCCAACCCCTTTAAAGTCTGCTTGAGTTGAGGAACAAGCAATGACATGCAGTTTGTTCGACTGTTCCTGTTATATTTATGATTATTGTACACAGAATGCATTGTGCCATTGTGAAATACAGATAACATTATTAGAATATTGGGGGGAATTTACTAATAGCTTTTAGCTATTAATTTACTTATAGCTTATTAAAAATTTGTCTAACCGTCACTGGGAGAACTATGTGGGAACCTAATGGGTAAATGATCCCGATTCTCTAGGAACACCCCTATCATCAGTGTGTAGCGGTATTTCTTTGCAACACATTGGGCAAAATTTATCAGACTGGTGTAAAGTAGAACTGGCTTAGTTGCCCATAGCAATCAATCAGATTCCACATTTCATTTTCTAAAGGAGCTGTAAAAAAAATGAAAGATGGAATCTGATTGGTTGCTTTGGGCAACTAAGCCAGTTCTACTATACAACAGTTTTATAAATTTGATATATATATGATTATATGATCTATATGAGTGTATTACTGTAGTGCAACGGCGGCATGAAGCGCACAGCATCATAGCAACCAATGACGCAGTGCGCTCCTGCTGTCAGCAGGAATCCAGGCCGGGTTACCACGGACCGCTCACGACCGCGAAACACGACCGTGTGCATTCGGCTTTAGGTTCCCACGTAGTACTCCCAGTGACGGTTAGACAATTATTTAATAAGCGCTCCATGTCTGCAATAGAAATTAATCTGAATCATGATACATGCATTAGGACATACTGTTTCTTCGGTTTGCTGTGCAGTTCTTTATGAGCTTCTCTCCCCAGTGAAGGTAGTGGGAATAAATAAGAGATGACATTCAATATCATTTCTCATGGTGAAGTGACAGACACACATGACTGATGATTCCGAAATAAGGAACAACATGTTATGTGCACTAAAAGACATTTGGTAATTTCTCAATCCATCAAAATAATGGTTTTGGCGATAAATGAGGCAACTTTGCTCTGTGGTCTTTCAAAAAAGGAACTCTGATAATGAAGGAGTAACCACCATTTACTTTAACTCTTTGCAGGCATTTCATGTAATAATACAACAATTGCTAGGTATTTCCCTGTTATCACAGTAGGAAAAATATGATGGAATTAGACCGATAACACAGCGCCATAGAGATGTCCCTGTACCTTTGTAGGCTATACAGGGGCGCACAATTTCTATTGCTGCATGAATCTGATATGTATTATGGAGCTGTTCACCTCTAGGAGCATTACTTTTAATGGTAGTGGTGTATTTAACATGTGCAACGGGCGGCCGCGCCGCAGGACCCTCTATGTCGCATCCCAGGTGTAGGAAAGCCTAAATTTCTCTTATTGTGTGTCACGGTGCTCCTACCTGGATGCTGCTGGACCCCAGGCATTGGCTCTGAAGCAATAAAATTGGGAATAATTGAGGGATTTGAAAGAATAACTTAAGTCCAGACCTTGAGATGAAGTTCAATGGCAGCTTTACTTGAATAAACGTTTCTTCCAACAGTTACAGGCTTTGTCTTGGTTCCAGCAGGCTTTAGCATTAAACTGGCAGGCAAACTCAACTCTGCTATATCTTTCTCTCACTCTGCTATACTGACAAGCTAACTTGGTGTCTTTGCATCCTCTTTATGCTGCACTTCACTCTTGTAGTCGGACTTATGTTCAGCCAAAAAGAGTCTCAACCAGAACTGCCCCACCTCCTTCTGGTAGGAAGCAGAACTGGCCCACAGCTGCCCAAAGGGAGAGAATGGAATGGTAAGTTCCATTCTCTCTAAGAATAGCTCTGTCATTTTCGCTGCCACCTGCTGGTGAACCAGGCATATTACATGTAATAAACAGTTACATAACAAGATTATGAATGCACATTGTGGAGGACCTGGAAAGACATACATAAGATGACATTATATTAGCCCATTAGAGATAGTAGCAGGGTGCAGTAGTGGTAACACTACTCTGGGGTGTTACACATGGAGGCAGACCATGTCACTGCTATTGGGCCCATGGTGAGATGGGGCCCCAAGCTAAACTGACCTATTTGCTTTTCAATAAAAAAAATCTGCAACATTTTCCTATATCTGCCAGTAGTGGAAGATTTTACAGCTTCTATTGAATTCACTGGCACATGTATAAATTCTTGCGTAATGAGCTCCCCCTACTGGTGGCTGCAGGCAGACAGTTTTATAATATGCTAACAGAGGTGAAACAGAATATATAAAGGGATTGTGCCAAGTTTATAAGTTGTCCCCTATCCACAGCATAAGGGATAACTAGCTGATCGCTGGGGGTCCGACCACTGGAACCCCTATTATGATGAAGCTGCAGGTCGTGCATGCACACTGCCACTCCATTCATTCTGTATGGGACCTCCGGAAATAGCCAAGCGCTTTACTCTGCTATCTACGTCAGTCCCATACAGAATGAATTGAGCGGAAGGGAGTATGCCCGACCTGCCGTTCCATCCAATCAGGGGAATGGGACCCCTGTTTTTGGGATCAGTGGGGGTCCCAGCAATCGGACCACTGGTGATCAGTTAGTTATCCTCTATCCTGTGAATAGGGGATGATATATTAAACTTGGCACAACCCTTTTAAAATAGTATGGGGAAGTGGGCAGGATTTTTTTTTTATTAAATGATTTCTATCATTAAAAGATTCCTACATGAATAATAAAAAACAGGACATTCATCAGAAATCTCACTAGGGGGTCCACACTAAGTTTTGCTATGGGGCCCTATTATACAGTATCTGTGTCTGCTCATGTCTAGGGGAGAATATGTCTGTGCATACGGAGTATGACAACGCCTGTATAAAGCTGAGTTCACATATGTGCCGGTATGCCACCATACACTGCTTTCCAGCATATATGCCAGCTTTCAGCCAGTCCAAAAGTGCTGCGTGTAGTATTTTTTGTGCAGCTACAAGCCGGTATATATGCCGGATACAGTGAATTTGAGCGGACTGTACATCCGCCGGACAATAGAAAATTAATAAAAATCGGATTTGTTACTCACAGTCCCTCAGAGAGCAGATCCTGCATTTACTTCTGTGTACCTCTCTGACTGTGTGACAAAATAATAGCCCCAAAGCTGCTAAAAATGTCCGCTGTTACAATACTTCTCGGAAACCGACTGCAAGAGAAAGAAGAGGTCAGAAGCATAACTGGTTGATATACTGTAGGAAAGAAGGGGGAAGGGCGGTCAAACTGATAGAAGAAGAGATAAAGGTTGCCTTACAGCAAACATAGTTTTCATATACATTCAAAATATACTATATATACTGGTTAGGCCAGGTTCATATCACTTTTATGCATTCCGTTATTGTTTTCCGTTATAACATTGTAATAACGGAAAAAAACGGAATCCATGAAGACGGAAATCAAAACGGAAGCCTTTAGGAGGCATTCCATTTTGTTGATCCGTCATAATAGAATTCTGTGGGCAGGTGTAACGCATCTGTCTGGTTTCCCTTATGCAGGACAGAAAAAAAAAAAGTCAACAGGCATGCATAATGGTGATGTCAACCCGGCCTAAGTTATAGTTTACATATTTTGGCCATGAGGCATAAAAAATGTCTACTGAAAAACCCATAGCAACCAGATCCAGCATTTATTTTTTAAGAGAAATGTGCAAATGAAAAGCTAGAATCTGACTGGTCACTATAGGTAAGTAGAGTAATATAAGAATTGCTGGGGAAAGATTAGAGGAGCAATATGTATGTAGGACATATTTACTGTTTCTTTCTGAATCTACAAGAAACATACTGCACATATCATTAAAAGGAATTTTTGGTATTTAAATATTGATGACCAATCCTCAAGATAAGCCATCAATATCTGATCATTGGGGTCAAAATCCTAGCACACCTGACCATCAGATGTTTGAAGGGGCTGCAGCACATAGACAAGCACTCATGGACCTTCTTAAAGGATTTCTGTCACCCCAATTTTCGCTATTAAATAGGCTGACATTATAGATGTGAAAATGTCACCTGAATTTAACTCTGAATTTCTTTTATTTAAGTATGCCCCCGTTTTCGTATAATTTTAACTTATCTGCAAATAAGTCTCTAGGAGCAGGAAGGGGGGGGGGGGGGGGGGGGGCGTTGCACCTGCTCCTAGAGGCTCCGTTCACCCACCTCATTTCCACGTCCTTCTGTCTTGGGGTGACAGAAACCCTTTAATATTTCAAGCACAGCATACATTGTATAGCAATTGTCCTTGGTATGGCAGCTTGGGCTCGTTCATTTAAATAGGACTGAGCTGCATAAAGGCCATGTGACTGATGGACATGGCACAGGCTGAGCAAGAGGCTACAACATGTATGACTATTTACTGTGCTGTAATATCAATGAAAAGATAATATAAATGAGCATATAGATAGATAGATAGATAGATAGATAGATAGATAGATAGATAGATAGATAGATAGATAGATAGACAGAAATATAATGAAATAAATTTGATTTTGCATTTGTATGGACAGGTTTAGAGATGGCCTTGTAGTTCGCCCGGCGGTCATTTCGCGGCGAACTTTGCTTGTTGGTGATTTTGCTTAACATATGGCGATATTCGCACATGCCATTTTTTTTGCATAGCGCAAAACTTTGACTCATGGCACATCCATCAGGTGGGACAGGACAGCCAATTGAGACATTTCAGCACATGGACACACCCCCATGCCTATAAATAAACCCGATTTGGCAGCCATTTTACATTCAGATTTTTGCCAGTGTAGGGAGAGGTTGCTGTGTGGAGTAGGGACAGACTGTTAGTGACACCAAACGCTAGCTAATAGGGCGACAAAAGTCTTTTTAAGGACTGGTATAGGTGTGCTATCGATAGGTGTGACATACAGAGGGGTGTGATATACCTATAATATACTTTCTAACATAGAAAGTATATTATAGTGCATTTGTATTGTGCAGCAGTTGTGTGCAGTCTTGCTGCGATACTGCAGCAAGATAGAGGGACAAACGCTATTTGAATAACTAATTGCAACTGGTGTGATATACCGGTTGCCCCCCCCCCCCCCAAAAAAAAAAAAAAAACAGATTGAGGGGTGTGATATACCTGTAATATACCTTCTAACATAGAAAGTATATTATAGTGCATTTGTATTGTGCAGCAGTTGTGTGCCGTTCTGCTGAGATACCGCAGCTAGATAGAGGGACAAACGCTATTGGAATAACTAATTGCAACTGGTGTGATATACCTGTTGCCCCCCCCCCAAAAAAAAATGATAGGGGGTGTGATAGACCTATAATATACCTTCTAACATAGAAAGTATATTATAGTGCATTTGTATTGTGCAGCAGTTGTGTGCGGTGCTGCTGAGATACCGCAGCTAGATAGAGGGACAAACGCTATTAGAATAACTAATTGCAACTGGTGTGATATACAGTACAGACCAAAAGTTTGGACACACCTTCTCATTCAAAGAGTTTTCTTTATTTTCATGACTATGAAGGCATCAAAACTATGAATTAACACATGTGGAATTATATACATAACAAACAAGTGTGAAACAACTGAAAATATGTCATATTCTAGGTTCTTCAAAGTAGCCACCTTTTGCTTTGATTACTGCTTTGCACACTCTTGGCATTCTC
The DNA here is from genome assembly GCF_905171765.1 of Bufo bufo. Lineage (NCBI taxonomy): Eukaryota > Metazoa > Chordata > Amphibia > Anura > Bufonidae > Bufo > Bufo bufo. The sequence continues at coordinate 162,099,242 of NC_053390.1, read as the reverse complement.
TTGATGAGCTTCAAGAGGTAGTCCCCTGAAATGGTCTTCCAACAGTCTTAAAGGAGTTCCCAGAGATGCTTAGCACTTGTTGGCCCTTTTGCCTTCACTCTGCGGTCCAGCTCACCCCAAACCATCTCGATTGGGTTCACGTCCGGTGACTGTGGAGGCCAGGTCATCTGGCGCAGCACCCATCACTCTCCTTCATGGTCAAATAGCCCTTACTTTCAAAGTTTTCCCAATTTTTCGGGTGACTGACTGACCTTCATTTCTTAAAGTAATGATGGCCACTCGTTTTTCTTTACTTAGCTGCTTTTTTCTTGCCATAATACAAATTCTAACAGTCTATTCAGTAGGACTATCAGCTGTGTATCCACCTGACTTCTCCTCAACGCAACTGATGGTCCCAACCCCATTTATAAGGCAAGAAATCCCACTTATTAAACCTGACAGGGCACACCTGTGAAGTGAAAACCATTTCAGGGGACTACCTCTTGAAGCTCATCAAGAGAATGCCAAAAGTGTGCAAAGCAGTAATCAAAGCAAAAGGTGGCTACTTTGAAGAACCTAGAATATGACATATTTTCAGTTGTTTCACACTTGTTTGTTATGCATATAATTCCACATGTGTTAATTCATAGTTTTGATGCCTTCAGTGTGAATCTACAATTTTCATAGTCATTAAAATAAAGAAAACTCTTTGAATGAGAAGGTGTGTCCAAACTTTTGGTCTGTACTGTACCTGTCGCCCCCCCAAAAAAAAACTGATTGAGGGGTAGTGATGGACGAACATCAGCTGGGACGGTTCGCAAACGCAATCAAATGTTCGCAAACTGCAAGTTCGCGGCAGGCCCCATTCACTTTAATGGCAGGCAAACCTGAAAAACCTTCAGCTCATATTTGCAGCCACCAAATACTTAATTGAAGTGCACAAATTGTCCCACAACATGGACAGTGACATACTAGAGGGGGATCAATGACAAAAGTTCCAACAAAAAATCTGAATCTTAATCATGGGAGATTTTTATGCGTCTTAAAGGGAAATTCTCTGAAATGTGCCCTGTTGGAGCCTAGAAAAATGTTATTTTAGGCCACAGGAGTACGGGCCTTAAAAATTAGGCATTCACCTGACATAAAAGAAATTCTGATTATGTGGCTCGAGGTACATTATGCGGTCAATGGGTGAAAATTTTACTGTAAGCCACTGGACTACAGGCCCCAAACATTAGGCATTCACTGGACAGAAAAGCTCCAGTGATTATGTGGCCAGAGGTATATTACACGGTCAATGTATATCAATTTTACAGCAGGCCAGTGGACGACAGGCCCCAAAAATAATTTGTTACAATAGCGTTTGTCACTCTGTGTAGCTGCGGTAAAGCAGCAGAACCGCAAACAAATGCTGCACTGCCCAAATGCACTATATAGAAAGTATATTATTGGTATATCACACCCACGCTTCAATCAGTTTTTTTGGGGGGCAACTGGTATATCACACCAGTTGAAATTATTTGTTCCAATCACGTTTGTCACTCTGTGTAGCTGCGGTAACGCAGCAAAACCGCAAAAAAAATGCTTCACTACCCAAATGCACTATATAGAAAGTACACTATTGGTATATAACACCCCTGCCTCAATCACTTTTTTTTTGGGGGGGGGGGGCAACTGGCATGTCACACCAGTTGCAATTATTTGTTCCAAGAGCATTTGCCCCACTGTATAGCTGCAGTATCGCAGCAGAAACACACACAACTGCTGCACAATACAAATGCACTATAATATACTTTCTATGTTAGAAAGTATATTATAAGTATATCACACCCCTCAGTAAGTCACACCGATCGATAGCACACCTATACCAGTCCTTAAAAAGACTTTTGTGGCCCTATTAGCTAGCGTTTGGTGTCTCTAGCAGTCTGTCCCTACTCCACACAGCAACCTCTCCTTACACTGGCAAAAGACTGAATATAAAATGGCAGCCAGATCGGGTTTATTTATAAGGTGGGGGAATGTCCATGTGCTAAAACTTCTCAATTGACTGTCTTGTACCACCTGATGGATGTGTCATGGGTCAAAGTTCTTCACAATGTAAAAGAATATGGCGCGGGCGGACTTTGCCATATGCTCGCCCGTTCAGCGAACCGCAAACGACCAAAGTTCGCAGCGAAATCACCGCCGAGCGAACCGCAAGGCCATCTCTATTGAGGAGTGTTATATACCTATAATATACTGTACCTTCTAACATAGAAAGTATCTTATAGTGCATTTGTATTGTGCAGCAGTTGTGTGCGGTTCTGCTGAGATACCGCAGCTAGAAAGAGGGACAAACGCTATTGGAATGTTATTTCAACAGGTGTGATATTCCTATTGCCCCCCCCCCAAAAAAAAAAAAAAATGATAGAGGGGTGTGATATACCTATAATATATCTTCTAACATAGAAAGTATATTATAGTGCATTTGTATTGTGCAGCAGTTGTGTGCGGTTCTGCTGAGATACCGCAGCTATATAGAGGGACAAACGCTATTCGAATAACTAATTGCAACTGGTGTGATATACCTGTTGCCCCCCAAAAAACTGATTAAGGGGTGCGATATACCTTCTTCCACAAAATACTGATTGTGGGTTGTGATACACCGGCTTCCACAAAATACTGATAGAGGGTATTGATATACCGGCTTCCAACAAATATTGATTGAGGCCTGTGATACACCAGCGTCCACCAAATATTGATTAAGGGGTTTGATATACCAGCTTCCAGAAAATACTCATTATTGGGTTCTATATACCTGTTTCCACAAAATACTGATAGAAGGAATTGATATCTGACAAACACATAGTGCAACAGCACTCTACAAACCAAAAGTAGAGTACAAAAGTATATTACATTTTAAATGCTATGCTAATAACTTAGAGATGCTTAGCAAATACATTTTTGTACAAAATCATTTGAGCCCGTCTGCTGCACGCCAAGGCAATCTCTATAAGATGAGTCCTAACACTAGAGCTCACCTGTTGGGTGCCATAACAGCGACCATGAAATCCAGGAAGTGCAGGTCCCACATGCATGCTGGGCCCCTGTTGATCCATATCTGTGTGGAGCCAAAATGGCCTTCATGGAATCCAGGGACTATAAATACCAGCATGCATGCTGAGCAAACTATATACTCATGCTAATTAAAATCAGCCTGTGAGACAGAAGAGGCTAAGGGAGTGCACGACCCTGTCTATAGGAGTCAGCCACCACTCCTATATATAATACTACAAACACAAAAAGGAAGGGGGTCGTGCACTCCCTTAGGCCTCATGCACATGACCGTTGTGTGCATCCGCGGCCGTTGTTCCTTTCTCCGTTTTTTTTTCGTGGAAAAATTGGAAAAATTGGAAAATGCACCGTTTTGCAGCCGCATCCGTGATTCGTGTTTCCTGTCCGTCAAAAAAATAGGACCTGTCCTATTTTTTTGACGGACAACAGTTCACGGACCCATTCAAGTCAATGGGTCCGTGAAAAAACACGGATGCACACAAGATTTCCATCCGCGTCCGTCATCCTTGTCCGTAGGCTACTTTCACACAGACGGATCCGCTGATCCGTCTGCATAAAAGCTTTTTAGATCTGATTTTTCACTTCGTGAAAACTCAGATCCGACAGTATATTCTAACACAGAGGCGTTCCCATGGTGATGGGGACGCTTCAGGTTAGAATATACTAAAAGAACTGTGTACATGACTGCCCCCTGCTGCCTGGCAGGTGCTGCCAGGCAGCAGGGGGCAGACCCCCCCCCTCCCTCCCCCCCTTTATTTAACTCATTGGTGGCCAGTGCAGCCCCCCCCTCCCTCCCCTGTATTTAACTCATTGGTGGCCAGTGCGGCCGGCCCCCCCTCCCCCCCTTGTATTTAACACATTGGTGGCCAGTGCGGCCGGCCCCCCCTCCCTTCCTTGTATTTAACACATTGGTGGCCACCAATGTGTTAAATACAAGGGAGGGAGGGAGGGGGGGAGGGAGGGGGGGTCGGCCGCACTGGCCACCAATGTGTTAAATACAGGGGGCAGTCATGTACACAGTTCTTTTAGTATATTATAACCTGAAGCATACCCATCACCATGGGAACGCCTCTGTGTTAGAATATACTGTCGGATCTGAGTTTCACGATCTAACTCAAATCCGATGGTATATTCGAACATAGAGGCGTTCCCATGGTGATGGGGACGCTTCAAGTTAAAATATACCATCGGATTGGAGAAAACTCAGATCCGATGGTATAAAAGGCACTCCTGACTTTACATTGAAAGTCAATGGGGGACGGATCCGTTTGCAATTGCACCATATTGTGTCAACGTCAAACGGATCCGTCCCCATTGACTTGCATTGTAAGTCAGGACGGATCCGTTTTGCTCCGCACGGCCAGGCGGACACCAAAACTACATTTTTTTCATGTCCGTGGATCCTCCAAAGATCAAGGAAGACCCACGGAAGAAAAAACGGTCACGGATCACGGAACAACGGAAATCCGTGTGCATGAGGCCTTAGCCTCTTCTGCCTCACAGGCTGATTTTAATTAGCATGAGTATATAGTTTGCTCAGCATGCATGCTGGTATTTATAGTCCCTGGATTCCATGAAGGCCATTTTGGCTCCACACAGATATGAATCAACAGGTGCCCAGCATGCATGTGGGACCTGCACTTCCTGGATTTCATGGTCGCTGTTATGGCACCCAACAGGTGAGCTTTAGTGTTAGGACCCGTCTTATAGAGATCTCCTTGGCGTGCGGCAGACGGGCTCAAATGATTTTGTACAAAATTTATTTGCTAAGCATCTCTAAGTTATTAGCATAGAATTTACAATGTAATATACTTTTGTACTCTACTTTTGGTTTGTCAGATGTATATTTGCAGCCACACTAGCGACGTGCACATACGCATTGGGATGTGCTGACCCCCCTTTTTGTGTTTGTAGAAGGGATTGATATACCAGCTTTCACCAAATATTGATTGAGGCTTGCGATACACCATCTGCCACAAAATATTGATTAAGGGGTTTGATTTACCAGTTTCCAGAAAATACTCATTATTGGGTTCTATATACCTGTTTCCACAAAATACTGATAGATGGGATTGATATACCGGCTTCCACAAAATATTGATTGAGGCCTGCGATATACCTGCTTTCACAAATACTGCTCTTCTATAGGGACTTTGTCACAGGGTAATTTTGAAAATGACAGGCAGAGGGAGAGGCAGGCCATTCCGCAGGGGTGTCAGGTCGGGCAGGTGCACCAGGCCAGAGCCTGACGCTGGGTTCACACCAGAGCGTTCTGAAAGGAGCGCTTTGTATGCGCGATTGTACGGGCGTTTACAAGCGCGCATACAGAGACAAGCGAACACACATTGTCGCGCGTTCCCGAAAGTCTATGTACAGGAACGCGCAACAAACGCCCCAAAAAACGCTCAAGTACTTGTTTGAGCGTCGGGCGTTTTACAGCGCGATCGTACGCGCTGTAAAACGCCCAGGTGAGAACCATTCCCATAGGGAAGCATTGGTTTCTCCTTGTTGTGCGTTTTACAGCGCGTAGGAACGCGCTGTAAAACGCTCAGGTGTGAACTGAGTGTAAGTGGGAAGTAAAAGAAAGTGCATGCGATTACATAAAAAGACGCACCAGAGTTGGTTGAGTGGCTCACTCAGCCTTCCGCTTCTGCACCCTCCTCATCCTCTGTATCAGCACCCGCCTCACTCTCTGCTGTGTGCACCCCCAAATACACCACCATAGCCCCTTCACTCAAGTCAGAGGAATTATTTTTCATCCATTCCCAGACATTACCGATGCGCAGCTATTCTTGGCATTGGATGAGGAAGAGAAGGTAGCAACGGCCGCCACCCAGCGGTCTGACGACGGTACCCAGATCAGCCCAAGGAGGGTGGTCCACGCTGTTGCTGCCTACTCCGAGATCTCTAATGTCAGTGGTGGTGAAGGTGATGATGATGACGTGTCGATGGACGTCACGTGGGTGCCCACAAGAGAGGAAGAGGAGGGGAGTTCAGAGAGAGAGACTGAGCAGCAGATAGGGAGAAGAAGGAGGAGAAGCAGGCAGAACTCGCAGTGCACAGGAGGCAAAGAGCAGACTGCAAATGTTTCTGGAGAGAGCCATCCACCATGCACGGTCACATCTGGCACTCCCAGGACGACGGCACATGGCTCCGCAGTGTGGGCTTTTTTTAAAAGTGACAGCTGCTGACAAAAGTGTTGCCATCTGCAGCCTGTGCTGTCAATGCATAAGTCGCGGTAAGCCCAACACTCATCTAGGGACAACCACCTTAAGAAGGCACCTGTCCTCCCATCATTGAGCCCAGTGGGAGCTACACCGTCAGAACCCAAAAAGCTACACTCCCGGCTCTCCACGTTCTTCCTCTTTTCCTTCTCCTCTCTCCTCCCATTTGTTCTCCACTCCTGACCGCCGGCTTGTCGGAACTGCTAGCCCGCCAACTACTGCCATATAAACTGGTGTACTCGGAGGCCTTTAGAAAATGTGTGGCCATTGGAACCCTGCAATGGAAGGCCCCGGAAGGAAATATTTCTCTCAGAATGGCATCCTAGAGCTATATGGCCATGTTCAGCGGCAAGTGAATGTATCTCTGGCGCACAGTGTCAGTGCCAAAATACAGTACATCTGACCACAGACACGTGGTCTAGCAAACACGGAAGGTACATAACTTTTACTGCCCACTGGGTGTACCTTCTGACGGCTGTCAAGCATACAACCCGTGGCACCCGTGTGGATTTGGTGTTACCACCAAGGATTGCATGCAGGCCTGCCTCTTCTTCTCCTCCTCCTACTTCATCCTCTGTCTCCTCCTTGGCTGACTCCTCCTTTTCCACTGCTACCGCCTCTTCCGCTGCACCCCCCCCAGCTCCCCAGGACCTATTCGAAATGCCAAGTGAGAAGTTGCCATGCTGTGCTGTGGCTGTTGTGCCTGGAAGCCAAGAGCCACTGTCCTGCTCTCCTTTCAACTCTGTGGTCACAGGCCAATCAGTGGCTAACCCCCTCAATTTCACAGTTTTTAAAGTGGTGTGCGACAATGGTGCCAATCTGCTGAGCACGCTAAAACAGGGCAAAATGACACACGTCCTTAACGTAGTCGTCCAGCGATTCGTTGCCAAATGCCCTGGGGTCCAGGGGGTCTTGAGACAGGCCAGGTAAATCTATTGCTATTTTAGAAGATCTAACACGGCCATGGCTCGCTTTGCTGACGTCCAGTGGCGACACAACTTGCCCGACAGAGGTCTGATTTGTGACTGCCCGACACGCTGGAACTCCATCTTGTTTATGCTTGATAGACTGCTCCAGCAGAATTGTGCCGTTAATGACTACCTGTACGAACTCTGCGTCAGGACAGGTTCTGGGGAGCTCGTTTTATTTTTTCACCGTGCCATTGGCTGCTCATGCGCGATGCATGCAGACTTCTGCAGCCATTTGATGAGATCACCAAACTGGTCAGTCGCAGCCAGGGCGCCATCAGTGACATCGTACCTTATGCCTTCTTTCTGGAGCATGCATTGCATCGTGTCATTGATCAAGCCGTCGAGGATCAGGAGCAGGAAGATGAGGAATTTGCAATGCTGAATGAATTCCCAGGGGGGTCTACTCCATCTGAGACAAGTCAGCAGGAGTCTGAAGAGGAGTCAGAGGAGGATGGTGCCTAAAGGGGGGGGGGGGGGGGGGGGGGGGAAAGAAGAGCAGGCTTTAAACTTTTTGGGGATCCCTTGTGTTTTCCGTGGATGGGGAGGAGACCGAGGACGACATTCTCCTGGGCAATGAGCAGGAGCCAGGCCCTCCACCGCTTCCAATTTAGTGCAAATGGGGGCCTTCATGCTCCAGTGTTTGAAGAGGGACCCCCGTATAAAAGGCATAAAGGGCAAGGACCAGTACTGGGTGGCAACGTACTTAGACCCCCGGTACAAACACAAAATGGCGGACATGTTACCAGCATCACAGAGGGTTGGCAGCATTTCCAGGCCTTGCTTCAAGAGATGCTGCATTCTGCTGTTGCGGGCGCTGGCAGAGGAATTTCCACCCACAGAGAAACAGTTATGCGCATGCAAGAAGAGGGCGGTTTGAAGATGTGTTGGTCACTTCGGATATGGGATTATTCTTGCAGCCAACCCATCGACAGCCGCCCTCCGGATCCAGCCTCAGGGAACGCCTAGACCAACAGGTGTCCGACTACATCGGGTTAACGGCTGATGTGGACGCTCTGAGAAGCGAGGAACCCCTTGACTACTCGGTGTGCAGGCTTGACCTGTGGCCAGAGCTGGCACAATTTGCCATGGAACTCTTGGCTTTCCCTTCGTCGAGTGTCCTGTTGGAAAGGACGTTCAGTGCAGCAGGGTGGATCGTGACCGATAAGCGCACTCACCTAGCTCACGACAGTGTGGACTACCTCACATTTCTAAATGCATGGATCTCGGAGGAATTCAACACCTGTGACGACCACGTTTCATTGAATTTCTTCATGCCAGTCCACACATATCTGCAACCACCCAGAACAAATAATGGTCCCTGTCTTATGTAAATACAGCGGCGTAAAAGGCCTTTGCTGTCCGGTGAATGCCTAATATTTTGGGCCACGGAGGAATTTAACACCTGTGACGACCACGTGTTATCGAATTTCAACTATTATCATTTTATTTTTTTCAAGAGGGTGGATTTTGTTAGCCATTTATTTAATCCAATTTTATATTTTTAGTTCTTCTAAACATATGTATTTGACATGTATGACCGCCTAATATACCTCCAGCCGCATTATCAATTGTTCTTTTCTGTACGGTTAATGAATAATTTTTGGGGCCTGTAGTCCACTGGCCTGCAGTAAAATTGATATCCATCGACCGTCTAATATACCCCCAGCCACATAATCACTTGATCTTTTCTGTATGGTGCCTGTAATCTAACTGGCCAACCGTAAAATTGTTATACGGTGACCGCCTATGTACCTCCAGCCACAATATGAATTGTTCTTTTCTGTACTGTGAATGAATAATTTTTGGGGCCTGTAGTCCACTGGCCTGCAGTAAAATTGATATCCAATGACCGTCTAATATACCTTTAGCCACATAATCACTTGATCATTTCTGTATGGGGAATGCATAATTTTTGGGGCCTGGGATCTAACTGCCCAACAGTAAAATTGTTATACGGTGACCGCCTAATGTACCTCCAGCCACAATATAATTGTTCTTTTCTGTACGGTGAATGAATAATTTTTGGGGCCTGTAGTCCACTGGCCTGCAGTAAAATTGATATCCATCGACCGTCTAATATACAGTACGCCCAGCCACATAATCACTTGATCTTTTATGTCCGGTGAATGCACAATTTTTGGGGCCTGTAATCTAACTGACCAACAGTAAAATTGTTATACGGTGACCTCCTAATGTACCTCCAGCCACATTATCAATTGTTCTTTTCTGTACGGTGAATGAATATTTTTTGGGGCCTGTAGTCCACTGGCCTGTAGTAAAATTGATATCCATTGACCGTCTAATATACCTCTAGCCACATAATCACTTGATGTTTTCTGTCCGGTGAATGCCTAATGTTTGGGGCCTGTAGTCCACTGGCTTGCAGTAAAATTGATATCCAATGACTGTCTAATATACCTCCAGCCACATAATCACTTGATGTTTTCTGTCTGGTGAATGCCTAATGTGTGGGGCCTGTATTCCCCTGGTCTAAAATAATTTTTTTCTATGCTCCAGCAGGGCACATTTTTGACAGTTTCCCATAAAAAAATGGCCCCTGATTAAAATGCATATTTTTTGTGGGAATTTTTGCCATTGATCCCCCTTTGGTATGTCACTGTCCATGTTTTGGGATGATTTGTGCACTTCTAGTAAGTATTTGGTGGACGCAAATATGACCTGAAGGTTTTACAGGTTCACCTGCCATTAAAGTGAATAGGGCCCGCCGGGTTCGCGAATCGTCCCGGCAGATGTTCGTCCATCACTAGACAGGTTCCTCTATTTTTTTTTCAAGAGAGATGGTCACACAATATATTGTAGGTTTCTTAAAATGCTATAGATTTCAGTGAAGGGCGCTTTCAGTATCTTGTCTAGTATACTTTTCTTCTCTACAGTAAGTTTTAATTACTCTCGGTTGGGTTATATAAGACATTTTGATGGTGCTAAATTATATCATTAAAAGTATGGAGCTAGAAAATGTTTGCATTTCTACTTTAAAAATCTGTGTGGGAGCAAAAAGCATCTGCAGGTAATTTATCTCAATAAATATCTAGATTACTTTCATGAATGTTGATGAATGGGCGTCTCAAGTGTACTTCTTGTGCTGAGCACTTAGCTTGTCATATTGTACTGTAAATCACTATGTTATGCAAATATTTACTTCAATATGGGATCTTAATACAGTATCAAGTTGGAAATATTACAGATGACTACAAAGAATAATGTATCTATAAACCATCATTATACCATACCATATACTTAATGAATTTAAAATCTCAAGCAATGTGATAACCCTAACCAAATCGCATTGTAGCTACACTATAATATAAATGCTTTAGAAACAGTAAAGCTTGAAACTCAAGGGCCTTAGTGCAAAATATGCAAGAAGGCCCCAATCTAACATAAGCCATGTATAATATTGATGTTTTTATGTGACAGAGAGACCTATGGACTTCCATCAGGCACCAGAGCAACTGCTATCTTTGCACCTCCTATGGCTGTGCCCTGTTTACAAAAATGTAACTTGTGCACCTTCTACTTACTGGTTCCTGGTGCTAGCTTCCTGATTCTTCTCTTCCCGGACTCAGCTGCTCTGCTGCTCTCCCAGGAAATCAACTTCCGTTTTAATGCAGCGGCAACCAATTGCTGGCACAGTGGTGACCTGTTCCCCTTGCATCACGTTATAATTTGACATGACATATGGGGTGAAGGTCTCCACTGCGGCCAATGATTGGCTGAAGTGACGTCAAAACGGAAGTTGACATCTTGGTACTCAAGGTAGAAGTTGAGGCTGGGGAAACATGGAGTGAGTAGTCAGCACCAGGAAGCAGGTATGTAGGCTTCCCTTTGCAAGTCTGCCTAAGAGGAGGTTTTGCAACCCCCTCCTCCCCCGTCAAAGAGCACAGTCCCTTTAAATCTTACGTCAAACATTAATCTTATTTATATACATTTCGTATAATATATAAAATCCATATACAACGCCTACAGGGTACATCTATTCTGCATCAGTTTTACATCTCTCCAATACATAAAAATGAAGTAACTTTGTAAAGAGTCGACCAGTTTATTCTACCATTAGGTGTGTAGAGCTCTTATGTATCTTCATGGTTACAGACTACAAACATACTATGTGTGTAGTTGGAACCTGCAGTCACTTCCATAAAAAAAAAAAAAAGACTAACCTGTCACTGGTGCTCTGATTCCAGCACCTCATCTCATCTCCGCAGAGTTTGGCACACAGACATCTTAGGTTCCTCACTCTTTTATCTTTTATTTATCTACTCACTTATATAGCGCTGACATATTCTGCAGTGCTTTACAGACATTATAATCACACGCTGTCTCCAATAGCGCTCACAATCTAAGCTCCCTCTCATTATGTCTTTGGAGTGTGGGAGGAAACCGGAGTACCCGGAGGAAACCCACACAAACATGGGGAGAACATACAAACTCCATGCAGATATTAACGAAAAAACATAAATGCAATAGCACTCTGCAACCAGCACTCTGCCCTGCCGCTATGACGGATGTTGAATGAGGCATTGGTGTATGAGTGGTCCCTAACACTAGTTCCTACCTGTTATGGGCCATGATAGCCACACAAAGTCCAGGGAGCGCAGGCACAGCATGCAGGCCAGGCACACTCTGCTTTTAACCCCATCCGGTGCCGTGACAGCTTTCATCGGATCCAGGGATGCAAGTACCAACATGCATGCTGAGCCCACTATATACTTCTCCTGGAGCCAAATGGCTACTGGTAGGCGCTGTAAAAGCAGACTCAGTTTTATACTGACTTTAAAACCAGCCTCCAGGGCAGACTAACTGGTCAGGTGTGCATGACTGCATGGAGATCGCCACGCCTCCAATATATACTACAAAGAAAAAATGTGGGGGATTCAGTCAGCACAACCCTGTATGCAGGTGCACATCGCTATGGCGAAATACACATACAAACGTAAAAACATAAATGCAATAGCACTCTGCAACCAGCACTCTGCCCTGCCTCTATGCTGGATGTTGAACGAGGCATTGGTGTACATTTTGGCCAAAGCGTAATAAGCCACTCACCACGTCAAGGTCGCCTCTATGAGTGGTCCCTTACACTAGTTCCTACCTGTTTATGGGCCATGCAGATATTGCTAGTTGGACTGGTGAGTACTAACCACTTGGTCATTTCTAACCAATGAGCCACCACCTCCCTTTTCCCCTTCCTTGTGCCTTAATATTGTTATCCAGGGAATACCCCCAATATTGTGCCCACTGTGCTCCCCATTACTCCCAAATACTGTACTGCAAAAATAATAGTGCCATGTCACAAATAGCGATACTGCTCCCAGACTGCCCTCATTAATAGTGTCACCTACACCCAACAGTGATAATTAGTAGCAATGCCTTCCATAGCGTTCCCAATAATAATGCCCCCACAGTGTACTTCTGGTCCAGCAGGGATTGAAAGCAGAGGAGAAGGGAGCACGGTGCTGGAACTGGAAGACAAGTGACAAGTGCGTCTTTCTTTTAACCCTTGCGTCCCGCATGGCCATATGGAATGGAGCGAACTATATTGTATATTCAATGTGGGGAGCCATGATGTCATGGCACCTAGCATTGCTAATTGACAGTTTGTTAAATATTTATTACTTACCTGCTTTAGGAATGGGTTAACCCAGATGCTGTGGGTGCTCGTGTAGTTTTGGATGAATTTGATTGGAGATCTCATCAACAGACTTTCTGAACCTATAAAAGAACAGAAAATAACGATTTTAGCGCATTTACGTAAGTATCCTCAAAAGATCCCTCCCTCCCTTCCCTATTTATTTATCCAGTCGCTTTGCTTATTGACGGGGGTTAAGTCACTCTCACGAGTGGACTTTGTGGTTTATGGTTATTGGTTGAAAATATTTCTATAATTATATTTGTTATTAAAAGTTTGATTAATTAATCAGTATATAATTCAATTGATGGTTAAGTAATAAGCATCGCGGCCTTTAAATACCCAACTAATAAATAAAGATATTTGGTTAATTCTACAAAGTGTAATGACTTATTTATATATTGGCTTATTGATGGGGCATATGACATCAAGGGATTTCTGGTGTCAGAGAACCCCTTTAATATAGCTGTGTGCATGGGCCCTAACAGTTACAGCATTTCAAACACAATTTTCAAGCAGTGCATCACTGTAGAAGTCAGTCTGTTGCCAAGTTCAGTAACTCAATGGCAAATTGGCAGAGAGAAGAAAGAAGGGGGTCTAGAATCAAAACCTCAGTTTTGCCTCTATTTTCTGTCATATTAGTGGAGGATATCTTTAAAAAATGGAACGACATGCATTAAAAATGTGTTAAAACCACACTAGGATCAGTGCTGGCAGGGAATTAAGCAGCTATTAACATGAACTATTTTGATAGACGTTTACAACTTTCATTTTAAAATGCAGTTTAGGAAATTTAGCATAACAATTACCATAGAAAACTGATTGATGCATAATAATAGAAGGGCATTGTATGCTATTAAAAGTCCCATGAAACGCTTCTGCGTGCAAAGTTCATACATAATCCAGGAGTTGGAAATGTTAATGAGCCGTATAAATGTGGGGAGCATTAAATAAATATAGGCAGGCTGTCATGAGAGCACATGTCTTCATGTTAATGCGCCAGTGTCATTTACTTGGACTTTTAAATGATGATAATTAACATGAGGATAAATCTCCAGCATTAGAGGAGCATTGCTATGGGCAAAGCTGAATTTGGTGAAGCAGCTTTCTTTCCAGCGAAATAAACATGCATCCAGACTCAGACTTGCCAACAGGTGTACGGGTGAATCCCTTGGTGGACCACTGAGCAAGGTGGACCCCTATTTCCCCACCCCCATCACAAGTGGCACACAGCACAGTAGACTGACTGTACTACATGCATAGGCAGCAGACAGCATCTCAACCAGCCTATGTCCATGTAAAAAAAACGGTGTCGATTATTTACCTATCCAGTTTATTATTACTAGTGATGAACGAAGCGAGCATTGGATGCTACATCCGAAGTCGCTTTGTTCAAAACTTCGTATTAATACTGTACGGAGATCCGTCTCCGTACGGTATTAAAATGTATGGGTTCTGATGAGCCGTATTTAGTTATTCATGCAGTCGCGTGTGACTTTGTTAAATAACTTCGGTAGTTGATTTCTAAAGTGGTAAACCAGTTTAAAACTTGAAACCGAACTCGGCTTTGGTTCCTACTGGTACTTCGGATGTAGCATCCGAAGCTCACTTCGCTCATTACAGTTTTACCTTTGCATCGGATGTCTTCTAGCCATAGAAGCAGTCTCTATTCTTATTTCCCAGGCACCCAGCTTCTTGAATCTACCCCCATAATCAATCAACTTGTAGTGTTTTGCTGCTGTGTGAGTAGGTAATATATGCATGCATTTGTGCTGTGGGCCCCAGAATGAATTCTACCGGAGGGCCCTAGACACCCCTGTCTGACACTGCATGTATTTATCAGTTAAGTGGCTTATCCCAATACCGATTACCTTACAAAGAAAAGTAGACAAAAACTGAATTTTATGGCAGACGGGAGGCGAGTATCATTGCATTAACCTTCTTTAATGCTCAAATATCAATATTAACGTACATATGTAATAGGATACTTTAGGAGAAAAAAATGTATGTGTATATAACATATTCTGCATAGCAACAGATATTCAAATGAGGAGCTGAGGTATCCAATCACGTCTTGATCCTTAGTCTATATAAACTGCTGCTGTCACGGGGTTCCGAAGGTGCACTCGGTCCCCTATTGCCCGCAGACCTGTTGCTTAGCTTTGGGAATGAGGATCTGTGTTTGACCTCATTCCCAGGGCGGCTTTACTAGCTGGGTGGCTCCCTGCTCCTAAGTCTGCCTTGAGCGCCGAGCTGATCACTCGGTGCTCGACTGGTTGGTCTGTCGGTCATGTGACGCTGGCCACGTCACATGATCCTCACTCCCCACTATAAATACAGGCAGCCTGCTGGCTACAGGTTGCCTGTTAATTTCTAGGTTCCTGGCTATTTGTTGGACTGCTGAATACTTACCTGATCCTGTTCCTTGACCATCCTTTTGCCTGATCCTCCTGTACTGCGCATCCGTCCTGGTATTGTGACCTCGGCTCCCACCTGACTACTCTCTTAGGACTCCTCTTGTACTTCTCTGCTCTCCTGGTATTTGACCCCGGCTTCTCCTGACCATTCTTTGCTTAATCCTTTGTACTTTGTAGCTTTCCTGGTATTGACTCGGTCCGTTCACGTCCTGTTGTTTGTCTGTCTGTCATCCCTGCACTTATTCCAAGTTAGGGATTGCCGTCCAGTTGTCCCCTGTCATTAGGACTCGCGAGGCAAGTAGGCAGGGCCAGGGGTAAGGGTGGAGCGCAGTGGTCACTTCCCTTCTCCCCTGTGTGTGTGTGTGTGTACGCGACCGTTACAGATTAACAGGCCCAATAACCACTGTATTATGAATCCTCTGGTGACCCTGACTCACTATGTCTCTAATCTGACGCAGATGGTGCAGGAGTTAGGGGAAAAACTCAGCTCTTTTGAGTTAGGGCAAGGCTCTTCCACTCCTCAGGCCTCCAGTCCGCATTTTGAGCCCCAGATTAAGCTCCCAGAAACCTTTTCTGGAGACCGGAAGAAGTTTCTCTCTTTTAAGGAGAGTTGCAAACTTTACTTCCGTTTGCGCCCCGTGTCCTCTGGGCCCGAGAGTCAACGCGTGGGCATTATCATTTCCCGATTACAGGGTGATCCCCAGGACTGGGCGTTCTCTTTACCTGCTGGCGCCAGTTGTTTATATTCTGTGGAGGGGTTCTTTCAGGCCCTAGGTACCCTCTATGATGAACCAGACAGGGCTCTAGTAGCCGAGACGGCTCTAAAGGCACTGGTTCAGGGCAATTTACCAGCGGAGGATTATTGCACCCAATTCAGAAGGTGGTGTGTCCCCTCAGGATGGAACGAACCAGCCCTGAAGAGTCAGTTCAGGTCAGGTCTGTCTGATAAATTAAAGGATCTTCTGGTCAGTTATCAACTTCCAGAGACCTTAGAGGAGATGATGACCCTTGTTGTCCGACTTGACCGACGGGTTAGAGAGAGACGACAGGAACAACAGTTCTCTTCCCAGATGGTGGTCCAGCCAGAGGCCTATCCCAGAGACAATGCTGAGGTCTCCACCGAGGAACCCATGCAGGTTGGCATGACCCGAGGGAATCTTCGCCGCAGACGTGGAGAATGCTTTTACTGTGGAGATTCTGACCATTGGATCAACCAGTGTCCTAAGAAGGTCCTCTCTGTCAAGTCTCCTAAGGCAAGGCAACCTAAAGACCAGGTACACCCTGAATTTTCTAAATGTAAGCTTTCGGTACCCATTACGATTTCTCTGGGAGTAGATAAATGGCCGGGTAAGGCCTTTATTGATTCTGGCTCAGCGGCTAGCTTTATTGACTCTGAGTATGCTGTAAGATTGGGTATTCCTATGTTTGCCTTACCAACTCCTATCCATGTCATGGCTATTGATGCTACTCCTCTTATTGGTGGTACGGTGAGCTTATGTACCTCAGAGATTTCTCTAACCGTGGGTGTGTGCCACTCAGAGAGATGTTCGCTTCTAGTCCTGGAGAACCTACCTGCTGAGGTGGTACTAGGGTTGCCTTGGCTCCGACTACATAACCCCACTATAGATTGGTCCAATGGGGAGTTGGTGAGATGGGGGCCTAAGTGTGACTCGTGCCTGTCCGTGGTACCGGCTGGGGTCTCAGTAAAGTCTGATACTTTACCCTCTGTTGTTAGAGAATATTCTGATGTATTCTCATCACCAACCCCGGAGGTTCTACCCCCCCATAGACCTTATGATTGTACCATAGAGCTAGTAGAGGGGGCCAAGTTTCCTAAAGGACGAATTTATAATCTTTCTATGCCCGAACGCAAGGCCATGGAAGATTATATTAAGGAGAGCCTTGGTAAAGGGCATATTAGACCTTCTGTCTCTCCTATGGGGGCGGGGTTTTTCTTCGTTAAGAAAAAAGATGGTGGTCTTAGGCCATGTATCGATTACCGGAGATTAAATAAAATCACTGTCCAGAATAGATACTCCCTCCCATTGATTCCGGATTTATTTAACCAGGTCCTGGGGGCAACCTGGTTTTCAAAAATTGACCTGAAAGGGGCATACAATCTAATCCGAATCAAGGAGGGAGACGAATGGAAGACGGCGTTCAATACTCCGGTAGGACACTTTGAATATCAGGTGATGCCTTTTGGACTCAGCAATGCCCCAGCTGTGTTCCAAAACTTCATGAATGACATTCTTAGGGAGTTCTTAGGTAAATTTGTTATTGTCTATCTTGACGACATTTTGATATTCTCTCCTGACTTCGAATCCCATGTGTCTCATGTTAGACAAGTATTAGAGGTGTTGAGGGAGAATCAGCTATCCGCTAAACAAGAGAAATGTGTCTTTGGTGTGCAGGAGATTCTGTTTCTAGGGCATGTTCTGACTCCTCACGCCTTTAAGATGGATCCTGGTAAGGTACTAGCAATTAAGGAATGGGTAAGACCTTCATCCTTAAAGGCCTTACAACGATTCTTAGGATTCGCCAATTACTATCGTAAATTTATTATGAATTTTTCCGTAATTGCTAAACCGTTGACCGACCTTACTAAGAAAGGGGCGGATTTGGAGAATTGGTCTACTGAGGCCATTTCTTCATTTGAAAAATTAAAAAAGGCATTCAGTAGCGCTCCCATTCTGATCCAGCCTGATCAGGAGAAACCTTTTATTGTGGAGGTGGATGCGTCCGAGGACGGCGCAGGAGCAGTCCTTTCACAAGGTCCTGCTAGCCTCACTAATCTGAGACCATGTGCCTTCTTCTCCAGGAAATTCTCTCCCACGGAGAGAAACTACGACATAGGGAATAGGGAGCTGCTGGCCATTAAATGGGCATTTGAGGAGTGGAGGCATTTTCTGGAGGGGGCAAGGCATTGTGTAACTGTTGTCACTGACCATAAAAACCTTATGTTTCTCGAGTCTGCTAAGAGGTTGAATCCCCGTCAAGCCAGATGGGCTCTGTTTTTTACTCGTTTTGATTTTTCCATCACGTTCAGGCCGGGAAGTAAAAATGTGAAGGCGGACGTATTATCTCGGAGCTTCCAGGCTTTTCAACCTACTGAGGTACCACCTGAATCCATCCTACCAGCAAAAATCTTCTTAGCAGCTCTTACCCAGGATATCTCGGCTCGCATTAGGTCGGAACAACATCTGGCACCGGTATCCACCCCAACAGATAAGTTGTTTGTTCCCATACAATTTCGTCTCCAGCTGTTGGGTGAGTGTCACGATTCTGCCTTTTGTGGACATCCGGGTGTTGAGGGCACTAAGGATCTGGTTTCTAGATCTTATTGGTGGCCCACTCTAACTAGGGATGTCAAGTCCTATGTGTCAGCCTGTGAGGTTTGTGCCAGGTCCAAGACACCTAGGACTCGCCCTGCTGGTAACCTACGACCCCTACCCATTCCCAGTAGACCCTGGTCCCATATCTCGATGGACTTTATAACTGACCTACCGCCGGCGGAGGGTAAGACTGTAGTGTGGGTAGTGGTGGATAGGTTTAGCAAGATGGTCCATTTCATTCCCCTGTCTAAACTCCCGAATGCCAAAACCCTGGCGTCTATTTTTGTGAAAGAAATTGTTCGATTGCATGGTATCCCGGAAAATATTGTTTCTGACAGGGGTGTGCAGTTTGTGTCCAAATTCTGGAGGGCCTTCTGTCAAAAATGTAAAATTTCATTGTCTTTTTCCTCTGCCTACCACCCTGAGAGTAATGGGCAGACTGAACGCCTTAATCAGTCTGTCGAACAATTCTTGAGGTCGTATGTTGCTGATGACCAGCAATTATGGGTGAAATTTCTTCCATTGGCTGAATTTGCTTTGAATAACCGTGTCAATTCTTCCGCTGGGGTCTCCCCTTTCTTTTGTAACCATGGTTTTCATCCCCGTTTTCATTCTGGGTCGTCCGTCTCCTCCTCTAACCCTGAAGCGGATAAACTCTCCTCCGAACTGTGCACAGTTTGGGCCCGGGTTCAATCGAACCTAGAAAAGGCTCAATGTTCTCAAAAACTCAAGGCCGATAGGAGACGTTCAAGGGGGGTAAACTTTCAGGTTGGGGATAAAGTATAATTGTCCTCCAAGAATCTATCTCTCAAGGTAACTTCTAAAAAATTTGCTCCTCGTTTTATTGGACCATATAAGATCACGGAAGTGATTAACCCGGTATCTTTTAGGTTGGAGCTGCCCAAGTCATTCCACATTCATAATGTGTTCCATAAATCTCTGCTTAAAAAATATTTTGAACCGGTAGTACCATCAAAAGCCTCGCCTCCGCCGGTTCTTGTTAATGATGCTGTCGAGTATGTGGTTTCTAAAATAGTGGATGTCCGGAAGGTGCGTAATTCCTTGCAGTACCTGATTCACTGGAAGGGGTATGGACCTGAAGAGAGATCTTGGGTACCTGCCAGGGAGGTTCATGCTCCTAGACTTGTTCGTAAATTTCATTTAGAACACCCTGAAAAGCTATCGCCTGAAGTCTTGGGTCCGGTGGCCCCTCGTAAAAGGGGGGGTACTGTCACGGGGTTCCGAAGGTGCACTCGGTCCCCCATCGCCCGCAGACCTGTTGCTTAGCTTTGGGAATGAGGATCTGTGTTTGACCTCATTCACAGGGCGGCTTTACTAGCTGGGTGGCTCCCTGCTCCTAAGTCTGCCTTGAGCGCCGAGCTGATCACTCGGTGCTCGACTGGTTGGTCTGTCGGTCATGTGACGCTGGCCACGTCACATGACCCTCACTCCCCACTATAAATACAGGCAGCCTGCTGGCTACAGGTTGCCTGTTAATTTCTAGGTTCCTGGCTATTTGTTGGACTGCTGAATACTTACCTGATCCTGTTCCTTGAACATCCTTTTGCCTGATCCTCCTGTACTGCGCATCCGTCCTGGTATTGTGACCTCGGCTCCCACCTGACTACTCTCTTAGGACTCCTCTTGTACTTCTCTGCTCTCCTGGTATTTGACCCCGGCTTCTCCTGACCATTCTTTGCTTAATCCTTTGTACTTTGTAGCTTTCCTGGTATTGACTCGGTCCGTTCACGTCCTGTTGTTTGTCTGTCTGTCATCCCTGCACTTATTCCAAGTTAGGGATTGCCGTCCAGTTGTCCCCTGTCATTAGGACTCGCGAGGCAAGTAGGCAGGGCCAGGGGTAAGGGTGGAGCGCAGTGGTCACTTCCCTTCTCCCCTGTGTGTGTGTGTGTGTACGCGACCGTTACAGCTGCTCTGTGTAGCTCCTCCTCTTTCTTTATTGCTCATCAGAAGTCAGCTAAGTACAAAATTGCGTTCTCTTATATATGTATAATTGTACACCATATATATATATATATATATATATATATATATATATATATATGAGAAAAAAAGCAGCACTCCAATTTGTAATGAAGAAAAAGTGGACGGTTTATTCACCCATCTAGCAGCAACGTTTCAGCTCTCTCATTGGAGCCTTTGTCCAGCTGAATACCATGTGAAAATTAACATACATATATAGTGCAAACAATTTCATAATTACAAATTGATAATTAAACATTAAAGTGCAAGTGCATTGAGAATATGACAGTGTTAAAAATGCAATTCATATGACGCCATGGTTAAATACCATATAATTCTGAACATGATCATGTGAAATACATCTCATCATCGGTATAGTGAAAAATCCATAAACATACATGATTGGCAATCACATATGGTGAAGTGTGCACAGTGTGTGACAATCACGAATCAATAAAAACATTAAAAACCTTTGAATGGATCACGTTGAACCATGGAGACCTGGTGGAAGCTGCTGGCGTCCAGAAGAACAGTCGGCGCATGCGCCGCTCCTATGTGCTCTCGCGAGGCACGTAATGGTTACCAAGAATATGGGAACCACATCAAAAATGGCCGCTGTCAAATTTTACAACAGGGCGCATGATCATGCCCATACAGGCTGGCTGGTGCCCTGTACAGAATTGCCAGACACTTAAACAGTGTCCAAAGCCCCGCAGTATAAAGCAGATAAGGCTGGTCCACTGGCGGAGAACCGGCGGGTGAGCGCCGGTCTCCAAATGGAATGTCTGTGTCAGGGGGGCGGCACGGCCATTAAACCGCATACACCCCTCTGTCCAGACCTGACAGCACATCCGCTACGTGACAAATACCCACCAGATGGGTGTGGGGGTCCACAGGTTGTGAACCCACTGTCCCCAGTCGGCGGGGAGAGTCACGGATAAACTGCATCGGAGCATTACAGAGTGTACTATATATTTATAAATTTAACAAATAAACGCGATAGACCGTCTGAGATCAGTGTCACTCGAGTCCCAAAAGGGGGGCTGGAGTGGCACCAAGACACGGACCGGGGCTGTCGCTAGAGAATTAAAGTGGTATCCCAGTATAATAAACTATTTAGTAGCATATAAATGGATCGCCTGCATAGTTCCTCCAGTCTTCACCAGACGTGACCATTCATGACATACAGTCAAAGATGTTGTCCTATAGAAAAAAGAGAACACAGTTTAGCATATAGCACATGTTGTTTTCCATACATAGAATAAAAGGAGAGAGCACATACACAACTGGTGACTAGACGACCATGAACTCTACATTTAAACTCTGTGGCTTCAAAAGTGACTTTTCAATAATTTAGTTCTGTTACCACCTCGTCTCAAAAGAGGTATTTGTTTCAGAATTCTAAACCGTAAATCCCTTTCTGAATGTTTTGCCTCCGCAAAATGTTTTGATACAGGAGGATCCATTTTTAGTTTTCTGATAGAGTATCGATGTTGATTGAGTCGGGTTTTAACATCCCAGGTGGTCTCACCTATGTACAAAAGGTGGCAGGGACACATCAACAAATAGATAACATGGGACGAGTCACATGTTAGATATTGTTTGATTTTGACCATATGCAGGGGAGCACCCAGGAATTTTGTCTAGGGGGGGTCCGAAAGGCAAAAAAATGTGGCATGTGTAGTGCGCTGTGCTAATTCAATTTTTCAAAGCCCCCTTTATATTTAAAAATGCAGGGAAGGGGTGTAGTATTTAAAAGCCCCACCTACATATAATAGGCCACTCCCAACACACACTGTACAGCTGACATTCTATAGTTGAGGCCTGTCTCTACACATCATACGGAGAGAGGGGGAGGTCTGTCCTGGCTGCACTGCCTGCTTCACATTATACAATAGACAGCCGGCTATAGCCAGGAAGCTCCTCCGCTCTCCTCCCTCCCCTGATCCTGCTCAAGGCCTGTGGTTCCCCCCACCATCTGCCACCCGCCCGTGGCCTGCTGCCCCTTGACCGTCCTCACCCAGCTCTGAATCCTCCTTCTGCAAATGGCAGGGGGAGGAGCCGGAGCATCTCCTCTCCTACATAGCACCACTTACCTCTTGTATGTACACCTTTGTTGTAGACGTTCTCTTTCCTCATCTTCTCCATTCAGACCAGACCGCCATGATGATTTTTCAGCCATCTCCCATCTCTGCAGAGATTAACAAACAGACATTAGTTTCCCACATTTCCATCATCTTCACATCTTCTGAACACCCTTTCCTGCCACCCCCAATACTGTGCCCGCTGTGCCCCCAATACTATACTGCAGAAACAGTCTCCCTGGAAAGACTACTACCACACAGATAGTGCCCCCTTCAACAATTATTGGCACACAGTGCTCTAAAAAAATAACTGCGCCCAGACACTAATAGTATAAAGATAATGTTTCCCAAAAATTATTGTGCTAAGCTGATACTGTGGCCGGGTGCCCCCCAAAGTAACAGGGCTCCCCAAAATAGAAATAATTCTCTGCCAGAGCACACTTAGTAGTAATAATGCCCCTATAGTGCCCATACTAGTAATCATGTTCCTCATAGCCCCCCAGTATTAGCAAAGCTCCGCATAATACCTCCTAGTACTAATAATTCTCCCTACAATATGACAGTACATGAAATACCCCCGCTTAGTGCCCGCTGTTGAGCTAATGTCCCCATAATGTATGCCACTATAAAATACCCCTATATAGTGCCCCAGTAAATGCCATCATAGTGTCCTCTCCCCCTTCCCCATAGTGTCCCCCATAATAGGCCAGTAAAAAATGCCCCTTCTAAGTGCCACCATATGCCCCAATAGTGCTCCACTCCCCCATAGTGCCGCTCTCCCCTATAGTGCCTACCATAATGTGCCAGTAAAATGCCCCCTTAGTGCCACCAGATGCCATAATGCCCCCATAATGTGCCAATAAGAATAAAGGCCCCTTTAGAGCCCCCACTTCCCCTTAGTGCCCCCAAATAATGCCCCTATAGTGCCACCAGATGCCCCATAGTGCCATTCTCCCCTATAGTGCCCCCATAATATGTCAATTAAAAAAAAGCCCCTTTAGACCCCCCAGATGCCCGCATAGTGCTCTTCTCCCCCATGGTGCCGCCCCATAATGTGCCAGTAAAAAATGCCCCTTCAAAGTGCCACCATATGCCCCAATAGTGCTCCACTCCTCCATAGTGCCGCCCTCCCCTATAGTGCCTCCCATAATGTGCCAGTAAAAAATGCCCCTTAGTGCCACCAGATGCCATAATGCCCCCATGTGCCAATAAGAAAAAAAGGCCCCTTTAGAACCCCCACTTCCCCATAGTGCCCCCAAATAATGCCCCTATAGTGCCCCCCATAATGTGTAAAAAAAAAAAGCCCCTTTAGAGCCCCCATAGTGCTCTTCTCCCCCATGGTGCCCCCCAAATAATGCCCCTATAGTACCACCAGATGCCCCCTAGTGCCGTTCTCCCCTATAGTGCCCCCCATAATGTGTAAAAAAAAAAAAAAAGCCCCTTTAGAGCCCCCATAATGCTCCTCTCCCCCATGCTGCCCCCCCATAATGTGCCAGTAAGAAGTGCCACCTAAAAAAGAAGTGCCACTAGATGCCCCATAGTGCCGTTCCCCCTTTTAGTGCCCCCATAGTGCCAGCTCCCCCCTCCAAAAAAACAAAACAAAAAACAAAAAATACACTGATACTTACCTCCATCAGCAGCGATGCGATGCAGGCTCTTCCGGCCTGTGTCCCTGCTGTGTGCTGCCCGGCTCAGGCGCGTGATGATGACGTCATCGCGTCGCCTGAGCCGGCCTCTGATAGGCTGCAGGCATTAGTGCCTGCGGCCTATCAGAAGAACAGGGGAGGGACACACCTCTCCCTCCCCTGCCGCAGCACAGCACAGGCATCTGTATCGCTGTCCTAAGGATACAGATGGATTAGATATGGAGATGAGCGCTTCCACAATGGAAGCACTCATCTCCTAGTAGTACTCCTACTGCCCCCCGACCCCCCCCCCCCCACCGCCGCGGCCGCCGCAATTACATCCAGGGCCGCGCCGCCTGTGGTGATCGGCGGTGCGGCCCTGAAGGATAAAAAAATATAAAATTTGGCTGGTTGTTCTAGGGGGGGTCCAGACCAGTAGGTGCGCCACTGACCAGAAACCGGGTGAACAAAAGAGTCACCTCGTAACATCAAGTTGCAATTTACACAGTTATAACATGGAAAACACCCCTTGCGGTTGATCCAAAATATGTCTCACAGGTTTCTCTAGTAGAGCCAATATCAGACTTAACCAATCTGTCACCCAGATTGCGACTTCTCCGGTATGAGCATCAGGGCAAAGATTTAAATTCCTCCACCTTCTCGAAATTACTGGTTAATATTCTCCAATGTTTTTTGAGAATAGCTGCAATGTTGTCACTATTAGTACTAAACTCAGACACAAAGGGAATACGGGCATGGGGACGTTTAGTGTCACCCAATCCCTCCCTAATGGCCTCTTTGGTAAGGGGCTTAATTCTGGCTAAATGTTCTCGAATAAGTTTTTTAGGATATCCACGTGTCCGAAATTTGGACCCCATTTCTCGGAATCTGTTCTCTACTGAGGTAGGATCTTGCACAATTTTCCACTTTTTCTTCATCACAAATTGGAGTGCTGCCTTTTTTCTCTTTTATATACACTTGTGACCTTGGTCTCAGGCCCTCAGGAGGATTTGCACCCACGTTCAATGTGTGCAGCTTTTTTCCTTTCTCTCTCTTTCTCTCCTTCTCTCTCTATATACAGTACAGACCAAAAGTTTGGACACACCTTCTCATTCAAAGAGTTTTCTTTATTTTCATGACTATGAAGGCATCAAAACTATGAATTAACACATGTGGAATTATATGCATAACAAACAAGTGTGAAACAACTGAAAATATGTCATATTCTAGGTTCTTCAAAGTAGCCACCTTTTGTTTTGATTACTGCTTTGCACACTCTTGGCATTCTCTTGATGAGCTTCAAGAGGTAGTCCCCTGAAATGGTCTTCCAACAGTCTTGAAGGAGTTCCCAGAGATGCTTAGCACTTGTTGGCCCTTTTGCCTTCACTCTGCTCTCCAGCTCACCCCAAACCATCTCAATAGGGTTCAGGTCCGGTGACTGTGGAGGCCAGGTCATCTGGCGCAGCACCCATCACTCTCCTTCATGGTCAAATAGCCCTTACTTTCAAAGTTTTCCCAATTTTTCGGCTGACAGACTGACCTTCATTTCTTAAAGTAATGATGGCCACTCGTTTTTCTTTACTTAGCTGCTTTTTTCTTGCCATAATACAAATTCTAACAGTCTATTCAGTAGGACTATCAGCTGTGTATCCACCTGATTTCTCCTCAATGCAACTGATGGTCCCAACCCCATTTATAAGGCAAGAAATCCCACTTATTAAACCTGACAGGGCACACCTGTGAAGTGAAAACCATTTCAGGGGACTACCTCTTGAAGCTGATCAAGAGAATGCCAAGAGTGTGCAAAGCAGTAATCAAAGCAAAAGGTGGCTACTTTGAAGAACCTAGAATATTACATATTTTCAGTTGTTTCACACTTGTTTGTTATGTATATAATTCCACATGTGTTAATTCATAGTTTTGATGCCTTTAGTGTGAATCTATAATTTTCCTAGTCATGAAAATAAAGAAAACTCTTTGAATGAGAAGGTGTATCCAAACTTTTGGTCTGTACTGTATATATATATATATATATATATATATTTCCCTCTTTCCTACTTATCTCTGTATTTCCGGTCTCTGCTCCGCTTCACAATGCATACCGGCAGGGCATTTTTCCATGTCTCAGGTCTTCCCCCCGAGATCTCACGAGATTTCGACCACAATGCAGTTATAATACTGCGATTCGCGGGCTTTTTTCTCCAGTCAGACGACGAACATTCTGACAGGAGAAACATACTATCTCGCCCTATCCAATTCTAGCCTGCCACCTAGAGCATACAAATAGTATACTAAAACTACTATTTAGGCTAATTATAACATGAGGGTTGATTAGGTTTATTACTTATTATTACTTATTTACCATATATATATATATAAAAAAGTCCACTATATACTTATAATAGATATAATTTACCTCATTAATATATATAAATAACACTACATATACCTCTTCAGAATATGTCTGATGAGGGTGTGGAAAGAAGGATGGAGCAGGAAATACATATACCTGCATTTGAAGGATTTTCAGCTAACGCTATTAAAGAATTAGTTGACAAGTCAATAAAACAGGCCCTTGGATCTGCTATATCATCGCTTAACGATAATATCAATAAATCCGTGGCCATGGCGATGTCAAAAGCTAAACAGGTCTCTGAACCCAACATCCATCCTTCGACGCCTTCCGACCATCTTTGGTCAGCAGACGATTCGACCACACACAGACCCGGGAAGTCCACCCGGAAGCGTCATATTACAGACAATGATGACTCTCTTACTAAATATATGGCTTACTATATATTTAGAAATAAATATTTCTAACTCCCCGTCTCACCACGGTGGTCCAACTAAACAATCTCTCCCAACACGTTCTAGACCCTCGGCCCCAGAGGAAGAATGTCTTAAGCGGGCACATACATCTTCTCGACGCAATAAGCCGGATTCATATGTAGATTACTCTAGCCAGGAATCATCCGCAGCGTCTAATTCCTCAGATACGGAATATGCATATGATAGTGAGGATGAGGAATCCCCTATACCAGAAAATTCTGGTTCAGTTAAATTAGATACTCAGGGTTTACCCTTTTTTATACCAAGCCAAATAAAACATCCCAGATCAGGGCATTGGGTTCCACTACCACAAGTAGCAAAATATGTTGCATCCCTAGTAAATAAACCTCTGGGTTGATCGCAACAAACTTAGGGCGGAGTGCCCTCGCCCGCCTTTACCTTCTAAAGCAGCCGTTACGCCAGATATTGATCCAGCCCTCTCTAAGTATACACGGAGCAGCAGTTTATATAGACTAAGGATCAAGACGTGATTGGATACCTCAGCTCCTCATTTGAATATCTGTTGCTATGCGGAATATGTTATATACACACATATTACATATGTACGTTAATATTGCTATTTGAGCATTAAAGAAGGTTAATGCAATGATACTCACCTCCCGTCTTTATAAAATCAATATTTTCCGTCATAAGACTAGGAAAATCACTAATTGTCACATTTAATTTGACATGATTTAAGATTTTTAGCTCCATTTAAAGGGAACTTATCTCTCCGTTTAGGGTATGACCACAAGGCATGGTCATGATCCGTTCTGGTAATGGCCAACTACAATCAAGAACCGCACGGCCAATTAGGTCACAGCTGCCTGATATTTAACTAATGAAGGCCACACTGCATTGAAGCTGAAGAATTTAGACCGCCTTTACAGTAAGGTCTTCATTAGTTAAAGGGGTTCTATACATTTTGGAAACTACACCACCATCAGCATTGGATAGATCATCAGCATCTGATCAGGGGGTGTCTGACACCCAGGACTCCCGCCGATCAGCTGTTTGAGAAGACAGAGGCGCTCTCAGTAGCATTGTGTCCTTCTCGCTGCTTCCCGCAGGCCAGTGATGTCACTACTATGTCACACGGCCTGGGAGCTGAATAGAGCTGAGCTGTGCCCAGGCCAGTAAAATATTTGTGACCTCACTGGCCCGCTGGGAGCAGCAAGAAGTCCGCAGCGCCAAATAGAGTGCCGCTGCCTTGTGAAACAGCTGATCAGCAGGGTCCCAGGTGTCGGACCACCTCTGATCAGATGCTGATGATCTATCCAAAGGAAAGATCATCAGTAAGAAAAATGTATAGAACCCTTTTAAATATTAGGCAGCTGTGGCCTAATTGGCTGCGTGGTTCTTGACTGGAGCTGGCAGTGACCCGACTGGATCATGACCGCGCTGTGTGGTCATACCTTTATAAAACCACACTGGTGTAACATATCAATATGTCCAGCTCGCTGTTATGTTAAAATATAAGAGAATTATAATATGCAGAGTGGAGAATCAATGGCAACGTATGATTATAATAGCCCAGGGAGCAGGCTTAGTTATAAATTTAGAGGACAAATTAACAGCAAATATAAGGAGAGACAGCACAGATGATCGCTCATATTTGCACAGAAGTGGATGTTTCAATATGTATTTTACTGAAAGTGCAACTGGCAGAATCCCTGCAACTGAGAAAAGATAATATGGGAAAATTAAAGGAGATTTTGAGAAACTGTTCTTAAAGGGAGGGCACGTTTACACATGTAAGGCCTGTTTCACACTGGTGTTATTCATTCGTTCTGGCAGGCTGTTCTGGCAGACGAACAGCCTGCCGGATCCGTAACTACAGTGTATATCCGCGAGCTGCCGGAAGTCCGCACGGCCCCATTAACTATAATGGGGAGCAGCGTAGATCCGGCTGCAGCATGGCAAATATACAAAAAATGCTGCTGGTATAAAAGAAAACTGGCCTAGCTGTGCATAGCAACCAATCAGATTCCACTTTGAATTTTTCAGAGCGCCTTTGGAAAATGTAAGGACCAATCTGAATGGTTGCAATGGGCAACTAAGCCAGTTTTCCTTTGCACCAGTTATGATAAATCTCCCGCAATATGTTTTACCTTTATTTATAAAAAAAGAAATCCAAAAGTTACAGAAAATTTGGAAAAATTCACTATATTCTAAATTTGAATCTCTCTCCTTTTAAGACAGATAGCCTCATAAAATACCTATTAAAATTCACCATATGTCTGCTTTATGTTGGCACCATTTTGGTAATGTAATTATATTTTTTAGGACGTTACAAAGTTTAGAATTTTAGAAGCAATTTTTAAAATTTTCAAGAAAATTTCCAAAATCGAATTTTTTAAGGACCAGTTCAGTTCTCAAGTCACTTTGAGGAGCTGCCCTAATAGAAACCACCCATAAATTACCCAATTTTAGAAACTACACCCCTCAAACTATTTACTAATTTTAGAAATGTTGTTCGCCCTTTAAGTATTTAAAAATGTGTGTATTTTTCGCTTTATAAGATGCACTTCCCCCCCAAAAAAAACAAAGTGTGTGTGGGGGGGGGGGGGAATGGCAGTGCGTCTTATAAAGAGAAGGTTGTAATTTTTACATTGCTGTCACTGATACATCCCTGACCGCTATGCTGCACAGCAAGGCCTGCGATGTATCAGAGCTCTATCGCGCAGAGTGCGAGGAGGGGCTGGAGGCCGGCAGCTGCTGTTTCACTCACGGCGGGGCCCGGGGTGTAGTCACTGTACTCCATTACACGGGTCCCGCTCACAGCAGTCTTCATATGTAAAGATTAGTCATGTAACCCTCAACAAGTGGCTCTGCTTTGTTAAAGTACTGTAATCGTCTGTAGTAGTACTCACTATCAAGGCAGCAGGCAGGCCAGCAGCGTCACGTCACTCAGTCAGTCATTCTCCTCCCACTTCATTAATGAAGCTAGGGGAGAAGGAGCGTGACTGACTGAGTGATGTTACGCTGGCGGCCTGCCTTCTAGCTTGATAGTGAGTACTACTACAGACGACTACAGTACTTTAACAAAGCAGAGCCACTTGTTGAGGGTTACATGACTAATCTTTACATATGAAGACTGCTGTGAGTGGGGCCGGTGTAATGGGGGTCACTATTTACACAGGGACATGAGAAGACACAGAGGGGACCAGCATAAGATGCTATATACCCTCTGTGTCATCCACATATCCCCCCACCATAACAGTGTCATCCACAGATCCCCCCATAACAGTGTCATCCACAGATATCCCCATAGCAGCATCATCCACAGATATCCCCCATAGCAGTATCATCCACAGATCCCCATAACAGTGTCATCCACAGCTCCCCCCATATCAGGTGTCATCCACAGATCCCCATAACAGTGGCATCCACAGATGCCCCCATAACAGTGTGTCATCAACAGATCCCCATAATAGTGTAATCCACAGATCTCCCATAACAGTGCGTCATCCACAGATGCCCCCATAACAGTGCGGTATCCACAGATCACCTCCATAACAGTGTCATTCACAGCTCACCCCATATCAGTGTGTCATCCACAGATCCCAATAACAGTGTCATCCACAGATCCCTGCCATAAAAGTGTCATCCACAGATCCCCTATAATAGTGTCATCTACAGACCACCATTAGTTCAATCCCACCAAAAGCACACCTTTTCAAAATATTTTTTTCTTATTTTCCTCCGCAAAAACCTTAGGTGCGTATTATCATCAGGTGTGTCTTATAAAGCGAAAAATACAGTAATGCAAAATGGAGGTGAAATTTAAAAATTTCACTTTTTCAGATTTTCCATTTGAGTCCATTTTTTCCTGTAACACATCAAGGGTTAACAACAAAACAAACCTCAATATTTATTACCCCATATGTGGTCATAAACTGTTGTATGGGTACACAGCAGGGCCCAGAAGGCATTGAGCACCATGTAATGAGGTTTAACACTGACAAATGTAAAGTTATGCACATGGGAAGGAAAAATGCAAGTCACCCGTACATACTAAATGATAAAACACTCGGTAACACTGACATGGAAAAGGATCTAGGAATTTTAATAAACAGCAAACTAAGCTGCAAAAACCAGTGTCAGGAAGCTGCTGCCAAGGCGATAAGATAATGGGTTGCATTAAAAGGGGCATAGATGCCCGTGATAAGAACATAGTCCTACCACTTTACAAATCGCTAGTCAGACCACACATGGAGTACTGTGTACAGTTCTGGGCTCCTGTAAACAAGGCAGACATAGCAGAGCTGGAGAGGGTCCAGAGGAGGGCAACTAAAGTAATAACTGGAATGGGGCAACTACAGTACCCTGAAGGATTATCAAAATAAGGGTTATTCACTTTAGAAAAAAGACGACTGAGGGGAGATCTAATTAATATGTATAAATATATCAGGGGTCAGTACAGAGATCTATCCCATCATCTATTTATCCCCTGGACTGTGACTGTGACGAGCCGGTTGTTACGGACGTGACTATACCAAATATGCCTATTTTTATTTTATTGTTTATATTTTTTATAATTTTTGTTTTAAAGGGTATTTAATGAAGTTTTGAAACAGTATATCATAATACAGCAAAATAAAAAGATAAATGAAATCAAAAATTAATTCCAATTAGTGTACAGATATGGGTACATGGGAAAATATTGGGGTTACATAGTTACATAAATCACTGTAAGAAAAAGGGCAATAGGAGCCAAAGCTGCTTGAGAAAGATCCCAGAGAGAAGGATCGAAACGTTGCTGTCTGGTAAATAAAGAACTATCTTTTCATTTTTACGCCTTGGAAGTGCTGCGGAATTTCTTTTTGTTACATAAATCACTGGTCAGATGTACTAGATATAAAAAATAACATAGCAGTTTACATGAGTGAGTCATCTATAAGGTAATACAAAAGCGAAAATCAGTAGAAAAGGAAGAGTACAACCAGGGCTCTCAAAGGTGGAAAATGTACAGTATCTGTGTGGATGGCATTAAGTCTTTTATATAGTAATATCCTATTGGTTCTATCTAGTACAGCTTGAAAACTAAGCGTATTAGAACGCCATGTGAAAGCTATATGAATTTGAGCAGCCAGGAATATGTACTGAGATAGCTTGAATTTAGCAAATATTAAACAAGAGGGTAAATACAGTGTAATTTGGCTGGGACCATATAGGTTCTATGAGGTATTTTGATAAATGTTTCTGCTAAAGTAGTTTGCCAACTGCCTTTATTCAAAGTCTGGGAGCGCTGGTGCCATTGGGTGGCTGGGTAAACTAGATTCAGATCCTCCTCCCAAGCCTTCATATATGGTAGCTTAGGTCCCTCCGAAACAGCATTAAGTGTCCCATAAATCCTAGACACCAAACCCAGTATATATAAAGAGTATATAGTAGAACGTTCAAAAGGTGTATAATCAAAAGTGGTGTTAGATGGCTGTAGAGAGCGTAAAAAAGAAAAAAGAAATCTAGCGGGGAGTTGTCAGACTGTAAAGAGGACTTATACCTGACTGATCGCCAGAGCGGCAGCGAATAATGGGATACGAGGGACCTTGTGCGGGCAATAGACGGTAATGGGAGTGGGGACCAAATCAAGGCCCTCCAAATATATGGGGCAAACAATGATTGCTCCAAAGATATCCACAGAGGATGGGCCCTTGGTTCAACAATTGTGCCAGGAACAATTGTGCCAATTGGCCTGCCTTATAATATTTAAGGAAGTCAGGAACTGAAAGGCCTCCCTGTGACTTGTGGCAACACATTGTTTGCTGAGAGGAGCTCCGATTTAAAATGATTGATAGAGAGCCCTGAGACTGCAGAGAAAGAGTCCAACACCTTCATCAGGGATGGGAATGACAGGATGGGTTTAGTGAGGGAGAGGAGGAGGTTGTCATTAAAGAGATTTAACTTACGGTATGCTCAATGTTACCCACAGAAAGACCAGTAATATCAGGGTGAGATCTGATGTAATTAGCAAGGGGTTTCATTGCAAAAGCAAATAAAGCCGGGGACAAGGGGCAGCCCTGACGCGTACCCCTCTGGATATGAATGGGTGAAAAATGAGTCGCCAGGAGTTTCAAGTAAGCTTCAGGAGTGGAGTATAAAGATTGAACTGCCCTCAAAAATGATCCCCTGAAACCTATAGTGCCTACAACCTGTGAGAGATAACCCCAAGCCACTGTGTCAAAGGCTTTTTGAATATCAAGGTCTAAGACTGTTAGTGGGGTATGAGTTCTATTGGCCTCTTGAACTATGTTCAAGATTTTTCAGATGTTATCTGGCGCTTCCCTACCCGGTATAAAGCCAACCTGATCTTTATGTACAAGTACTGGCAACAAATGGTCGGCTAGTCAAAATAGAGGTGAAGATTTTGTTATCTAAATTAAGGAGGGAGATCGGTCTGCAATTGGAGGGCATCAGGGGGTCTCTATTTGGTTTAGGTATTACAGTAATCTTGGTGGACAGGAACTCTGGGGGGAGGGGGGCATAGCACCTTGTAAAAGATGGTTGCAATTATGGACTATATGTGGGATCAGTAGGGGGCGAATTTATTATAATAAAGTGCAGACAGACCATCAGGTCCAGGGGCCTTACCCACCTTTAAGGCGTTGATGGTGTATTCCACCTTCTCTGCGGTGACCACTTCGTTAAGACTAGCTAGTGCGTCAGGAGATACCTGAGGGAGTGGTATAGATGTTAAAAAGTCACCCTCAGCAGTCCCAGGGCCCACTGAAGGCTTGGTATATAGCTTCTGATAGAACTCCTGGAAAGTATCATAAATAGATTCAGGATTAGAGTTAATATGTCCTGGTCAGGTGCGGATTCGGAAAACCTGATTAATCTTCTGCCTAGCGTTCAACTGACGGGCCAGCATTTTATCTGGTTTGTTGCCATACGGATATAGGAGGGTTAACATACATGCTTTATGAGACATGTTATCTAAACTAAATGCAACTAAATGCGTTAAGCAATTGCTGTTCAATGGGTTTTGTTTAAAGATAACATAATGAGTTAAGAAATTTGAGTTAAGAGTGTATATGTTACCCCTGCTACATCTGTACTTATAATAGTAGGAGGCTGTCCATCGGAGAGCCTTTTCGGTGTTATAGTAAAGTAGCATATTTAGCTGCAGCTTAGTGTCCTTCAAAGCTTTGAGAAGGTAGAGTGACAGAGCCCTTTGATGTGCTCGGATCAGTCTACACAGTTAAGATTCCAAAGCAATTTGAGTGGAATTCCATTCCTTCTTAAGTCGGGACGCCACTCCTATAAGTTTCCCTCGCATGAAAGCCTTATGAGTGAGCCATATTAACATGGGGTCTACCTCTGGAGTGACATTCTCAGTAAAGAAGGTCTGCAGCTCAGCCTGGAGCTGATCATGTATAGTGGGGCGAGTTAAGAGAGACTCATTCAGCCTCCAGGAAAATGGAGTGTAGCCCGGACTCGAGAAAGCAAACTCTGCTAGAGCCACATCATGATCAGACCATGGCGACACAATATGCCTGGAGTATAGCAAGTATGGCAAACAAGAGTCAGAGGCCAGGATCATATCGATACGAGTATACAAATTGTGGGCCGGAGAATAGTAAGTATAACTATCATCCCGATAGGTACCCACCAAAATTACATACAGTCCTGATCAAAAGTTTAAGACCACTTGAAAAATGGCAAAAAATTATATTTAGCATGGCTGGATCTTAACAAGGTTCCAAGTAGAGCTTCAACATGCAACAAGAAGAAATGGGAGTGAGACAAAACATTTTTTGAGCATTCAATTTTATGAAAACAACGAATAAACTGAAACAGGCTGTTTTTCAGCTGATCAAAAGTTTAGGACCACACCTCCAAAAAAAAACTAAACCCCCCCAAAACAGAAATCCAACTTCCAAACATGAACTCAGTAATGAGTAGCTCCGCAGTTATTGTTTATCACATTCGTTTCAGCATGCTTGATGCAAGCGTTTCCATGAGGTGAGTGGGAACATTTCTCCAAGTGGTGAAGACGGTCGCACGAAGGCCATCTACTGTCTGGAACTGTTGTCCATTTTTGTAAACTTCCCTTGCCATCCATCCCCAAAGGTTCTCAATTGGATTTAGATCAGGGGAACACGCAGGATGTGCCAAAAGAGTGATGTTATTCTCCTGGAAGAAGTTCCTTGTCCTGCGGGCATTGTGTACTGTAGCGTTGTCCTGTTGAAAAACCCACTCGTTACCACACAGACGAGGAATGCTCTCTGCAACATCTGGACATTGCCAGCGGCCGTTTGATGCCCCTGCACTTCCTGAAGCTCCATTGTTCCACTGAAGGAAAAAGCACCCCAGACCATTATGGCGCCCCCTCCACTGTGGCGCTTAGAAAACATCTCAGGTGGGATCTGCTTGTCATGCCAGTAACGTTGGAAACCATTAGGACCATCAAGGTTAAATTTTTTCTCATCAGAGAATAAAACTTTCTTCCACCTTTGAATGTCCCATGTTTGGTGCTCTCTTGCAAAATTCAAACGAGCAGTTCTGTGGCGTTCAAGGAGACGAGGTCTTTGAAGACGTTTTTTGTTTTTGAAGCTCTTCAGTCTCAGATGCCGTCTGATGGTTATGGGGCTGCAGTCAGCACCAGTAAGGGCCTTAATTTGGGTCGAGGATCGTCCAGTGTCTTGACGGACAGCCAATTGGATCCTCCGGCTCAGTGCTGATGAAAGTTTTTTGGGTCTTCCACTTGACTTTTTTGTTCCATAACCCTCAGGATCATTTAAGACATTCCAAATGACTGTCTTAATGCATCCCACCTCAGCAGCGATGGCGCGCTGTGAGAGACCCTGCTTATGCAGTTCAACAACCCGACCACGTTCAAAAAGGGAGATTTTTTTTGCTTTTGCCATCACAACGTGTGACTACCTGACAGAAAATGACAATGAATCCACATCTTTGCACAGATTTGGCCTTTTAAAGGCATGTGGTCCTAAAATTTTGATCAGCTGAAAAAGAGCCTGTTTCAGTTTATTCATTGTTTTCATTAAATTGAATGCTCAAAAAATGCTTTGTCTCACTCATTTCTTCTTGTTGCATGTTGAAGCTCTACTTGGAACCTTGTTAAGATCCAGCCATGCTAAATATGATTTTTTGCCATTTTTCAAGTGGTCCTAAACTTTTGATCAGGACTGTAAATGATGTCTGATTTTCATTTTTTTTACATTAGTCATGGGATAACCCCTTTAAGGAAACTCTTGTTAGTTAATTCCCTAAGTTCTTGTTTTATCAAGTGTAAACCAACACTTTATATGAGTAGCTGGCTGAATACTTATTATATGCAATAGACATCTTTTAAACTCTGGACAGAAGGTGTAAACTCTGGCAAACTTACTTAATTCATTATGCAGCTTTTTTTATTTTGCTAATGCAGACGTTACACATTGCAGTCCATCAATTTTAATTGTAGACTTAATGTATGTTAATTACAAGATTTGATTAGGACTCAGTCATTTCCTATAAAACGCGTACATTAATTAGAATCAATTTACTTATCAAAAAATGAGCATGTTTTACAGTACTCAAAACTTCTCAAACTGAAAATTCCCTTATGCTATCTGTCAAAAGTACATATTACTTTGAGCTTCCCAGACGATTTTATTCATAGAAATGCTATTTCTGTCAGCGCATTCCCCAGAGAAGGTAAAGACTGGCAATCTTCTACAAAATACTTCTACTCGACTGATGACCTTCTTCCAATTCAGTGTAACAGCGTGCCGCTGTAAACGGCAATTACAAATGTAGTCAGTCCATAGCAACGCTTAACCCTATGGGAGGATCAGCATTGTGCAATGCATTTCAATCTTATACTTAGACACCTGTAGAGCCTAAAGGTTAAATAGATGACTCCATTCACACTGAACCATTCAGAAAAAGTTTCATCTATTAGCACAGTTGTAGAAACTTGTAAGAGTTTAAATAGAACACTCAATCACATCTTTTACAGATGAAGCAGTGCTGGAATAGTCCTTTTAAGGCTACTTTCACACTCGCTTTTGGGGGGATCCGTCTTGTATCTGCACAGATGGATCCGCATGAATAATGCAAACGCTTGTATCCGTTAATAACGGATCCGTTTGCATTATTCATAAAAAAAAAAAGTCTAAGTCAAAACGGATCCGTCTTGACTTACATTGAAAGTCAATGGGGGACGGATCCGTTTTTAAATTGCACCATATTGTGTCAGTGAAAACGGATTCGTCCCCATTGATTTACATTGTAAGTCTAGACTGATCCGTTAGGCTGCAAGCAGCGTTTTAGTGACCGTCTAAAAACCGTAACGGAGGCCAAACGCAGCCAAAGTGATGCTTTCCGAACGGATCCTTATCCATTCAGAATGCATTGGGGCTTAACTGATCCGTTTTGGGCTGCTTGTGAGAGCCCTGAAACGGATCACACAAGCGGACCCAGAAATGCTAGTGTGAAAGTAGCCTAAGCAGTATTCCAAGATATTCTGGATACGCCAAATTTTCTGATAGGTGGAGTCTTACCAATAGGGATAATGCACTTGGTCTTACATTCTAGAGTACAAGTTGGAGGCTTGGAGGACAAGAAACTGGGGAGCCTCTTCTCAAAGCAGTCACCAGCAGCCAACTTATACTGGAGTCAAGGGATCACCATTAGATATGAGCGAAACTTCTAAGATTTCAGTTTGGGTCTGAATCTATTAGCTCTGAACCAAAGTTGATCCAATTGCCTTGAAAACTGGTATATAACCCCCTAGACCTAGACCTCTTAAACACAGATTTTTTTTATTTTTATGAAAAGCTCCTATCTCGTTTCGTTAATTAAAAAAAAAAATGAATCATTCTCCCTCACCTGTCCCATCGGTCTGATACAGCGTCAGGTGTAACTATCTACTTTTATCGCTTGGCCGCAACTAACTGCAATTACCTCCTGCCTGGTGGTGACAGAACACTATTGATTGCTTATGAGCTGGGTGCCGTTTTACAAGATTTGTCCGAATTCAAACCAGAAAAGATTCGGGTTCGATTCGGTGCCTTAAAAAATCGGAGATTCAGAACTAATCTCTGAATCTGTGAATAAATTCACTCATCTCTAATCACCTAATAAACTGTATATGATCTCTACCAATCAGATATTTATAGCACCTCTGTAGGTAATGACTTTGGCTGGAATACTCAGTGTGACTACGCTGTAAACATTGACTGAGCTAAGATAATGCGGTAATAGTGCACACAGAGATGTCCTTCCTTACCTTTTCTCTAGGCTCAAGATATCCCAAGATGAGCAGAAGAAAAACAAACTTTGTGCCACTCTGTTAGGCATTTTGAGTAAACACATTTTTTTTCAAAGCTGGTCATCTCGCACCACTTATCTCAGCATATCTTGACCCAAGTACAACACATCATCAAAATGCAGTTATCAGGTCTGCAAAAGACAACTTTGTAATACTGTATTATTTACCACAGTCCATGAGAGATGTAATTGAGACTGGAGTACCACATTTTTAGGACTATAGGATGCACTTTTCAACAAGAAATAATCTTGCCTGCGTCTCATCATCTGCTGTCAAGGTGGTCCACCAGTCCCAGATTCTCTGATTGCTTTCTAAAAGGGAATTCTCTGGGAATTATTTAAAATGGCCATCAGAAACCTGCCCTAGAATGTGGGTAGGAAGAACTGCCTAGGAAGGTGAGGGGATGAGACCTCAGTACATACTATGCTCTGGCTCTTGCATATACTACAGTGTATTCGGAAAGTCTTCCCTTTCACTTTTTTCACTTTTTGTTTTGTTATGTGCTAAAATAAAAATTTAAAAACTCAAGTTTTTACCCATCAATCTGCACTCAGTACACATAAAAAAAAATTAAAATAGAATTTTAGATACGTTTACAAATTTATTAAAAAGGAAAAACTAAAATTTTGCATAGACATAGTTATTTAGATCAACAGAGCAACAACCAGGCCTTGAGGAGGAAAGAACTGCCTGTAGATCCTAGAGACAGGACTGTGTGGGGCACAGATCTGGAGAAGTGTACAAAAAAAATTCTGCTGCACTGAAAATTATCAAGGTTTATGGTGGCCTCCATAATTCTTAAATGTAAGAAGTTTGGAACAACCAATACTCTTTCTAGAGCTGCCTCACCAGACTAAGTAATTGGGGGAGAAGGGCCTTGGTAAAAGAGGTGACCAAGAATCCAATGGTCACCTTTGCTAAGCTCCAAAGATCCTGTGTAGCCGGGAGAAATTTCCAAAGGTAAACTATCACCTCAGCATTCCTCCAATCTAAGCTTTATGGCAGAGGGACCAGACAAAATGCTTCTCAGTAAAAGACACATGATGGAAATTTTCAAGAAAGGAACTAAAGGACTTTCAGACTGTAAGGAACAAGATTCTCTGGTCTGATAAAACCGAGATTGAACTTTTGGCCTCATTTCTAAGTGTCATGTCTGAAGGAATCCAGGCAATGCTTCCCGTCTGCCCAATACCAACCATACAGCTATGAGGGTGATTTAAAGCGGCTATGACAGGGAGATTGTTCAGAGTTGAGGGAAAGCTGAATGGAGCAAAGTACAGAGATATTCTTAATAAAAACCTGACCCAGAGTGATTTGCTCCTTAGACTGATCTGAAGGTTCACCTTCCAACAAGACAATTACCCTAAGCACACAGCCAAGACAATTCAGGGGTGGCTTAGGGACAACTGTGTGAATGTCCTTGGTGGCCCAGCCAATGTACTGATTTGAACCTAATTAAATATCTCTGGAGAGACCTAAAAATAAATTTCCCCATTCAACCTGATAGAGCTTGAGAGGTTCTGCAGAGAAGAATGGCAGAATATCACCAAATCCAGGTGTGTAAACCCTGTGGCATCATACCTAAGAAGACTGGAGGCTGTAATAGCTGCCAAAGAAGCTTCAACTAGGTAATGAGAAAAACCTCATTCACACGTCACTGCTTTGATCAGAGTTTCATCCGTGATTGTGAGCCAAAACCAGGATTGGAGCCTCCACAGACATAAGGTATAATGGAAATCTGCACCTGTTCTGTGTTTAGAGCCACACCAGGTTTTGGCTCAAAATCACTGATGGAAATCACTGACCAAAACACTGACGTGTGAATGAGGCATAAAGGGTACTAAATATTTATGTCAATGCAAGTTTTTGGTTTTTCCTTTTCAATAAATTAGCATATTAGCAATAAATAAAAAATTCTCACAAAACCCTTTTAAATGATCGAGCAGAGTGCTCATACAGCCCTTTCTTTCCGATCAGCGAGAGAGGTATGTGTCTGCGCACTGCTCTCTCTCCCTTCCGACACCGATCCATGTAATCAGGGGTGTAGCTAAAGGCTTATGGGCCTTGGTGCAAGAATTTAGCATGGGCCCTCCCCCTTTCCTCAGTGCTTTCTGGTAAGGGGCGGAGTGCACATAGTCTTTCTGCTGCCTGAGGTAAAAATTCTGATATGTTGGGGTAGCGAGTTCCATAGTATGGGGGATGCACGGGAGAAATCTTGGAGTCGATTGTGGGAAGAGGCTATAAGAGGAGAGGAGAGAAGGAGGTCTTGTGAGGATCGGAGAGTGGGGATGTATCGGGAAAGTAGCTCAGAGATGTAGGGAGGAAGGAATTTAGAAGGAAAGATGAGAGGGGAGGACAATATCAGATCCAAAAAACTTTATTGTAAGTATATACAAACATATAAACAATACATACATATATAATAAAACAGGCAGCACAAGGCGGGACACACAGATGAGTAGCAGGACCCAAGGAGAGGCCGGGAGATCAGTGCACGAAATAACAGGGAAAAAAGAATGCTAGCTGAAAAAGCATATCTCAAAACCTCATAGCAGCAACGCCCCAAACAAAGTGCAAAGGAGGCAATTGTGGAGATTGAGGTTTGAATAAAAAGGACAAAGTATAAACATACCCTGACTGGTGCAAAGATCTCTCGGCCGACTCCTGACCCAACGCCTTTTCGCCAGTAGATCTGGCTTCTTCTGGGGATACGGAAACACATAAAAACATCTCCCCTATATAGTGCCCACACAGGTGTGTGGAGGAAAATTAAAATTGCAGGACCTGAATGACATCAGCACCAATGGAATTGGAGCCCCAGTACCTAAGGGCCAATCAATAGAACCAAAAACACCTAATGGAGGCAGGACTAAGATGACAGAGCGAGCATGTGAGCAAGCACATGACCGCAGTGTCAGAGGTGCATCATACGACACACTCCGATCATCCCAGAAAAACCAATCAGTAGCCCATGTAGTCATACGGAGGAGGAGCCGAGGGCAGTGCAGTAGGTGCGGCCAAACATCTGAATGACAGCAGCATCAACAGAAAATGAGGCCTCAGACTCCAAGGGGCGGAGGACTAGTTATGCGGCGATCACATGACAGCACGCGACCGCAATGTCACGAGCGTCGCAGAGGCAACGCCCCCACTGCAGCACCACAAGCAGTGGTGGACGCCCCACCCCAGCAACGCAGGCAAGCCTTAGTGACGGAGCGGTCACGCGATGCGCCACATGACCGCGGCGGCACATTTGAGGCTGCTCCCACACCCGCGCTCAGAGCGGATCCGTCTAGTGGATTCTACCTGCTACAAACGCCTGACCTTTAACCTGAGTGATCAATATAAACGAGAATTGGGTGCCTTGGTACAACGTGCAGAAATGAATGGCATCATCACAAAAAAACAAGCTATAAGCCTCATTCCCGAATATCCAAAAGTGGCGTGCTTATATCTACTCCCTAAAGTGGATAAAAATGAGACCTGCCCCCCTGGACGCCCCATAGTATCAGGGAAGGGGAACTTGTGTGAACCAGCGTGCAAATACATCGACTTTATCTTACAGCCACTTGTAGAACAACTCCCATCATTTGTCAAAGACACGACTGATTTTCTACGCCGTTTGAACGATCTTCATCTTGAACCGGATATGTGGATCGCTTCATGCGACGTTGAATCATTATATACCAGTATCCGCCATAGGGATGGCTTGGAGGCAGTCCGGTTCTTTCTAACCATGTCCAACATCGAGGATGATTTGGGTGAGTTTGTCGTTGAGCTCCTTGAGTTTGTCTTAACGCATAATTTTTTTCTTTTTGGGGACGCCTTCTACCTGCAGCTCCAGGGAACGGCCATGGGAGCGGCCTGTGCGCCGTCCTATGCCTGCCTGTTCCTGGGGCTGTGGGAGAGGGAGGTCTTCCTTGCGGAGGTCTACGGTGACATCGGCGGGGTCCAGATGTGGGCCCACTACATTGACGATGTCTTCGTCGTGTGGCAGGGCCCACAGTCTGGATTCACCGAGTTGGTGGGGTTGTTTAATCGCAATAACCGTAATATCACATTAACATCAAGGATCAACAAGACGTACCTCGACTTTCTCGATGTACAGATCCGCGTAGATCAGTCCGGCCGGATATCGACAGACCTATTTCGCAAGGCAACGTCCACCAATTCTGTCCTACACACGCAGTCTTGCCATCCGCAGAGCCTTATCCGTAGCATCCCGTATGGCCAGTTCCTAAGGGCTCGGAGAATCTGTTCGACGGAAGAGGCATTCAACAGTCAGTCTCAGGACCTGCAACAAAGATTCTCGGATCGTGGGTATTCAGCGGCGAACATCAAACAGTGTCACCAGAAGGCGAAACAAGTGATGAGAGATCCCCTTTTGGCACACAACCGCAAACGACGCAATCCAGTGGACAAGGTACGGTTTATTACCTCATTTAATCCCCAGTGGAAATCAATCCGAGGTACACTAGCCAAGTACTGGGAGGTCCTACAATTAGACCCCATTTTGGCAAAAATCTTACCTACTTGCCCTTCCATCACGTATAGACGCACCAAAAATCTCAAGGATCTGTTGGTCAATAGTTACCATCCAGGTCATCAGACCAAATTAAATCCCGACTCTAAAGGTCCCAAGTGGGGATGTACCCCATGCGGGAGGTGCGTGGCATGCCCCATTGTCGACAGGACTACTTCCTTTAGCAATCCATTCACCAACAGTAAACAATACACTATCACACATACTGTCACCTGTAATACTCCAGGGGTGATATATGTGGGGAAGTGTCCATGCCAACTCATTTATGTTGGGCTGACATCCAGGGAGCCCAAGAGGAGGATACGAGAACACGTCCTGGGTATTGAGGCTGCCAAAGATGAAAATGATGTGACCCTATTGAAAACGATTCCCAAACATTTTAAATTGTTTCACAACTGTGATAGTTCGCAATTTAGAATCTGTGGGATCGATAGGGTGTACATGACACCACGCGGTGGTAATTGGAGGAAGATCTTGGCGCAAAAAGAAGTACGCTGGATTCATGAATTAGACAGCATGACACCTAGGGGGTTAAATGAGGACCTCTCTTTTGCTCCTTTTCTATAATTGATACATCCCGTGGAGGATGTCCTTAATAACATTCCCTGTTTTTTGAGTCCTCTTGGGGTCCCTCTGCTCATCCCAGGTCCCGTGTTTTTAATCCTTTGTCTGTCATTCCCCTGTTTTTTAACGTACTGTGCTTTACTAATTTATCTGTAGCACTACCGATGACGTCTGTCGCAGTGGAGGACCATTCCAGTGGAGTCATGGTTCCATACTGGGTTATGTCTGTGTGCATGGTGCCTTTTGGATACATTCTGGACTTCCCCGGGCCATATGCTGGCTATACAACTACGCTTGTTCCATCAATATTACACAACAACTCCCCTTCTCTCGAGATGTTCCGACCATATATTTTCACCATGATGTATAATAATAATTTCTATAGTTTTCATCTGTCCTTTCCTTTCAATCACTGCACCGAGCACTCTTTTCACTTGCTTGTCACGTGCGCCTCTCTTCCCCTTTTTAGTATATAATTATCTTGCGTGTGTTTTATTACAATTGAATTTGTACTCCATTGGCACTTATTTTCTCAGCAATTGTGTATTGTAATAATTCAGCCCCCCAGGTTGGATGCTCCTGTCAATATTTATGTATATGTATATATATATTATTTCTGGTTTATGCATTAGCACTTTATGTCAAACTAAGTCAGTTGTTGTCCTGGAATACTGCCATTTTTTGCCATTATTCCTCTCTATTATATATGGTACGCACTTTTTATACTGTACACGGTGCGATGATAATGAGTCTGAACATGGTCTCTTAACATAACATCGCGGTGTGGTGGGGTGTAATCCACCTGTCCACAGCGCAATGTAGTTATCTGCCGTCCATTTGGATTAAGAGGGGTTAACTGTGTGTCGTATTCTATGTCTCTTATGTCATGTCCAGTTCCCAGCCACTGACCTGGTACTTTTTACCCTGACCTATATTTAACAAGTTTCTATGCATTCTGACCATCTGCCCATTTTTAGACGAGTCTGTGGGCTGGTATGTGTATCCGCATTTGGTCTGCTTTCGCACTGGCGTTCGGGGTTCCGCTTGTGAGTTTTGCTTGGGGCTTTCATGGGCGGCCCCGAGCGGATCCGTGGACCCCCGGTTTATTCTGGGTGGATACGGATCCGCTCGGAGTGCAGCGGTTTGGCTCCGCCTGGCCTCCATTCCGCTCGGCAGGCGGACGCCCGGGCGCAATTTTCAGCGTTCGGGTGTCCGCCTGGTTGCGCGGAGCCAGACGGATCCGTCCGGGCCTGCAGTGTGGGTCGGTGGGCGCGGATCCGTTTGAAGTTGACACAATGTGGCACGATTTCGATCGGGTCCGTCTCCCGCTGGCTTTTCGGTGTGGGGTCTGGACGGGT
Source organism: Bufo bufo (assembly GCF_905171765.1). Classification (NCBI taxonomy): domain Eukaryota; kingdom Metazoa; phylum Chordata; class Amphibia; order Anura; family Bufonidae; genus Bufo; species Bufo bufo. Next base: position 162,054,348 of record NC_053390.1, on the reverse strand, counting down.
CCGTCTGGTTAATTTGCACACTTGGAACTCCTCTGAACCATGGTGCAGATGGATCTGTCTTTGAGCGGATCCCTATGTCTGCATTGTGGGAGCGGATCCGTCTGTGCATCCACTAGACGGATCCGCTCTGAGCGCGGGCGTGGGAGCAGCCTCAAATGTGCCGCCGCGGTCATGTGGCGCATCGCGTGACCGCTCCGTCACTAAGGCTTGCCTGCGTTGCTGGGGTGGGGCGTCCACCACTGCTTGTGGTGCTGCAGTGGGGGCGTTGCCTCAGCGACGCTCGTGACATTGCGGTCGCGTGCTGTCATGTGATCGCCGCATAACTAGTCCTCCGCCCCTTGGAGTCTGAGGCCTCATTTTCTGTTGATGCTGCTGTCATTCAGATGTTTGGCCGCACCTACTGCACTGCCCTTGGCTCCTCCTCCGTATGACTACATGGGCTACTGATTGTTTTTTCTGGGATGATCAGAGTGTGTCGTATGATGCACCTCTGACACTGCGGTCATGTGCTTGCTCACATGCTCGCTCTGTCATCTTAGTCCTGCCTCCATTAGGTGTTTTTGGTTCTATTGATTGGCCCTTAGGTACTGGGGCTCCAATTCCATTGGTGCTGATGTCATTCAGGTCCTGCAATTTTAATTTTCCTCCACACACCTGTGTGGGCACTATATAGGGGAGATGTTTTTATGTGTTTCCGTATCCCCGGAAGAAGCCAGATCTACTGGCGAAACGGCGTTGGGTCAGGAGTCGGCCGAGAGATCTTTGCACCAGTCAGGGTATGTTTATACTTTGTCCTTTTTATTCCAACCTCAATCTCCACAATTGCCTCCTTTGCACTTTGTTTGGGGCGTTGCTGCTATGAGGTTTTGAGATATGCTTTTTCAGCTAGCATTCTTTTTTCCCTGTTATTTCGTGCACTGATCTCCTGGCCTCTCCTTGGGTCCTGCTACTCATCTGTGTGTCCCGCCTTGTGCTGCCTGTTTTATTATATATGTATGTATTGTTTATATGTTTATATATACTTACAATAAAGTTTTTGGGATCTTCATACATATGTAAGTTAGTTTTATTCATTTTTTTGGTGATAATCTGACAGTAATAGTGCTCACAGTAATAGTGCTCCTTAAAGTCCCATTAATAGAAATAAGTATCTGCTAGAGTTAACTCAGTGTCTCCAACTGTAATACTGCCCCATTGTGCCCATACTAGTAATTATGTTCACCACAATTCCTCAGTAGTAATAATTCTCCTTATAATATGTGCCAATAGAAAATTACTCCCTTAGGGTGCATTCACATGACCGTATAAATGGATCTGCATCCGTTCTGCAATTCAATAGGGGGCTCAAAAAATGTCCGTATCCGTTGTTCCATTCCGCAGGCCCGCAAAAAATATGGAGCATGTCCTATTCTCTATATAGCGGCGGCCATGTGCGGTCCGCAAAATGCGGAAAGCACATGGCCGTTATCCGTGTTTTGCGGATCGCAAAACACTTACGGTCGTGTGAATGCACCCTTATAATGTGCACCAGTACAATAAATACCACATTATAATGTGTGCCAGTACAAAAAATACCCCTTTACCTTTCAGATCAGACCCTCATAAAAGATCCTCAAATCAAAGCCCCATATGAGATCCTCAGACCCCCATATGAGATCCTCAGACCCCCATATCAGATCTCCATATGAGATCCTCAGACCCCCATATCAAATCATACAACCTTAGATAAGACCCCATAACAGATCGTCAGACTTCAGATAAGACTCCAATATCAGAACCTCAAATCCCCTTATCAGAACTGTGTCTTATAAAGTGAAAGATACGGCAGTCGGCAGGGGGGGAGATTGGGGGGTTCCTTGGCTTAGGGGTCCTGTGGGCACCCTTGGCTTAGGGGCCCTGCGACCACTGCAACCCCTATAGCTATGCCAGTGCATGTAATCAATAATTAGTACAGGCAGGAATGACCCATCCAGCAAATGGTGAGAAGGGTCCTAAACTGCATTAAAGAGATTAAATCACTGCCTAATTACAGCTGAAAGAACTTTGATGATGTCATGGAGTGGGAGCAAACCAGGAAGAGGAGAAGGTAATAAGTAGCATGTACTGTATGTAAGTATTCTGTTTTGGGGAGCTGTGGGACTGTTTTTACACAGTCTGTGTGGTTTCTTGTGTGTGTTAGGATTAGAGATAGGTTTAGAGTAAGGGTTGCTTTGGTGGACAACATTACTTTTTACAGTGATTGGGGTGGGGCCAGGGTGGGCTCCGGGTTTATGTGGGCTCTTGGGCGATAAATCTCAGTGGGCCCCCCAAACAGTATAATGACCCCACAATGGCCCTCCATTCAGAATAAAGACCCTCAGTCGCCCCCCTGTCACTGGGGGTCATTATACTGTGTAAGGGGCCCTCACTAGCTAGAACTGACTGGGCCCCACAGCAAGTTTTTGTACAAACACCATCCCCCAGTGGGTTCACATCACGTTTTTCTATTCATTTGATGTATACAAAAAAGGTACTGTATACAAATGTGCAGCACACCACGTTTTTGTATCCTGCAGAGCCCAGTAAAAAAATAAATATGTTACCATATATGTTTTTTTTTTACTGTGGTATGATATGGTGAACAGCCACTGTATAGCATCGGTCTGAGGCATCTGTTGTATACGTTTTTGGTATACATTAAACGGATGGCAAAAATGTGATGTGAACCCAGACTTAGTGTCAGAATAAACACTAGTACTCAGCGGAGCAGAAAGGGGAGGGCGCACAACCTGGTCCTAGTGGTCAGCAATCTAAAACTTTTCTCCACTCATGACAGGTCTAATAAAAGGTGCTGTGGGCAGGGAAGGGGATACATTTAAGGCCATACAGTTATTGGATAACGCCTCCATACAGTGACTGGATACTTCCATACAGTGACCAGATAAAACCGCCATACAGTAACTGGATAATACTGCTATGCAGTAACTGGATAGCACCACCATACAGTGACCGGATAAAAGGGTATAAGATGGAACAGTACAGGGAATGACTAGGGGCACTGTACAGGGTATGGTAAGAGGGCACAATGCAGGGTATAAGGGGATACAGTACAGGGTTGGCGGCACAGTCACGTGACACTGTGACATTAGAAGGTCCTTATGGTGAATGCGTTTTAGACACCACCATAATTATAGTGGGCATGAAGGCGTATGCCGGAGTCCCCACCATGGTGACATTGAGCATGTTGCTTTTCTGGCATTTTATTTTACAGCTAATCTGAGGTGATTTTATTGAAGGACTGTGATTGGTGCATTGTTGCCTTCCTTTAACTGGCGTACCTGTTTTCTGCCCCTCTTCTGATTGGCCAGTTGAGTCCCAGTGGCGGGAATTTGAAGTATTTATAGAAGTGGTCAGCGGGTCTGGAGCTTGTCCATCGCTGAGCCTGAAGGAAGAAGATGTCGTCTGAAGACCCAGGGGATTGCCGGCATAGCAGCAAAAGAGCTATTTGGCTGCGTTGGCACTACCGGGCAGAAAGAGAAGTGGCGGCATAGGCGCAGGGGCCGCGCCGAAGAGTACAGCGGCAGCAGCGGTGGAGTTCCTAAGAGACCGGTGGGGAAGTAGCGGAGCCCAGGGCAAGGCAGTAGAGCTGAAGGTTTAGCCCAGCGGTGTCCGAAGGAGAAAGAAGAGTGGCGCCGGTGGAGCTGTGGAGAAAAAGAATTACTCACTGGCCAGATGGAATAGCTGCTGAGGAAGCTGATCCTGCTCGCTGAGTCAAGAGGAGGGGAGGCGTGGCTACGACACTGTTTGGCTGACGGCCTGTCAGCTGAAGAAGAAGAGGCGGGGTCACATGATGACGCACAGCGCAGTGACGTCATCGAAGAATTGACGGCAGCGGCAGCAGGGAGCACTTCCCACAGTGCTGAAGAACCAAGCCGTGTCTCTAGGAGGATGAAGAGGCCAAGAAGATCTTATTCCCCGACAGAAGTGTCAGCAGGCGCTCCTCCCTAGACGGGCGGCATCGCAGTCTGGGGTTTTGAGTAGAGCACCGCAGCTGGCCTCCAGCACACCCATCTAGGAGCCAGTTTAGGATTAAATTGAGAAGATACAGGGAGTGCAGAATTATTAGGCAAATGAGTATTTTGACCACATCATCCTCTTTATGCATGTTGTCTTACTCCAAGCTGTATAGGCTCGAAAGCCTACTACCAATTAAGCATATTAGGTGATGTGCATCTCTGTAATGAGAAGGGGTGTGGTCTAATGACATCAACACCCTATATCAGGTGTGCATAATTATTAGGCAACTTCCTTTCCTTTGGCAAAATGGGTCAAAAGAAGGACTTGACAGGCTCAGAAAAGTCAAAAATAGTGAGATATCTTGCAGAGGGATGCAGCACTCTTAAAATTGCAAAGCTTCTGAAGCGTGATCATCGAACAATCAAGCGTTTCATTCAAAATAGTCAACAGGGTCGCAAGAAGCGTGTGGAAAAACCAAGGCGCAAAATAACTGCCCATGAACTGAGAAAAGTCAAGCGTGCAGCTGCCAAGATGCCACTTGCCACCAGTTTGGCCATATTTCAGAGCTGCAACATCACTGGAGTGCCCAAAAGCACAAGGTGTGCAATACTCAGAGACATGGCCAAGGTAAGAAAGGCTGAAAGACGACCACCACTGAACAAGACACACAAGCTGAAACGTCAAGACTGGGCCAAGAAATATCTGATTTTTCTAAGGTTTTATGGACTGATGAAATGAGAGTGAGTCTTGATGGGCCAGATGGATGGGCCCGTGGCTGGATTGGTAAAGGGCAGAGAGCTCCAGTCCGACTCAGACGCCAGCAAGGTGGAGGTGGAGTACTGGTTTGGGCTGGTATCATCAAAGATGAGCTTGTGTGGCCTTTTCGGGTTGAGGATGGAGTCAAGCTCAACTCCCAGTCCTACTGCCAGTTTCTGGAAGACACCTTCTTCAAGCAGTGGTACAGGAAGAAGTCTGCATCCTTCAAGAAAAACATGATTTTCATGCAGGACAATGCTCCATCACACGCGTCCAAGTACTCCACAGCGTGGCTGGCAAGAAAGGGTATAAAAGAAGAAAATCTAATGACATGGACTCCTTGTTCACCTGATCTTAACCCCATTGAGAACCTGTGGTCCATCATCAAATGTGAGATTTACAAGGAGGGAAAACAGTACACCTCTCTGAACAGTGTCTGGGAGGCTGTGGTTGCTGCTGCACGCAATGTTGATGGTGAACAGATCAAAACACTGACAGAATCCATGGATGGCAGGCTTTTGAGTGTCCTTGCAAAGAAAGGTGGCTATATTGGTCACTGATTTGTTTTTGTTTTGTTTTTGAATGTCAGAAATGTATATTTGTGAATGTTGAGATGTTATATTTAGGGATGAGCGAACCCGAACTGTATAGTTCGGGTTCGTACCGAATTTTGGGGTGTCCGTGACACGGACCCGAACATTTTCGTAAAAGTCCGTGTTCGGTGTTCGGCGCTTTCTTGGCGCTTTTTGAAAGGCTGCAAAGCAGCCAATCAACAAGCGTCATACTACTTGCCCCAAGAGGCCATCACAGCCTTGCCTACTATTGGCATGGCTGTGATTGGCCAGTGCAGCATGTGACCCAGCCTCTATATAAGCTTGGGTCACGTTGCGCTGCACGTCACTCTGCTGATTGAAGCATAGGGAGAGGTTGCAGCTGCGACGTTAGGGCGAGATTAGGCAGATTAACTCCTCCAAAAGACTTCATTCTGTGATCGATCTGCAGCTGTGGATCATTGAAGTGCTAATATTGACTTGCTCACTTTTTTGAGGCTGCCCAGAGCGTTTTTAGATCACTTTTTTTCTGGGGTGATCGGCGGCCATTTTGTGACTTGTGGTGCGCCAGCACAAGCTATCACCAAGTGTATTTAACCATCAATAGTGTGGTTCTTTTGTGCTATATCCTACATCAGCTGCAGGCTGAGCCTGTGTCACCGAAGTGCATTTAACCATCAACAGTCTGATTATTTTTTGGCCATATACTACATCTGGTGCAGGCTGAGCCTGTGTCACCCAAGTGCATTTAACCATCAACAGTGTGGTTATTTTTTGGCCATATACTACATCAGGGGCAAGTTGAGCCTGTCACCCAGCGCCTAAAAAATAGACCTGACATTTCTATTCAACCAAATCTGTACTGTTTTAGCTGGTCAAGTTATTTGTAGTGACCGTAAAAGCACACTTTTTGTTCTGGGTTGAAAAACTATTCCCAAATTTGCCATTCTCAAAATAACTAGTTTCTGGTATATGAGGCCTACTTGAAATCTATCCCAAAAAGGATATCTTACATTGAAGGTGCTGATAGTGTCATTCAGAAAAACCTAAGACACACGCTACCGTGCAGATAGAAGTCTGATTCTGTGATTAAACCTATACCTGTCACACAGCGCAAAGAAAAACAGGCCTCACATTTCTATTTAACCAAATCTGTACTGTTTTAGCTGGTCAAGTTATTTGTATTGACCGTAAAAGCACTTTTTTTTTTTCTGGGTTGAAAAACTATTCCCAAATTTGCCATTCTCAAAATAACTAGTTTCTGGTATTTGTGGCCTACTTGAAATCTATCCCAAAAAGGATATCTTACATTGAAGGTACTGATAGTGCCATTCAGAAAAACCTAAGACACACGCTACCGTGCAGATAGAAGTCTGATTCTGTGATTAAAACTATACCTGTCACACAGTGCAAAAAAAAACAGGCCTCACATTTCTATTCAACCAAATCTGTACTGTTTTAGCTGGTCAAGTTATTTCTAGTGACCGTAAAAGCACACTTTTTATTCTGAGTTGAAAAACTATTCCCAAATTTGCCATTCTCAAAATTGTGGTGAACGGGAACAATGAGGAAAACATCTAATAAGGGACGCGGACGTGGACATGGTCGTGGTGGTGTTAGTGGACCCTCTGGTGCTGGGAGAGGACGTAGCCGTTCTGCCACAGACACACGTCCTAGTGTACCAACTACCTCAGGTCCCAGTAGCCGCCAGAATTTACAGCCATATTTGGTGGGGCCCAATGCCGTTCTAAGGATGGTAAGGCCTGAGCAGGTACAGGCATGAGTCAATTGGGTGGCCGACAGTGCCTCCAGCACGTTCACATTATCTCCCACCCAGTCTTCTGCAGAAAGTGCACAGATGGCGCATGAAAACCAAGCCCATCAGTCTGTCACATCACCCCCATGCATATCAGGGAAACTGTCTGAGCCTCAAGTTATGCAGCAGTCTCTTATGCTGTTTGAAGACTCTGCTGCCAGGGTTTCCCAAGGGCCTCCACCTAGCTCTTCACCAGGGGTGGAAGAGATAGAATGCACTAACGCACAACCACTTATTTTTCCTGATGATGAGGACATGGGAATACCACCTCAGCACGTCTCTGATGATGACAAAACACAGGTGCCAACTGCTGCGTCTTTCTGCAGTGTGCAGACTGAACAGGAGGTCAGGGATCAAGACTGGGTGGAAGACGATGCAGGGGACGATGAGGTCCTAGACCCCACAGGGAATGAAGGTCGTGCCACTGACTTTCAGAGTTCGGAGGAAGAGGCAGTGGTGAGACCGAGCCAACAGCGTAGCAAAAGAGGGAGCAGTGGGCAAAATCAGAACACCCGCCGCCAAGAGACTCCGCCTGCTACTGACCGCCGCCATCTGGGAACGAGCACCCCAAAGGCAGCTTCAAGGAGTTCCCTGGCATGGCACTTCTTCAAACAATGTGCTGACGACAAGACCCGAGTGGTTTGCACGCTGTGCCATCAGAGCCTGAAGCGAGGCATTAACGTTCTGAACCTTAGCACAACCTGCATGACCAGGCACCTGCATGCAAAGCATGAACTGCAGTGGAGTAAACACCTTAAAAACAAGGAAGTCACTCAGGCTCCCCCTGCTGCCTCTTCTGCTGCTGCTGCCGCCTCGGCCTCTTCTGCTGCTGCTGCTGCCGCCGCCTCGGCCTCTTCTGCTGCTGCTGCTGCCGCCGCCTCGGCCTCTTCTGCTGCTGCTGCTGCCGCCGCCTCGGCCTCTTCTGCTGCTGCTGCTGCCGCCGCCTCGGCCTCTTCTGCTGCTGCTGCTGCCGCCGCCTCGGCCTCTTCTGCTGCTGCTGCTGCCGCCGCCTCGGCCTCTTCTGCTGCTGCTGCTGCCGCCGCCTCGGCCTCTTCTGCTGCTGCTGCTGCCGCCGCCTCGGCCTCTTCTGCTGCTGCTGCCGCCGCCTCGGCCTCTTCTGCTGCTGCTGCCGCCGCCTCGGCCTCTTCTGCGGCTGCAGCCGCCGCCTCGGCCTCTTCTGCTGCTGCAGCCGCCGCCTCGGCCTCTTCTGCTGCTGCTGCCGCCGCCTCGGCCTCTTCTGCTGCTGCTGCCGCCGCCTCGGCCTCTTCTGCTGCTGCTGCCGCCGCCTCGGCCTCTTCTGCTGCTGCTGCCGCCGCCTCGGCCTCTTCTGCTGCTGCTGCCGCCGCCTCGGCCTCTTCTGCTGCTGCTGCCGCCGCCTCGGCCTCTTCTGCTGCTGCTGCCGCCGCCTCGGCCTCTTCTGCTGCTGCCGCCGCCTCGGCCTCTTCTGCTGCTGCCGCCGCCGCCTCGGCCTCTTCTGCTGCTGCCGCCGCCGCCTCGGCCTCTTCTGCCGCCGCCGCCTCGGCCTCTTCTGCTGCTGCTGCCGCCGCCGCCTCGGCCTCTTCTGCTGCTGCTGCCGCCGCCGCCTCGGCCTCTTCTGCTGCTGCTGCCGCCGCCGCCTCGGCCTCTTCTGCTGCTGCTGCCGCCGCCGCCTCGGCCTCTTCTGCTGCTGCTGCCGCCGCCGCCTCGGCCTCTTCTGCTGCCTCTGGAGGAACGTTGGCACCTGCCGCCCAGCAAACATGGGATGTACCACCAACACCACCACCTGCGTCACCAAGCATCTCAACCATGTCACACGGCAGCGTTCAGCTCTCCATCTCACAAACATTTGAGAGAAAGCGTAAATTCCCACCTAGCCACCCTCGATCCCTGGCCCTGAATGCCAGCATTTCTAAACTACTGGCCTATGAAATGCTGTCATTTAGGCTGGTGAACACACACAGCTTCAAACAGCTCATGTCACTTGCTGTCCCACAGTATGTTGTTCCCAGCCGCCACTACTTCTCCAAGAGAGCCGTGCCTTCCCTGCACAAACAAGTATCCGATAAAATCAAGTGTGCACTGCGCATCGTCATCTGTGGCAAGGTCCACCTAACCACAGATACGTGGACCAGTAAGCACGGCCAGGGACGCTATATCTCCCTAACTGCACACTGAGTAAATGTAGTGTCGGCTGGGCCCCAGGCGGAGAGCTGTTTGGCGCACGTCCTTCCGCCGCCAAGGATCGCAGGGCAACATTCTTTGCCTCCTGTCTCCTCCTCCTCCTACTCAGCTTCCTCCTCCTCTTCTTCCACCTGCTCATCCAGTCAGCCACACACCTTCACCACCAACTTCAGCACAGCCCGGGGTAAACGTCAGCAGGCCATTCTGAAACTCATATGTTTGGGGAACAGGCCCCACACCGCACAGGAGTTGTGGCGGGGTATAGAACAACAGACCGACGAGTGGTTGCTGCTGGTGAGCCTCAAGCCCGGCCTGGTGGTGTGCGATAATGGGCGAAATCTCGTTGCAGCTCTGGGACTAGCCGGTTTGACGCACATCCCTTGCCTGGCGCATGTGCTGAATTTGGTGGTGCAGAAGTTCATTCGCAACTACCCCGACATGTCAGAGCTGCTGCATAAAGTGCGGGCCGTCTGTTCGCGCTTCCGGCGTTCACACCCTGCCGCTGCTCGCCTGTCTGCGCTACAGCGTAACTTCGGCCTTCCCGCTCACCGCCTCATATGCGACGTACCCACCAGGTGGAACTCCACCTTGCATATGCTGGACAGACTGTGCGAGCAGCAGCAGGCCATAGTGGAGTTTCAGCTGCAGCACACACGGGTCAGTCGCACTGTGGATCAGACACACTTCACCACCAATGACTGGGCCTCCATGCGAGACCTGTGTGCCCTGTTGCGTTGTTTCGAGTACTCCACCAACATGGCCAGTGGCGATGACGCCGTTATCAGCGTTACAATACCACTTCTATGTCTTCTTGAGAAAACACTTAGGGCGATGATGGAAGAGGAGGTGGCCCAGGAGGAAGAGGAGGAAGAGGGGTCATTTTTAGCACTTTCAGGCCAGTCTCTTCGAAGTGACTCAGAGGGAGGTTTTTTGTAACACCAGAGGCCAGGTACAAATGTGGCCAGACAGGGCCCACTACTGGAGGACGAGGAGGACGAGGATGAGGAGGAGGTGGAGGAGGATGAGGATGAAGCATGTTCTCAGCGGGGTGGCACCCAAAGCAGCTCGGGCCCATCACTGGTGCGTGGCTGGGGGGAAACACAGGACGATGACGATACGCCTCCCACAGAGGACAGCTTGTCCTTACCTCTGGGCAGCCTGGCACACATGAGCGACTACATGCTGCAGTGCCTGCGCAACGACAGCAGAGTTGCCCACATTTTAACGTGTGCGGACTACTGGGTTGCCACCCTGCTGGATCCCCGGTACAAAGACAATGTGCCCACCTTACTTCCTACACTGGAGCGTGATAGGAAGATGCGCGAGTACAAGCGCACGTTGGTAGACGCGCTACTGAGAGCATTCCCAAATGTCACAGGGGAACCAGTGGAAGCCCAAGGCGAAGGCAGAGGAGGAGCAAGAGGTCGCCAACGCAGCTGTGTCACGCCCAGCTCCTCTGAGGGCAGGGTTAGCATGGCAGAGATGTGGAAAAGTTTTGTCAACACGCCACAGCTAACTGCACCACCACCTGATACGGAACGTGTTAGCAGGAGGCAACATTTCGCTAACATGGTGGAACAGTACCTGTGCACACCCCTCCACGTACTGACTGATGGTTCGGCCCCATTCAACTTCTGGGTCTCCAAATTGTCCACGTGGCCAGAGCTAGCCTTTTATGCCTTGGAGGTGCTGGCCTGCCCGGCGGCCAGCGTTTTGTCTGAACGTGTATTCAGCACGGCAGGGGGCGTCATTACAGACAAACGCAGCCGCCTGTCTACAGCCAATGTGGACAAGCTGACATTTATAAAAATGAACCAGGCATGGATCCCACAGGACCTGTACATCCCTTGTGCAGATTAGATATTAACTACCTCCCCTTAACAATATATTATTCTACTCCAGGGCACTTCCTCATTCAATACTATTTTTTATTTCATTTTACCATTATATTGCGGGGCAACCCAAAGTTGAATGAACCTCTCCTCTGTCTGGGTAACGGGGCCTAAATGTGTGACAGTGGCCTGTTCCAGTGGTGGGTGACGTGAAGCCTGATTCTCTGCTATGACATGAAGACTTATTCTGTGCTGACATGAAGCCAGATTCTCTGTTACGCGACCTCTCTCCTCTGCCTGGGTCTAAATATGTGACAGTGGCCTGTTCCAGTGGTGGGTGACGTGAAGCCTGATTCTCTGCTATGACATGAAGACAGATTCTGTGCTGACATCAGGCCAGATTCTCTGTTACGGGACCTCTCTCCTCTGCCTGGGTGCCTGGGCCTAAATGTGTGACAGTGGCCTGTTCCAGTGGTGGGTGACGTGAAGCCTGATTCTCTGCTATGACATGAAGACAGATTCTGTGCTGACATGAAGCCAGATTCTCTGTTACGCGACCTCTCTCCTCTGCCTGGGTCTAAATATGTGACAGTGGCCTGTTCCAGTGGTGGGTGACGTGAAGCCTGATTCTCTGCTATGACATGAAGACAGATTCTGTGCTGACATCAGGCCAGATTCTCTGTTACGGGACCTCTCTCCTCTGCCTGGGTGCCTGGGCCTAAATGTGTGACAGTGGCCTGTTCCAGTGGTGGGTGACGTGAAGCCTGATTCTCTGCTATGACATGAAGACTTATTCTGTGCTGACATGAAGCCAGATTCTCTGTTACGCGACCTCTCTCCTCTGCCTGGGTCTAAATATGTGACAGTGGCCTGTTCCAGTGGTGGGTGACGTGAAGCCTGATTCTCTGCTATGACATGAAGACAGATTCTGTGCTGACATCAGGCCAGATTCTCTGTTACGGGACCTCTCTCCTCTGCCTGGGTGCCTGGGCCTAAATGTGTGACAGTGGCCTGTTCCAGTGGTGGGTAACGTGAAGCTTGATTCTCTGCTATGATATGAAGACAGATTCTGCGCTGACATAAGGCCAGATTCTCTGTTACGGGACCGCTCTCCTCTGTCTGGGTGCCGGGGCCTAAATGTGTGACAGTGGCCTGTTCCAGTGGTGGGTGACGTGAAGCCTGATTCTCTGCTGTGACATGAAGACAGATTCTGTGCTGACATAAGGCCAGATTCTCTGTTACGGGACCTCTCTCCTCTGCCTGGGTGCCTGGGCCTAAATGTGTAACAGTGGCCTGTTCCAGTGGTGGGTGACGTGAAGCCTGATTCTCTGCTATGACAGGAAGACAGATTCTGCGCTGACATAAGGCCAGATTCTCTGTTACGGGACCGCTCTCCTCTGTCTGGGTGCCGGGGCCTAAATGTGTGACAGTGGCCTGTTCCAGTGGTGGGTGACGTGAAGCCTGATTCTCTTCTATGACATGAAGACAGATTCTGTGCTGACATAAGGCCAGATTCTCTGTTACGGGACCTCTCTCCTCTGCCTGGGTGCCTGGGCCTAAATGTGTGACAGTGGCCTGTTCCAGTGGTGGGTGACGTGAAGCCTGATTCTCTGCTATGACATGAAGACAGATTCTGTGCTGACATAAGGCCAGATACTCTGTTACGCGACCTCTCTCCTCTGCCTGGGTGCCTGGGCCTAAATATGTGACAGTGGCCTGTTCCAGTGGTGGGTGACGTGAAGCCTGATTCTCTGCTATGACATGAAGACAGATTCTGTGCTGACATCAGGCCAGATTCTCTGTTACGGGACCTCTCTCCTCTGCCTGGGTGCCTGGGCCTAAATGTGTGACAGTGGCCTGTTCCAGTGGTGGGTGACGTGAAGCCTGATTCTCTGCTATAAAATGAAGACAGATTCTGTGCTGACATAAGGCCAGATTCTCTGTTATGCGACCTCTCTCCTCTGCCTGGGTGCCTGGGCCTAAATGTGTGACAGTGGCCTGTTCCAGTGGTGGGTGACGTGAAGCCTGATTCTCTGCTATGACAGGAAGACAGATTCTGCGCTGACATAAGGCCAGATTCTCTGTTACGGGACCGCTCTCCTCTGTCTGGGTGCCGGGGCCTAAATGTGTGACAGTGGCCTGTTCCAGTGGTGGGTGACGTGAAGCCTGATTCTCTTCTATGACATGAAGACAGATTCTGTGCTGACATAAGGCCAGATTCTCTGTTACGGGACCTCTCTCCTCTGCCTGGGTGCCTGGGCCTAAATGTGTGACAGTGGCCTGTTCCAGTGGTGGGTGACGTGAAGCCTGATTCTCTGCTATGACATGAAGACAGATTCTGTGCTGACATAAGGCCAGATACTCTGTTACGCGACCTCTCTCCTCTGCCTGGGTGCCTGGGCCTAAATATGTGACAGTGGCCTGTTCCAGTGGTGGGTGACGTGAAGCCTGATTCTCTGCTATGACATGAAGACAGATTCTGTGCTGACATCAGGCCAGATTCTCTGTTACGGGACCTCTCTCCTCTGCCTGGGTGTCTGGGCCTAAATGTGTGACAGTGGCCTGTTCCAGTGGTGGGTGACGTGAAGCCTGATTCTCTGCTATAAAATGAAGACAGATTCTGTGCTGACATAAGGCCAGATTCTCTGTTATGCGACCTCTCTCCTCTGCCTGGGTGCCTGGGCCTAAATATGTGACAGTGGCCTGTTCCAGTGGTGGGTGACGTGAAGCCTGATTCTCTGCTATGACATGAAGACAGATTCTGTGCTGACATCAGGCCAGATTCTCTGTTACGGGACCTCTCTCCTCTGCCTGGGTGCCTGGGCCTAAATGTGTGACAGTGGCCTGCTCCAGTGGTGGGTGACGTGAAGCTTGATTCTCTGCTATGACATGAAGACAGATTCTGCGCTGACATAAGGCCAGATTCTCTGTTACGGGACCGCTCTCCTCTGTCTGGGTGCCGGGGCCTAAATGTATGACAGTGGCCTGTTCCAGTGGTGGGTGACGTGAAGCCTGATTCTCTGCTATGACATGAAGACAGATTCTGTACTGACATCAGGCCAGATTCTCTGTTACGGGACCTCTCTCCTCTGTCTGGGTGCCGGGGCCTAAATATGTGACAGTGGCCTGTTCCAGTGGTGGGTGACATGAAGCCAGATTCTCTGCTATGGCATGAAGAGACTGATTCTCTGCTGACATGAAGCCAGATTCTTTGCTATGGCATGAAGAGACTGATTCTCTGCTGACGTGAAGCCAGATTCTCTGCTATGGGACCTCTGTCCAATTGATATTGGGTCATTTTTATTTTTTTTATTTTTATTTTAATTCATTTCCCTATCCACATTTGTTTGCAGGGGATTTACCTACATGTTGCTGCCTTTTGCAGCCCTCTAGCTCTTTCCTGGGCTGTTTTACAGCCTTTTTAGTGCCCAAAAGTTCGGGTCCCCATTGACTTCAATGGGGTTCGGGTTCGGGACGAAGTTCCGTTCGGGTTCGGATCCCGAACCCGAACATTTCCGGGAAGTTCGGCCGAACTTCTCGAACCCGAACATCCAGGTGTTCGCTCAACTCTAGTTATATTGGTTTCACTGGTAAAAATAAATAATTGAAATGGGTATATATTTGTTTTTTGTTAAGTTGCCTAATAATTATGCACAGTAATAGTCACCTGCACACACAGATATCCCCCTAAAATAGCTAAAGCTAAAAACTAACTAAAAACTACTTCCAAAAATATTCAGCTTTGATATTAATGAGTTTTTTGGGTTCATTGAGAACATGGTTGTTGTTCAATAATAAAATTAATCCTCAAAAATACAACTTGCCTAATAATTCTGCACTCCCTGTATGTGAGCAGAGCATTGCTTTGCCCACCAACATAGGGAATGCTGATAACAAACTTCTTCTTAGCCTAGCTAAGCTATTCTCTGAATGGGCTACAGCTTCTGTGCCCACTCAGGTTAATTAGCCTGCAGCAGTGTGGTGTGAGTGGCCAGCAGCTACAGTGGCTGATAATTTACACAATAGGTTATCAGAAGATAATAGAGTTGGGCTATCTGAAACCTGCTTAAAGGAGGCCATGACATGTGACGGTTCTCCTTTGGGGTTTCATTTATCACAAACAGTGAAGAAATTTTTTTGGAGAAGGGAGTATGTAGATATTTTATCTTTACTCCCTTCTGCCAAAGAGTCTTTTAAAAATGAGAAAAAGGTTGATGATAAAGAGGAGGATAGGAAAAGGTTTGCACCACGGTCATTAAATAACTGGTTGCAGGCCTTTTGCATCTATTCCTTAGTTTTATGTGCAAAACATCCACAGCTTTGTGTTGGTTCGTTCCAGCATATGGATTCCATTTTGGAGGCATACCGTAATTTTGGTGGCCTCGCATGGTTTTCATATGATGAAACTTTCCACCAGAAGTTGGCGGTACACTGCAATATGAAACGGGGATCTAAAGATGTTGGCCTTTGCCTTAGGCCTCCTGCACACAAATGTTTTTTTTTTTTTCGTTTATGTTCTGTTTTTTTTGCGTTCCGTATACGGACCATATACGGAACCATTCATTCCAATGGATCCGCAAAAAAAACAGAATGTACTCCGTATGCATTACGTTTCCGTATTTCCGTTCCGTTCAAAGATGGAACATTGTCCTATTATTGCCAGCAAATCACGTCCGGGGCTCCATTCAAGTCAATGGGGCTGTAAAAAAACAAAAATGGATACGGAATGCATCTATTGAAAATTTTATGCCCAGCCCAATTTTTCTATGTTATTACTGTATACTGTATATGCCATGCTTCTGTTTCCATTTGCGATCCGCAAAAAACGGAAACCAAACGGTAAAATGGAAAGGAAAAATGGAATGGAAGCGGAACGGAAACACTACTGAAACTAAAAATTTAAATATGGATCAGTTTAAAATGGATCGCAAAACACTGAAAAAGCCATACGGTCATGTACAAGAGGCCTTAGCCTGATGTTGCCACTGCGAGCGGGTTTTCAGGCTAAGACAAAAAATTTATTGGCGTCTGGCGTTAATATAAAGAAAGGAATTTGCTTTGCATACAACAAATCAGCATGTAAATGGCTGAGTAATTGTAAATACCGCCATGAGTCTTCTTTTTGTGCAGGAGCGCATCCTATTTTTAGATGCTTTAAAAAAATCAAATCAAACAACCCTACAAAGCCAAAACAGTAGGAAATTTTCTAAAAGCACAGACACCGGTGAAATTGCAAAAAGATGTTGCCATGGCTAGTATTTTTTCCAGATCTTCAGATGGCAGAAATAATTCTTAATTGATTTGCTAGTGGTTTTTACGTTCCCAGATTCACAGGTAAAGGTTGTGTAATTTTTGATAAATTGCCATCAGTTAGAAGGCATATGGATATAGTTTAAGATTGCTAAGGAAGTAAAAGAGGGAAAGATTGCTGGCCCATTTGATGCCCCACCTTTTTCTGATTTTAGGATATCTCCTTTGGGCTAAGTGCCTAAGAAGGATCCTAATGATTTTAGATTAATACACCACTTATCGTATCCGTTGAAGGAGTCACTTAATGATTCATTGAATAAAGAAATGTCATCAGTATCTTATACATCGTTTGATGATGCTGTTTATTTATTGCTTTCAGTTGGGAAAGGGTGTTTCATGGCAAAAGCAGACATTAAGGCGGCTTTTCGTTTATTACCAATACATCCTGAAGGTTTTAAGTCTTTAGGTTTTCATTTTAATGGATAAATTTTCTTTGATAAATGTCTTCCAATGGGGTTGTCCTGGTCTTGCTTTTATTTTGAATTGGGTTGCTACAAAAGAGTTAGGTTTAGCTAAAGTAGGGTTTTGCATTATTTACATGATTTTTTGTTTATTCGTTCCTTTGTTGATTGTTCGCATTTATTAGAAGGTTTTATTCAGATTTGTCAGTATTTTGGTGTTCCATTGGCTTGGGAAAAAACTGTTTGGCCATGTCAGGAGACTAAGTTTTTAGGTGTCGTGATTGATTCTATTAATATGGAATTTAGGCTTCCTATTGAAAAGGTTGAGAAGGCAATTGTTGTGATCAGGAAAATGTGTTCAGTAAAGAAAACTCAGTTGAGAGACTTACAGAGTTTGTTGGGTTTATTTTCGTTTGCATCAAGAATCATACCAGTTGGTTGGGTTTTTCTAGAAGGTTATACTGTAAATGGTGAAGAAAGGATTAAAATCTCCTCACGCACACATTAGAGTTACTAAAGATTTGAAAGATGATTTAGCAGTGTGGGAGGAATTTATAATTAATTTTAATGGTCGTAGTGCTTGGCAGGAGGATTTTGAAGAATCAGATTCTGTTGGTTTATATACAGATGTTTCAGGTTCATTGAGTTATGGAGCCTTTTTAAACGGTCAATGGTCAGCTGAATCGTGGCCAGACTGGTGGAAGGAGCTAGTTTGAACAAGACTTTTTTTCTTTTAGAGTTTTTTCCTATAGTGGTTTCGTTAGTTATTTGGGGTAATGTTTTTAAGAATTAGAGAGTATTGATTTTTTCAGATAATAAAGGAGTTCTTTTTGCAATTAATTGTTTAGCATCACATATTGAAGTTGTTATAAGACTATTACGTTATTTAATGCACTGTTGTGTACTGTAAATATATTGCAAGTAAGTATAATGATATAGCTGATTCTTTTTCCCGCGAACAGTGGGAAAGATTCTTTTCTTTCGTACCACATGCAGAGAGAGTGGGAATTCCATGTCCAGAGCAGCTTTGGAATCTTATCCGAGTATAATCAACATGTTCATTCAGAAGTCTTTAGCTCCTCAAACGTGGGATTGATATTCATTGGCATGGAAGAGGTGGTATCAATTTTGTACGGTCAGGAACGTGTCTTGTTTTTTGTTTTATTTAAACTTATTTTTTCAATTTCTTTGTTCGTTGTTAGAAGAAGCGTTTGGTTATTTGGTCTTGCATAAAGTTGTGCAAGGTGTTTCTTTCTTTTTAGAGTTAGCAGGTTATCAATCTTTTTCAAATCAGTTTGTGGTGAAGCAGTTTATTAAAGGTGTTAGGAGATCCCTTAGCCGGGTTGATGGGAGACGGCCAATTACATTTGATTTGTTGGGCAATATAGTGTCAGTATTAAAGTTTTGCACATTTGTAGTTTATGAAGCAATGTTATTTAAAGTGGCATTTGTTGTTGCATTCTTTGGAGCATTTCGCATAGGTGAGTTAGTAGCGGCTAATAAGCGGTCAATTGCACCTTTGAGGTTTGAGGATGTTAAATTGAGCAGTAATGCAGTATTGTTTTTTATTAGAAAATCAAAAACGGATCAACTGGCAAAAGGGTCATGGATTAAGCTAGGGGCTTTAGCAGAATCATCAGTGTGTCCGGTTAGGACATTGAAATAATTTTTGATGCATGAAGATGGTTCAGGTGTGTCAATTTACCAATTTAATGCAATATTGAAGAAATGTTTATTGTCTTTGAATTCGGCTACTGAACAATACTTGTCTCATTCATTTCGAATTGGAGCGGACACGGTTGCTGCTAATTTGGGATTGAATGAGACAGTAATAAAAAAATTGGGCATTGGCAATCTAATAAATATAAATTATATGTTCGGCCTAATATTTAAATCAATTTCTTTTAGGTTCAAAGCAATTGATAGTTTGGTTTCTGGGTCATTTTTTCATCTTTTGGGTGGAAAGAAGGGCTGCCGAGCGTAATTATTCACAAAAAAATGGGTATTGGTTCGTTATTTATTTCAATATTTTGGTTGGGTTTTAGGGGTTTAAGATGGAAGCAAATCCTTTCAATCTTGAGAGGTGAGCTACATTCGTTACCCCAGCCGGATGTGTTGATTATCCATGCTGGGGGGAATGATTTGGGAAAAATCTGAACATTTGATTTGATCGATCAAATGAAGATAGATTTGAGCTATATTAAGTCCCTATTGCCTGAGGTCACGTTAATTCTTTCAGAAATCATCCCACGCTTGATTTGGAAGGGTGATCAGTTTGGTAAATACCCGCATGTCTGGTGGGTTAGTCACCCAGCTTTGCTGGGGGGACAATTGTGGATTTACTAATGGTTTAATGGTTATAATTATTCATTTATTAATTGATTAATGATTTATGGTTTTATGATTGTTATGTTATTTAAGCCTTAATAAAGGACCGTGGCCATTTTGCACCATAATCCAGTTATTTGTAATTATTTCATTATAAGTTTTAGATTCAATTTATGGCACCATGTTAGTGGGCCCGAAGGTGTATGCTGGAGTCCCCACCATGGTGACATTGAGCATGTCGGGTGTTTTTTCCCTTTATGTGCTTTCCTTTTCTGCCATTTTATTTTACAGCTAATCTGAGGTGAATTTATTGACGGACTGTGATTGGTGCATCGTTGCCTACCTGTTACTGGGGTACCTGTTTTCTGCCCCTCTTCTGATTCGCCAGTCAAGTCCCAGTGGTGGGAATTTGAAGTATTTATACAACTTTGCTGGGGGGACAATTGTGGATTTACTGATGGTTTAATAGTTATTTATTAATTTATTAATTGATTAATTATTTATGGTTTTATGATTATAATGTTATTTAACCCATAATAAAGGACCATGGCCATTTTGCACCATAATCCATTTATTTGTCATTATTTCATTATAAGTTTTAGATTCAATTTATTGCTCATATGGCACCATGAGAGGCAGAGGAGTGAGACAGCTGACCAGGGCCCTGGATGCACAGGAGGGGTGGACACAGCAAGTAGGTGCAAGGCTCTGAGGGGGATTCATACATGAAGTAGTGGCAGGAGGTCTGTGCAGGTCAGCAATAGGAGATCAGAGGGTGGAACAGGAGCTCTGGATACATGAGAGAGGAAAGGAAACAACAGGGGCTCCATGAGGATGAGATAAGAGGATAACAGGATATAGGGGGCAGGGGCAGGTGTCATGGAAGCAAACTGCTTAAAGGGGTTATCCCACTTCGCCTTTTCACACTTACCTGCTGCCAGCGCGCCGTTCACTTCCTGGTTTCTGGCTGGGGGGGCGGGCTTCATCTTGATTGAAGTCTTCTCCCGGCCGGGCCGCGCGCTGGACTGAATGCGCCATAGTGACTTATTCCTGGCCAGTATAGTACAGAGCTGGCATGCGCATTCGCGGCTCTGTACTATTCTGGCCAGGAAGAAGTCACCATCGCGCATGAGCGGCGGCGTGCACATTCAGGTCAGTGAGCGGCCCGGCCGGGAGGAAAGAAGGAGTCTTCTGCGCAAGCGCGGCCACAGGGATTCCGGAGAAGAGCGGTGGCCGTAACCAGGGGAGACCAAATAACAACAATGAGGTAAGTGGGGATGAATTTTATCCTAAACGGTGGGAATTAGTTAATCAAATATATTTACAAAAATGATCACTGTCAAATGATTAACAGATTTAACAGTGATCATTATGATGGGAATACCCCTTTAATGAAGCAGTAAAACAACTACATAGCATGAAGCTGCTGGTCTACTACAGCATCCAGCAGCAGCTTGAAGAGTTCCCTGACCCCCCCTCCTGTCCCACAGAGAAGAGACAGTCACAGTGCAGGCTCACTCACAGACTGTCTGCTTCTCTTCACACTTCTGCTCCACTGGGGTCTCTCTCCTCCTCAGGCAGCATGTCCTGTGTAGAGGAGGCGTGTCTGAAGCTTGTAAGGTAAAGTGCTGCTCTGTTGAAGTGAAGAAAGGGCGTGTCTGAAGCTCCACAGCATGGACGCTTGTAAGGGGGGCAGCGGCTGCCGGACTGTGCATGCTGCTGAAAAAGGCTTTCATGTGACTTAGCTCCCTGCGCTCCAGCAATGAGCGCAGTGGGTCCCCCTAGGAGCAGTGGGCCCCGATACTTGCCTGGGTATGCCGGGTGCTGACGCCGACCCTTTATGTATGTATGTATGTAGCAGACTGTGTATGTATAATGTGTGCACTGCTGTGTGTGTAAATTGCGTGTTCTGCAGAGTTGTGTGTGTATAATATGCATACTGCAGAGCTGCATATGTATGTAGCAGAGTTGTGTGTAAGTACTGTAGCAGCAGAGTTGTGTATGTATGCAGAAAAGCTGTATGTGTATAATCTGTGTACTGCACTGCTATGTTTCTATAATGTGCGTACTGCAAGTCTATTGTGTTTGTGTGTGAATAACATGTACTGCAGAGCTATGCGTGTGTATAATGTACATGCAGATATTTGTATAATGTCATGATCATGGAGAGTAAAAAAAAACACCTTAAAAATGTATAATTTAGCAGAACAGGCAAGGCAGGACACTGCGGAGCAATTACAGGAGACATATTTAATGAGGTGACCACATGCACCATTGCTGTTTGTTCCAGTGATCAGCAGATGATACACTAAGGGGCTGGCCAAATCTATTAACCCTCTCTACTCTAGACCCCAAAGTTAGTAACCCACTATGTCATTAAACCAACAGGAAAAGTTTATTAACTGGAAAATGTTTTTTTTTTTCTTCTTCTAATTTTATCGTCTAAACCTGGGGTGTGCCTTACTGTCCGGTGTGTCTTATAGTCCGAAAATTATGATAGATCCTCTGGCTCACATGGGCAGTAATTAAGTTATAGCATTGAATTATGTGTAAAGGTGCGGTTACTGATGGCAGATTTCCATTCATCCGAATGGGGTTATGTTAGTGGCAAGCACATGGCTTTCTGCTATTCCCAGAAAAAGTATGTTAATTAGAAAATGTTTTTTTTCTTCAAATTTTCTGTTGTTCAAACCTGGCCTTACAGTCAAGTGTGTCTTATTGTCCGAAAATTATGGTAGATCCTCTGGCTTATGTGGGGAGTAATTTAATTAAAGCATTGAATTATGTGTTAGGCCTCTTTCACACAAACGTATTTTTTTTCCTTTTCTGTTCCGTTTTTGCGTCTTCTGTTTGCGGTCTGTATGTGGAACCATTAATTTCAATTCATTAAAAAAAATGTGCTGGAATGTGCTGTCCCCATCCGCATTTGCGGATCCGCAAAAAAATAGAACATGTCCTATTCTTGTCCGCAATTGCGGACAAGAAAAGGCAGTTTCTATGAGAGTGCCGCCAATGTGCGGTCCGCAAAATGTGGAACGCACATTGCCGGTGTCCGTGCTTTGCGGATCCTCAATTTGCGGATCCGCAAAACACATATGGACGTGTGAATGGACCCTAATGATTACAAATTTTATGTTTCCGTTTGCGATCCGCAAAAAAACGGATCGCATACGGAAACCATACGGAGATGTTTTTGCGGAAATATGGAACGGAAACAGAAACACAATTAAAACAAAAAAGGAACAACAGATCTATGAAAAAGGGACTGCAAAATACAGAAAAATACATACGGTCACGTGAAAGAGGCCTAAAGGTGCGGTTACTATGACAGAATTTATTGCAAAACATTTCTGCATCTGAAAATGATTTCCATTCATCTGAATGGGGTTATGTTGGAGGAAAGCACATGGATTTCTGAAATTCCCAGTCTTGTGTATGGAACTGATTTCCAGGTGCAGATAATTTCCTATAACAAAATCTGCCCCATATGAAGGCAGCCTAAGGCTCCATGTACATGGCTGTGTGTATTTCAGTCCGAAAAAATATGGATACCTTCTGTATGCATTACACATTTTCACCCCCCCCCCCCACCAATACAGAGGACTATTCTCTTCTGCAAAACGGACCTGAATAGGACACCTTCTGCAATTTGCGGAAAAAAATACGGACGAGTCCATGGCCCCATAGAAATGAATGGGTCAGTGTGCTGTCTACAAAAAATGCAGATATCCCAGATTAAAAATATGATCATGTGCATAAAGCCTTATTCTCTAATGCTGTGCCATTAGATACGTAGCCTCAAGCAGTTACAATCAAGACATGGAGCGTGGTAGCTAAAGAGAACGCAGATTTATATTGTTTCCTGTAGAGCTGTCGGCAAACTACAGACTGCAAATAACGGTCTAACATCATTTTATAATCTGTGCACATGACACAGGCTATAAACTGAAACTGTGCCTGTCCTTTGTATGGGGGGGAGGGAGGTGAGCCACAGGGAATTCGAGGTCTGCTCCAAGATTTCTAATATATTAGAAAATTGCAAAATGTGAATGGAAGCCTTCAAACCAGAGGTATACTATAGAAAGCACATTATTTTTAAGGGTATATACACATACCTAGCAATCACAAACTGCAGTATTCTGAATCCATGTCACCTGCCAGCATTAAAGGAGCAAGAAAGACTCTGGTCTCCCAATATCTTAAAGGAGATTTTTCACTTGCTGCTTCGTGCAGTGTCTGCAGGGGAGGTGTATAATAGGAGTCTTGGGTTGACAACACCATTTGGTGCATGTAATGATCTTCTACAATGAGATTTTCAATGATAAGCGTTGCAGCGCATAAAGTGCCGCCAGGTATGCATTAGTATGTCACAACAAAAAGCTTCTACTGAGTCAAAGCGTATCGCAAATACGATTTTAATAGCTGGGAAGCAGGCAAATGAACATGCCATTGGGGAAAAGTTTGTAATATCCTGGAAATAATAACAATGTTTTATAGATTTTCTTTCAGATTGAGCAATTATATCAAACGTGTTCAGGAAGCTACACTTGTGGCTCCTTCTATATAGTATAGTACGATGGTTTGTCCTCCGTCCATGCAGGGTATCTTTTCCTCTTCATTTCCATGCCATAGTTATATAAGTGTATGTCAAAGTATTCTCTATGTTCATCCAGTCCTCCTAAAAAGGACAAATACTGTAGATATGCCTTATTAGGGCAGTTGAACTTCATACAGGGAAGGCCCTACATGAAACCCCCTCCCTACCACTTGCTAGCTAAAGAGGCACAGAAATGTGTGACAGTGATATGCGTTCATTGCTATCGATATGCTGGAACTGACTGCTGGACATGAGGCAATCAGCAGATCATTAGGACAACTGCATTTTGTGTTGTCCTGTTGGGATCCTCCCTGTAAAGTAGATGCTTATTAGTCAGTAGCTCTCAGGATCTCTGCTTCTAGAAAGTAATAACAACGCATTTCCAATATTACATCTCCTTAATCATATCCAGTCTTGGAACGTTGAAACACATATTGGATGGATAAAAGGTAACTTTTAAGGAATTTACTTGAATGGGTGGCAATGGCAGATTATAATAGGGACTTTTGGGTCAGCAGCCCCGGGACCCACATCTCTGTGGGACCCAATGCCCCAAACTCCAACATTGAAAAATGCATTCAGCAGTGCTAAGTGCTGCAGTGTCCATGTAAGCTGCACGGCTGCACAGTTTCTATTCCTGGCTATTCTATAACCAGCTCAGTGCCGCTCTGCAGGCTCGCTGTCCGCTGCAGTTCCTGCCTTCTCCCTCTTGCGGCACTGCTGTGTCCTCGCTGGAAGAGGAGGAGGTCAGAGGAGCATCTGTACCCAGAGAGTTATCACTGTTTTATGTGGGGTGTTACAAAGAACTGCAGGTAACATCTACTAAATTATTTGTACTAAGAGACTCTGAGAACACACAATATAGTAAATGTCACCTGCAGTCCTATGCAACACCCCAAATAACACAGTGATAACTCTCTAAGTACAGATAATATAGTAGATGGTACCTGATGTCCTATGTAACACCACAGATAACATAAGGTAAAGGAGCTCTCAGGGATTTACATACTTATTCATGGACTATCCTTTGGATCGGTCATTAAAGGGGTTATCCAATCCTTATAATGACCCCCAGAATACCTGGGCCCCTCCTCTACTTACTTGCTCCCTGGCACTCACGTCCCTCCGGATCCCTGGACGGCCACCGCTGCATCTTCCCGTAACATGGATTAAAACATCCGTCGACAGAGGGAGCAGCCAATGACAGGCCGTGGCGGTGACCAGCCTCCCTAGCATTGCTAGTTATCCTCCCTAGTTATTAGGTAGTTCCTCTTGTGTATCAGTGTCCATATAGTATTGCAGTTTTGCTCATATGGCAATGCTAATGTAGATGTATGTCTCCATATATTAGCACTGATCACTGCTCACAGATTGAGGCTAATCATGAAAGCCAGGACAGTAATCAGTTTTAAGTACTGTAGTTAAACATTTCATCCACGCTCATTTGCCCTCTATTCTCTTATGATACTCCTTTCCCAACTGAAAACTGGTTCCATTTAAGAGTCCACTGAGCATGTGCCCACATATAACTTATCCTCTCAGTTTATAAGTGACTGCTCCTGGGGTGGTATGTCAGCTGTACCCCAGCATTTAATTGAGACTATTGCATAATGCCTCTGTTCATTTCCCAGTAGTTCGGCTTTCAATTCAGTATTTGTCATATTTCTCTCTGACGTTTCTGTAGACAGCACAATAGAGGAAAGGGAGCTGTGATGAGCAAAGGACAGAGACTATTGCGCTCTTCCAGAGCAGCTCTCTGCACTCTCCCCCCACCCCTCCTCTGTTCATCAACCGGTATCAGGTTATAAGGGAGAAGGAAGATGGAATCTTGTTGGATCCTGTAAAAAGAGAAGATATGGAGCGAGGAGGGGTATATGGCACCCTACTCACATTCCTTAACTGTGGGCTTGTAGCAAGTTGTCCACTAGACCCCTTGCTACACCTTGATATATTTGCTATGGGACCATAAAGTGCCTTGGTATGTCTTTAATTTAAATATTGTACCTGGACCCTGGTGCCTGAGTGGGCCCAAAAGCCCCTGGGCCAAATAAAAAGACACCAGTATTATAGATGGCATATAGCAGATGTGAGACCCTTATAGCGATTTTGCACTAGGGCTTAGGAGTTTGAGTAACACCTCTGCCCAGTCACCATATGACTGCACAGAGTTCCTACACCTGTGTAATACAGACTAGAAGGGAGTCTGTGTACTGCCTTAGCAGGGCAGCTCCAGCAGCAAAAAGGGGTCATTTATTTTGGAAGTCCATAAAATGATTGGCCTAATATTTCATGAAACATATTCTTTTATACAAATTTTAAGATAATTGTTGTACTAGAATTAATTGTTTCTTCAAGCCACAAGATAAGTATTGGGAAACTTCACCATTTCCTGCTAATGGCTTGGATGCTTTCCAATCGTGAAGATGTTTTAGATTAGATTTTCTGCCACTGCCCAAATAATAGGAATCATTTTAAAATAACCAGCAGCCATGGAGTTCAGAGAAGGTGCTAGAAGGAGCACAGGACCAATATGAAAAGGCATAGAAAAAGAAGATTAAAATAAGAGTGTAGTAGAGGAAACCCAGGGAGTACAAAGTCTTGGAATAGAGGATAGGTTCTAATTAGTAAGAAACTAAGTAATAAGTCGGCAGACAAGCACAGAACATATGCATAAAAACCACACAAAGTAAATCAATAATTCTTTCCTTCGTCATTTTAGATAAAAGCAGCAAAAATCAAATTTCTGCATCTACTTCCTCAAGCTCTATTTTGAATTAACAATTGTAAGAGGGAAAAAAAAACTTTAAGTAGCCGAGACAATAGATTCATCTAGCTGAAATGGTGCAAAGAAGCAGATCATTAATCTTCCATGAATATCAGGTTTCATTATAGTAGTACCTGACTGCTTCTAGTTATCAACAGGAAAAATCTGAACAGCAGCTAGGTCTGCAATTCATGCTTTTAGTAGACATTTCACCTGTATAGTCCAAGTCTTAATTCCCTTTCAGAGATGTGGACTTTGCCTTTGCCTGAAAATGTGTCTTTACTTCAGCTCAAATAAGTTACTATAGACCTTGAAGATAACAATACATTACAGAATCTAAATTTACATTTCTGCATTTGCTGGCCAGCATTAACGATAATTTTTCCCTATCTTTCTGCCAAATGTCAGGTGAGATCCACAGCCAGCTTCATGAGCCAAAATAAGTGGCGTGTGGATGGAATGGACTCAAACTTCTACAGTGATTTGGTTGACTTCTCATAAAGAGCATTGCCCAATCATTGAGATAACGGATCTTGCACTTAAAAGGGTTATCCAATACTACTGTATATACATACCTCACTCCCTGCGCCGCTGCTGGTCCCCGTACTGCCGCTGCTTTTTTTCCTTGTGCGCTGATTAAAACATTAGGTGTCGGGAGGCAGACGGGGGGTTGGGGGAGCAGCAGCAGCGGTACGGGGACCAGGAGTGGCGCAGGGAGCGGGGTAAGTATATTCCCTGTGAGGGGCCCAGCATATAAGGGGGGGAGCAGTTTATAGTATTGGATAGTGTTGGGCTCAAATATTCGAATAGCGAATATTAATCGCGAATATCGGCACTTCGAGAATTCACGAATATTTAGAATATAGTGATATATATTCGTAATTTTTTATATTCTAGATTTTTTTTCAACAGTAACCTCCCTTCTTGCTTGTGGGCCAATGAGAAGGCTGCAATGTCTTTGAGCTTAGCAACATCCCTAGCAACCAATAGGAAAGTTGCCTACACCTTACTATATAAGAACCTCCCCAGCAGCCCTTGTATGCATTATTTTGCAGATCTGAGAGAGACAGCAGTGTTATTGCTGTGCTCTCTGCTTTCCTGTGTCATTACATTAGATAGTTAGTTAGTTAGTTAGTTAGCTTATATATATATATATATATAATACAGATAGTTATTAGGAGATAGTCAGTGTAGGTTAGATAGTGATATAGTGTAGCTGAGGTTCTGCTGTCCATACATACATGCTACATACATAGTGCTGTGATGTCACAAGTTCACGACAATAAGTAGTCAGACCTGTTAAAATGTGAAGTTGCACGCATTGCGCCAAAATATTCGCATCATTGGTACCGATTTCGCAATTGCGAATATATTGGAGCACTCTATCTGCATATAAAGCTATTGTAATGTTCTGCCGCGCCAACCATTTTCTCCAGTCTCAGGAAACTTCTAGCAGCTTGAAAAATGTATCTATAGTGACCCACTCCTGTATTTCGAGCGCATTACACGAATATTACATTGCCGATTTTTCGCAATCAAGAAAATAATCTCAAATTGGCGAATTCTCCAATATATGACAAATATTCTACCAAATATTCTACCAAATACCTATATTTCACCTGAAATATCGTGAATTCGAATATTGCCCTTGCCGCTCATTACTAGTATTGGATAACCCCTTTAAATTGTTACTTGATATAACTTTGTAATATATTTTTTCCACAGAAAAATTGCTTTTTCCCCCCACTTATCAGACTCATCACCCTCCTAAACAAACATTCTCTGGTAAATCCCACTTGAGAGATATAATGGACTGTCAGCTCACTAAAAGATGAGATAACATGCTGCACAGAGAAGTCTATGGAGAGCTAGGGAGATGCTGTTAGAGGAAGAACGAAACACTTTCATCTAAGATTTATAACAAAGTTTCTTATATTCTTCTGTGCTCCTCATTTTTGCAAAGTTTGTTGAAAGTGACTAAGTCTACTTCTTTACTACTACTTTATGGCCTACAAGTCTCCTCACGCCGACTAAGGCGCTCTCTCCCCAAGGAGAGATAGTACCCCTCTAATAGAGATGGCCTTCCGGTTCGCCCCTGCGGTCGTTTTGCGGTGAACTTTGCTCGTTCGCTGTTCGCCGAACGGGCGAACATATGGCGATATTCGCGCCGGCCATATTCTTTTACATTGTAAAGAACTTTGACCCATGACACATCCATCAGGTGGTACAGGACAGCCAATTGAGACATTTCAGCACATGGACATACCTTATAAATAAACCTGATCTGGCTGCCATTTTACATTCAGTATTTTGTCATTGTAGGGAGAGGTTGCTGTGTGGAGCAGGGACAGACTGTTGGGACACAAATCGCTAGCTAATAGGGCCACAAAAGTACTTTTAAGGACTGGTATAGGTGTGCTATTGATAGGTGTGATATACTGAGGAGTGTAATATACTTATAATATACTTTCTAACATAGAAAGTATATTATAGTGCAATTGTATTGTGCAGTAGTTGTGTGCGGTTCTGCTGCGATACTGCAGCCACACACAGTGCCAAACGCTATTGGAACAAATAATTTCTACTGGTGTGATTTACCAGTTGCCCTCCAAAAAAACTGATTGAGGAAGGGGTGTTATATACCAATATTATACTTTCTATATA
This sequence comes from Bufo bufo, assembly GCF_905171765.1. Taxonomy (NCBI): domain Eukaryota; kingdom Metazoa; phylum Chordata; class Amphibia; order Anura; family Bufonidae; genus Bufo; species Bufo bufo. Next base: position 162,025,173 of record NC_053390.1, on the reverse strand, counting down.
GTGCATTTAGGCAGTGCAGCATTTGTCGGAGGTATTGCTGCGTTACTGCATCTGCACAGAGTGAAAAACTCTAAAGAAATAATTTCTACTGGTGTGATTTACCAGTTGCCCCCCATAAAAGCTGATTGAAGCGGGGGTGCTATATACCAATAATATACTTTCTATATAGTGCATTTAGGTAGTGCAGCATTTGTTTGTGTTTTTGCTGCGTTACCGCATCTACACAGAGTGAAAAACACTATTTAAAGAAATAATTTCTACTGGTGTGATTAACCAGTTGCCCCCCCAAAAAACTGATTGAAGCAGGGGTGCTATATACCAATAATATACTTTCTATATAGTGCATTTAGGTAGTGCAGTGTTTGTTTGCGGTTTTGCTGCGTTACCGCATCTACACAGAATGAAAAACACTATTTGAAGAAATCATTTCTACTGGTGTGATTTACCAGTTGCCCCCCCAAAAAACTGATTGAGGCAGTGATATACCATGGAACATGGTTAGCACTCCAGCTCTTAACTCAAATTTCTTAACTCATCGCGTTATCTTGAGACAAAAGCCAATGAAAAGCAATTGAAGGTGTTTGCTTAGATTAGATAACACAACTCAGAAATCTCAGAAAAAAGGAGTGTTAACGCCATCCGTACCTTCTTCCACAAATACTGCTCTTCTATAGGGACTTTTGTCACAGGGTCATTTTGAAAATGACAGGCAGAGGAAGAGGCAGGCTATTCCGCAGGGGTGGAAGGGATCGGGTAGGTGCACCAGGCCGCAGCCTAAGTGGGAAGTTGCAGAAGGTGTGTGCGATTACGTCAAAGGATGCACCAGTCTTGGTTGAGTGGCTCACTCAGCCTTTCGCTTCTGCACCCTCCTCATCCTCTCTATCTGCACCCTCTTCACTGTCTGCTGTGTGCACTCCGAAAGACACCACCACCACCACCATATCCCCACGGCTTGAGTCAGAGGAATTATTTTCCCATCCATTATAAGATCTTACCGATGCGCAGTAATTATTGGCACTGGATCAAGAAGAGGCAGCATCAACGGTCGCCACTCAGCAGTCTGACGACAGTACCCAGATCATCCCAAGGAGGGTGGTCCCCGCTGTTACTGCCTACTCCAAGATCTCTAATGTCAGTGGTGGTGAAGGTGACGAATCCGATGATGACGTGTCGATGGACGTCACGTGGGTGCCCACAAGAGAGGAGGGGAGTTCAGAGGGAGAGATGGAGCAGCAGATAGGGAGGAGAAGGAGGAGAAGCAGTCAGAACTTACAGTGCACAGGAGGCAAAAATCAGACTGCTAATGTATCTGGAACGAGCCATCCACCATGCACGGTCACATCTGGCGCTCCCAGGACGCAGGCACATGGCTCCGCAGTGTGGGCTTCTTTTAACGTGTCCACTGCTGACAATAGTGTTGCCATCTGCAGTCTGTGCTGTCAACGCATAAGTCGCGGTAAGCCAAACACTTACCTAGGGACGACCGGCTTAAGAAGGCACCTGGCCTACCATCACCGAGCCCAGTGGGAGCAACACCGTCAGAACCCACAAAGCCACACTCCCGGCGCTCCCCGTCCAGCCTCTTCTCCTTCTCCTCTCCCTCCCAGTTGTTCTCCACTCCACCTTCCACCGTGCCGTCCTCGCGTTTTTCTGGCAAAAGGCAGGCTTCAGTGCCCCAAATGTTCGAGAGAAAAAAGATGATGACGCCGGATAACACTCTTGCCCAACGGCTGACCGCTGGTTTGTCAGAACTGCTAGCCCGCCAACTACTGCCATATAAACTGGTTGACTTGGAGACCTTTAAAAAATTTGTGGCCATTGGAACCCCACAAAGGAAGGTCCCCGGAAGGAAATATTTCTCCCAGAAGGGCATCCAAGAGCTATCGGGTCACGTTCAGTGGCAAGTAAATGTATCTCTGGCACACAGTGTCGGTGCCAAGATACATCTGACCACAGACACGTGGTCTAGCAAGCACGGGCAGGGAAGGTACATAACTTTTACTGCTTACTGGGTGAACCTTCTGACGGCCGTCAAGCATGCGACCCGTGGCATTCGTGTAGATTTGGTGTTATCGCCACGGATTGCATGCAGGCCTGCCTCTTCTTCTCCTACATCAGCCTCCCTCTCCTCCTCGGTTGACTCCACCTTTTCCGCTGCTACTGTCTCTTCTGCTGCGCCCACCAAGCTCCCCAGAAACTATTTGACGTGCCAGGTGAGATGTTGCCATGCTGTGCTGCGTCTGTTGTACCTGGAAGCCACGAGCCAGAACGGTCCTGCACTACTTTCAGCTTTGCGGTCACAGGCCAATCCGTGGCTAACCCAGCTCAATTTGACAGTTGGAAAAGTGGTGTGCGACAATGGTGCCAATCTGCTGAGCGCGCTGAAACAGAGAAATTGCAGAAGGCCTCGATGGTAAGGTGTCTTTTTGCTGATGACACAAAGATTTGTAACATCGTTGATGTTCCTGGAGGGATACACCAAATAGAAAAGGATTTAGGAAAACTAGAGGAATGGTCAAAAATCTGGCAACTATATTTTTTTAAATTAGGGTACACCCCAAAACATTGGGAAATATAACCCTCCAGTCATGCTAAACACACGTTCAGACAATACACTGGCTGCAGGGCAGACCAGCACCTTCAAGGGGTAAAGGGCAAGCTCAGGCCATGTGCCCAATTTGGAGACCCAGAAGTTGCAGGGGCTGACCCCTGTCAGTCAGTTCGTGTAGGCGTGTACATACTTACTTCCCCACCATGTCGCACGTCCCCGTGATGTTCACGATCCAATTTGATATCTGTTCTATCAACTTTCGATGTTCTTTTATGCGTCTACCATGGTGATCACGGGTGGCGGGAAATTAGGGTTCCAGGCCGAAAGAGGGAGCGAGAGAAAGAGAGACCACATCCAAGGGAGGAATAATTTATTCAAATTTAAAATTATAGAGTAGAAATATGGGACAAAGAATTAAAGCGTAAAAGTGGGACAACTTTTTAAAGTTTAAGCATTGAATAGAAGGATGTGTCGCGCATCAATTAATGAAGAATTTCTTAAATTTTATTCCCTGTCAACTATGCAGAGCAGGGGTTTCTATCCGGCAAAATTTGAAAAATGTCACCTGACAATGTAATTGACGATTTTTTTAAATTTATGTTCCTGTCACCTATGTAGAGGTGCCCCAGTGACATCCACCATCCATTTGGATATCTTCTCTATCAACTTTCGATGTTCTTTTCTGAGCCTACCATGTTGATCTTGGTTATCGGCGAATCAGGGTTCCACGCCGGAGAGGGAGCGTGAGAAAAAGAGATCAAATTTAAGGGAGATAAATTTTTACATGTTTTGGGGATCGAGCAGAAATGTGGGAAAAGCTATTAAGGTGCAAATGTGGGACAAATTACAGAAGCCCAAATGTGGGCCAAAAGAGTCAAGCGGAAATGTGGGATAAGCTATTAAAGGGGTTGTCCCACTTCATTAAATACGGTTACATTAAATCATTGCCCCCCACTGAACATTTCTTCCAATACATGTAATTAAAAAAAACTTAGCATTCAGCCTAAAAACGCTCCTTTCTCTCTCCTTTGTTTGTGCTGGTATCCCATGGATACGGCCACATCTCGCCGGCCGCATCCATGCCGCACCTGCGCACTGGTAACTATTGCGATCCTACAGCCGGCCTCTCCCTCACACTGTGAGCGCGCACGTCCCATAGTTTTGCGCGGGCGCCCAATCATAGCAATGTATTACTGTTTTCTGGCAGCAGGAGGGAGCGCACAGCGTCATAGCAACCGAGGACGCCGTGCGCTCCCTCCTGCCGCCGGAATACAGTGATATACTGCTATGATCTATAAGAGAGTATCACTGTATTCCGGCAGCAGGAGGGAGCGCACGGCGTCATAGCAACCGAGGACGCCGTGCGCTCCCTCCTGCCGCCGGAATACAGTGATATACTGCTATGATCTATATGCTTTTTATCCGGGTCCCGAATCAAACTACCACTGCCCCGAACCTCGCGACAAAGTCAGCAGGAGCCCCAGCATCTCCTCCTATACCTTGCCCGGCGACATTCGCAGCTCCAGCCGCCGCATCTGCAGAGGCAACGGGACGGGCTGTGACGTCATGCTGAGCGTCCAATCAGCTGGCGGCCATGTCCTTCTACTCCGGTCCTGTGGTAGTTCTTACCTCATAACCATGAGTGCTGTCGGCGAGCCGCCTGGGAGCTTCAGCAAGAGGCTGCTGGTGACCGGCGGGGCGGGCTTCATGTAAGTGACTTGGCCCGCCGCCAGTGCTAGTAATCTTCTGATGACAGCCTGTGGGTGCAGTGTAGGGACATTACTGGGGGCAGTTTGGAAAGTTACTATGGGCACTATAGGGAGATTACTGGGTGCATTGAAGGGAGATTACTGGGGGCAGTGGAGGAAGTTACTATGGGCACTATAGGGAGATTACTAGGTGCACTTTACTGTGGGCACTATGGGGACATTACTGGGGGCAGTGGAGGGAAATTACTGTTGACACTATAGGGACATTACTGGGGGCATGAACATTACCAGGGGCAGTTGGGGGTCATTACTGTGGGCGTTATATAGAGACATTACTGCAGCCGGAATACAGTGATATACTGCTATGATCTATAAGAGAGTATCACTGTATTCCAGCGGCAGGAGGGAGCGCACGGCGTCATAGCAACAGAGGACGCCGTGCTCTCTGGTGCCCAGAAGGAGTCCAGGCGGCAATCCACAGATGCCCCCCACCCCATAAGTGCCATCCACAGATCCCCCCACCCCATAAGTGCCATCCACAGATCCCCCCACCCCATAAGTGCCATCCACAGATCCCCCCACCCCATAAGTGCCATCCACAGATCCCCCCACCCCATAAGTGCCATCCACAGATCCCCCCACCCCATAAGTGCCATCCACAGATGCCCCCCCCCCCCCATAAGCTGGGTAATAGGTCAGCGATAATATCAGACACCGGGAAAGCTGGGTAATAAGTCTATAAGACTTATTACCCAGCTTTCCCGGTATCAGATATTATCAGATACTTTTTACCCAGCTTTCCCGGTGAACAATATTATTACAGACTTATTACCCAGCTTTCCCGGTGTCAGATATTATCGCTGACTTATTACCCAGCTTTCCCGGTATCAGATATTATCACTGACTTATTACCCAGCTTTCCCGGTGTCAGATATTATCACTGACTTATTACCCAGCTTTCCCGGTGTACAATATTATTGTACACCGGGAAAGCTGGGTAATAAGTCTGTAATAATATTGTTCACCGGGAAAGCTGGGTAATAAGTCAGTGATAATATCTGATATCGGGAAAGCTGGGTAATAAGTCAGTGATAATATCAGACACCGGGAAAGCTGGGTAATAAGTCAGTGATAATATCTGATACCGGGAAAGCTGGGTAATAAGTCAGCGATAATATCTGACACGGGGAAAGCTGGGTAATAAGTCTGTAATAATATTGTTCACTGGGAAAGCTGGGTAATAAGTCAGTGATAATATCTGATACCGGGAAAGCTGGGTAATAAGTCAGCGATAATATCAGACACCGGGAAAGCTGGGTAATAAGTCAGTGAATATATCTATCTATATCTAGCACAGATCATATGGCTACTAGCTAACATGCATTTGGGCTGTAGTGATTTATTGTTTTTGCTGCACAGAATGGGTTTGTAACACAGGTTTTATGTGTAAAAGTGTATTAGAATGCAGGACAGCCACAAGTTACTACATTAGTTCACCATCATTGGTCAGTGGTCACTGAGTGATTCCCCAGCAGGGTGATGGGCTTTACATACTCTGCAGGCTCCAGAAGGATGACTCATCCACATGAACGAGCACGCAAGGACTGAACTCTCAGGGTGAGTCATGAGGAGGCGTGGCCGGCTTTCACTGAACTGCCTGAGCCAAACCAGGAAGTTATCAGGACATTTACTGCTCGTAAGACTGAAAAAGCAAAGTGGGACAACCCCTTTAAGGCGCAAATGTTGTACAAATTACAGAAGCCCAAATGTGGGCCAAAAGAGTCAAGCGGTGTCATGGTCTTACCTTCTTGCTGTTCTCCTTCGTTTGACATGTGCTGGCGGCCATCTTGGTTTCTGGGTTTCTTGTAGCCTTCCACCCTGCGGCTCCTCCTTCCCACTGGGAGGAGCTGGATGCCTAGCTCATATATATAGGAGGTCTGTGGCTTCAGTTCCTTGCTTGGTCCTCCTGTGTTCACATGCTTCTAAGACTGCTGCTGCTTCTGGTTCCTGATCCTGGTTTCGTCTGACTACCCTGCTGGTTCCTGATCCTGGCTTCGTCTGACTACCCTGCTGGTTCCTGATCCTGGCTTCGTCTGACTACCCTTCTGGTTCCTGATCTCTGGCCTCTCAAAGACTCTGCTTCGGTTTCACCATTCGTTTGGACTTTTGCTTTACAGCTTTATTTTCAATAAAGCCTTCTTACTTTCACTTATCTCTTGTTGTACGTCTGGTTCATGGTTCCGTGACATTAGGACCAAGCCATGAGTTCTGACGGTACAGGGCCATCCACGCTACCCATGCTGGTTGCCAGACTTGATCAGCAGGATCACCTGTTGGGTCGGTTCGCTGTGGCGTTGCAAACCCTGCTTGAACGCACGGCTCATTTCGCTCCCGTTGCCGATGGGTCGGTTGTCGCTCCTACTGCCGCTCCGGTTGTTGCGCCAGAGTCTACCCCGACACCTGTTGTTGCGCCTGCGGTGTTTCGGGGTATGACCGGTTCTGCCCCTCTTCCACAGCGCTTTGGGGGAGAGCCAACTCAGTGCCGAGGTTTCCTTAACCAGGTGGGCATTTATTTCGAGTTGCTGCCACATGCCTTTCCTACTGAGAGATCAAAGGTGGGCTTCTTGATCTCGCTGCTCTCGGACAAGGCCTTGGCCTGGGCCAGCCCTTTATGGGAGAACAACAATCCGGTGGTTGCCGAGTTTTCCGGTTTTGTTGCTTCTCTTCGGAAGGTATTCGATGTGCCGGCTCGTGCTGCCTCTGCTGCGAAGCTCCTTATGTCCATCAGACAGGGTTCACGATCCGTAGCTGAATACGCCATTGAGTTTCGTACCCTGGCAGCAGAGGTGGGCTGGAATAATGAGGCTCTGGTCGCTGCTTTCTCTCATGGTCTCTCGGATGCCTTGAAGGATGAGGTTGCTGCTAAGGACCTACCAGTGGAGCTCGAGTCTCTTATTTCTTTCCTGATTTTGATTGACACCAGACTCAGGGAGAGACCTTCCTTTAAGGAGAGCCTGCGGAGGTCTTCTAACAGATTGGCGCCTACGTTTGCTGTCCCACCCGTGCCTCCCTCTCCTCCCACGCCTCCTGGGGATGACTTGTCTGGGGGTGAACCCATGCAGCTGGGGTTTGCTCGCCTGTCCGAGGGGGAGAGGGTACTCCGGAGACGCGAGGGTCGATGCATGTACTGTGGTCTCGGTGGGCATTTTCGGTTGACATGTCCGAACCGTCCGGGAAACGCTCATACCTGAGATCCTGTCGGGGGCAGATCTTGGGTGGAGTCTCCTCGTCCCCGGTTTCCCGTGTTGACAAACCACTGATTACTGTTGTCCTCTCCTGGGTCGGGGGCTCGGTGACGACCCAGGCGTTGGTGGACTCTGGTGCTGGTGGTTTGTTCATTGATAGTGTGTTCGCTGCCGCCAATTCCATTCCTCTGCAGGCTCGAGGTTCCCCACTGGCTCTTGAGGCGATAGACGGCAGACCCCTTCTGTCGTCACACGTGACTCATGAGACCCTTCCAGTGGGGATAGCCATTGGTGCCGTTCACAGAGAGTCGGTCTGTCTCCAGGTTATTTCGTCTCCACACTACTCGGTGGTCTTGGGGTACCCCTGGCTCCAGAAGCATAATCCGACTTTCGATTGGAGATCGGCCGAGATCCTCTCGTGGTCACCGCAGTGTGGGGCTAGTTGCATCCATGGGTCTGTCAAGTTGCTGTGTACTTCCTCGGACTCTCTGTTGCCTCCTGAATACGAGGAGTACCGGGATGTATTCGATAAGGTGCGCGCGGTTGCCCTACCTCCGCACCGCCCATACGATTGTGCCATAGAGTTACAACCTGGTGTCGTTCCTCCTCGTGGCAAAGTCTATCCACTGTCGGTAGCGGAGAATGAGGCCATGGAGGAGTACGTGAGGGAGGCGCTTTCACGCGGACACATTCGCAAATCCTCGTCCCCGGCAGGGGCTGGATTTTTCTTTGTGAAAAAGAAGGGCGGTGAGTTGAGGCCTTGCATCGATTACAGGGGTCTCAATCGCATCACGATCAAGAACGCTTACCCGATACCCTTGATTTCCGAGCTGTTCGATCGCCTTAAAGGGGCCACGGTCTTTACCAAACTCGACCTGAGGGCGGCATATAACCTGGTAAGGATCAAGGCGGGCGATGAGTGGAAGACCGCGTTTAACACCAGGACCGGTCATTATGAATCCTTGGTTATGCCCTTTGGGTTGTGCAATGCGCCCGCAGTCTTTCAGGAATTCATCAACGATGTTTTCCGTGACCTGTTGCAGCAGTGTGTGGTGGTCTATTTGGATGACATCTTGGTATATTCTGAATCCATGGAGGCCCACATTCTGGATGTCAGACGAGTGTTGCAACGGTTACGAGAGAACAAGCTGTTCGGTAAGCTTGAGAAATGCGAATTTCACCGATCCCAGGTAACCTTCTTAGGTTACATCATTTCCGCTGAGGGGTTCTCCATGGATCCTGAGAAGGTTTCGGCTGTCTTACAGTGGCCCCAGCCCAGTGGTCTTCGTTCCCTGCAGCGCTTTTTGGGCTTCGCCAATTATTATCGGAAGTTCATCAGGGACTTTTCCATGCTGGCCAAGCCTCTCACGGATCTGACCAGGAAGGGCAGTAATTCCCAGGTCTGGCCGCTCGAGGCCATCCGAGCTTTTGAGGCCCTAAAGTCCGCTTTTGTGTCGGCTCCGATTCTGTCGCATCCCAACCCTGGGTTGCCCTTTGTCCTCGAGGTGGACGCGTCTGAGACGGGAGTAGGCGCCCTTCTGTCTCAGCGTAGAACACCAGAGGGTCCTCTGCTTCCTTGTGGGTTTTACTCCCGGAAACTGTCTTCCGCGGAGTGCAACTATCAGATTGGTGACAGGGAGTTATTGGCCATCGTGCAGGCCCTTAAAGAATGGAGGCACTTGCTCGAGGGTTCGGTGGTTCCGGTTCTCATCCTGACGGACCATAAGAATCTGACCTACCTTTCTGAGGCCAAGAGATTGACACCACGTCAGGCCAGATGGGCTCTGTTCTTGTCACGTTTTAATTACGTGGTCTCCTACCTACCCGGTTCCAAGAACATCAGGGCGGATGCCCTATCACGGCAGTACTCCGAGCTGTCCAGGGAGGAGTCGATTCCGACTTCGGTCATACCTCCGAATCAGATCCTGGCCGCCATTCGCACCAGCCTGACCTCTCCCCTGGGTGAGCAGATTTTGGCGGCTCAATCTGGTGCTCCCTCTGGGAGACCCAACGGCAGATGTTTTGTAGTGTTGAGCGCGAATATTCGAATTGCGAATTTTTTTCTCGAATATCGCAATTTCGAGATTTCGCGAATATTTAGAATATCGTTCTATATATTCGCGAAATAGAATATTCGTTTTTTTTCTTTTTTTTTTATTATATTTTTTTCTTTCCCACTTCCCTAAAGTTGTTCTTACCTGTCCTTTGGATTCCTGGCTTCCTGGCTGCTCCAGTCAGTGGCGTTTTCAACTTACTGCTATATTCCATATTAGCTAAATTACAATCTAATCTATATGTGTATTTTACGAAATTTCGCAATAGTCGCAATTGCGATGCGAGTAATATAACACGAAATATTCGCATGAAGATTTAAATTTAGCACTGCTATACTCCATATTCTAGCCTAATATGGAATATAGCTGTGCTAAGTTAGCACTGCTATATTCCATATTAGGCTAGAATATGGAGTATAGCAGTGCTAAGTTGAAATCTTCATGCGAATATTTCGTGTTATATTAGTCGCATCGCAATTTCGACTTTTTCAAATGTTCTTAATATTGCTCTAACTTCGTCTTTTAGAAATTTCGTAATATTGCTCTAACTTCGTCTCTTAGAATATTACGAATATTCTAAAAGACGAAGTTAGAGCAATATTACGAAATTTCGTAAAATACACATATAGATTGTAATTTAGCTAATATAGTGCTATAATCCCTTTTTTTTCCTGTAATTTTTTTTTGCCTCTTCTGAACTTAAGTTTTGTAAAATATGTACACTATTAAAAATTATTACTATAGCAGTATATTAGCTTAAATACAATCTATGTGTATTTTATGAAATTTCGTAATATTGCTCTAACTTCGTCTTTTAGAATATTACGAATATTCTAAAAGACGAAGTTAGAGCAATATTAAGAACATTTGCAAAAGTCGAAATTGCGATGCGAGTAATATAACACGAAATAGTCGCATGAAGATTTAAACTTAGCACAGCTATATTCCATATTCTAGCCTAATATGGAATATAGCAGTGCTAACTTAGCAGGGCTATATTCCATATTAGGCTAGAATATGGAATATAGCAGTGCTAAGTTTAAATCTTCATGCGACTATTTCGTGTTATATTACTCGCATCGCAATTTCGACTTTTGCAAATGTTCCTAATATTGCTCTAACTTCGTCTTTTAGAATATTCGTAATATTCTAAGAGACGAAGTTAGAGCAATATTACGAAATTTCGTAAAATACACATATTAGCCTAGCCATAGTCATTAGCATAGGAACGTTGCCTTATACTATCAAGATAAATTTTCGCAATATGCGAAAAAATATTTTCGCGATAATTGGAATAATTGCGAATATTCGATTTCGACGAATATAACACGAATATTCATGCGAATATTCGCGAAATATCGCGAAATCGAATATGGCACCTCCCGCTCATCACTAATGTTTTGTGCCTGAGGAGTTGCGCACTCGGTTGTTGCGAACCTACCATAACTCCAAGACCGGGGGGCATCCTGGAAAGAATCAGCTGTCCTGGGCTGTTTCACGTCTGTTCTGGTGGCCTTCCCTACGTTCCGACATCGCCGCATATGTAGCGGCATGCTCCGTTTGTGCCCAGAGTAAGTCCCCTCGGCACCTTCCGTTGGGCCTTTTGCAACCCATAGCCACCGGGGAGCGCCCATGGTCACACCTGGGGATGGATTTCATTGTGGACCTCCCTGCATCCCGAGGCCATACGGTCATTCTCATGATTGTGGATCGGTTTTCCAAAATGTGCCACTGTGTTCCTCTCAAGAAGTTACCCTCTGCACAAGAGTTGGCCACGATTTTTGCCAGGGAGGTCTTCCGGTTGCACGGTTTGCCCAAGGAGATTGTGTCGGATCGGGGGAGTCAGTTTGTGTCCAGGTTCTGGCGCGCCTTTTGCTCCCAGTTGGGGATTCATCTCTCCTTCTCCTCGGCCTACCACCCTCAGTCCAATGGGGCCGCAGAACGATCCAATCAGGCCTTGGAGCAATTCCTTCGTTGCTATGTCTCCGATCACCAAGACAATTGGGTTGACCTTCTGCCTTGGGCTGAGTTTGCCAGGAACACGGCGGTGAACTCTTCCTCTGGGACGTCTCCCTTCATGGCCAATTATGGGTTCCAACCTGCCGTGTTACCGGAGGTATTCTCTCCCCAGGATATTCCGGCGGTGGAGGATCACCTTTCCGTCCTACGTGCTTCTTGGGTACAGATCCAGAAGTCCCTTGAGGCCTCTGCGCAGCGCCAGAGACTCCAGGCTGATCGCAGACGAGCGCCTGCTCCTTCCTACCAGGTCGGAGACCGTGTATGGTTGTCCACCCGCAACCTCAACCTTCGAGTGCCCACTCCCAAGCTGGCGCCTCGCTTTGTTGGTCCCTTCCGAATGCTTCGCAGGGTAAACCCGGTAGCCTATGCCCTTGCGCTTCCCCCTGGCATGCGGATCTCTAACGTGTTTCATGTCTCCCTGTTGAAGCCACTGGTGTGTAATCGTTTCACTTCCTCGGTTCCTCGGCCTCGTCCGGTCCGAGTGGGCAATCATGAGGAGTATGAGGTGAGCAATATCCTGGACTCACGCCTGGTCCGCGGTCGGGTGCAGTTTTTGGTCCATTGGCGTGGTTATGGTTCCTGGGTTCCCTCCGCAGATGTCCATGCTCCGTCCTTGCTCCGAGCCTTCCACGCACGCTTCCCTCAGAAACCGTTTTTTGCCCCGCGGAGGAGGGGCCCTTGAGGGGGAGGTACTGTCATGGTCTTACCTTCTTGCTGTTCTCCTTCGTTTGACATGTGCTGGCGGCCATCTTGGTTTCTGGGTTTCTTGTAGCCTTCCACCCTGCGGCTCCTCCTTCCCACTGGGAGGAGCTGGATGCCTAGCTCATATATATAGGAGGTCTGTGGCTTCAGTTCCTTGCTTGGTCCTCCTGTGTTCACATGCTTCTAAGACTGCTGCTGCTTCTGGTTCCTGATCCTGGTTTCGTCTGACTACCCTGCTGGTTCCTGATCCTGGCTTCGTCTGACTACCCTGCTGGTTCCTGATCCTGGCTTCGTCTGACTACCCTTCTGGTTCCTGATCTCTGGCCTCTCAAAGACTCTGCTTCGGTTTCACCATTCGTTTGGACTTTTGCTTTACAGCTTTATTTTCAATAAAGCCTTCTTACTTTCACTTATCTCTTGTTGTACGTCTGGTTCATGGTTCCGTGACAAGCGGAAATGTGGGAAAAGCTATTGAGGCGCAAATGTGGTACAACTTGTTTAAGTTTAAGCATTGAATCAAAGAAGGTGGCGCGCATCAATTAAAGAAGCATTTCAGAAATTTTATTCCCTGTCACCTATCCAGAACAGGGGTTTATTCACGTCTAAAATTGTATAATGTCAACCCAAGAATGTAACAGAAAAATTACAGAAATTTATTAACCTCTCTACTTGGTAGAGCAGGGGTCTATGACAGAAAAAAATTGTGTATTGTCAACCGAAAATGTAAAATAAAAATTATTGAAATTTATTAAGCTGTCAACTAGGTAGAGGAGTGGTATATTACACCCAAAAATTGGTAAATTTGACCCTAAAATGTAACTGACAAATGTTCATTTTTTTTTTACTGGTCTACTAGGTATAGCAGTGGTACTTCACACCCAAAATTTTTTGAATTTAAACTGAAAATGTAACTGACAATTATTTTTTTTTTAACCTGTCTACTAGGTATAGCAGTGGTACATCACACCAAAAAATTGGTGAATTTCACCCGAAAATGTAAATGACAAATTTTTATTTTTTTTAACCTGTCTACTAGGTATAGCAGAGGTACTATGCACCCAAAAATTGGTGAATTTCACCCAAAAATGTAACTGACAAAGTAGTGAAATGACATAAAATAAAATACGTACAAATAAAAAAAAATGTTTTATTTATGAGGTGGAGTTCCATATGGAGTAGGAGTTTGAGGAGGCAGTGGACGTAGCGGTGTAGGTGGAAGCGGCGGTGGAGGAGGACGAGGTAGCCAACACAGGTTTTTGGTTTTTATTTAATTTTTTAAAATTAGGGAACACTCTAAAAGATTGTGAAATATCCAAAATACAAGAATGAGCAATTGCGCTGCAGTATAACAATGGCTGGTTAGTGCCGGTATACATGTCTATTCTGCACAAGGTACGGACAAGTCCTGAGGGATCCATGCCTGGTTCATTTTAATGAACGTGAGCTTGTCCACATTGGCTGTGTACAGGCGGCTGCGCTTGTCTGTGATGACGCCCCCTGCCGTGCTAAACACACGTTCAGATAATACACTGGCTGCAGGGCAGGCCAGCACCTCCAAGGCGTAAAGGGCAAGCTCAGGCTATGTGCCCAATTTGGAGACCCAGAAGTTGAAGAGGGCAGACCCGTCACTCAGTACGTGTAGGCATGTGCACACATACTGCTCAACCATATTGATGAAATGCTGCCTCCTGCTATGACGTTCCATATCAGCTGGTGGTGCTGGTTGTTGTGGTGTGCTGACAAAGCTTTTCCACATTTCGGTCATGCTAATTCTGCCTTCTGAGGTGCTGGCGGTGCACCAGCTGCATTGGCGACCTCTGCCTCCTCCTCTGCCTTGGCCTTGTGCTTCCACTGTGCCCCCGCTGTCAGGTGGGAATGCCACCAGCAGCACGTCTACCAGTGTACGCTTGTACTCGCGCATCTTACGATCACGCTCTAGTGACAGAATTAAGGACGGTACGTTGTCCTTGTAACCAGCAGCGGGATCCAGCAGCGTGGCCACCCAGTAATCAGCACAAGTTAGAATGTGGGCAACTCGGCGGTCGTTGCGGAGACACTGCAGCATGTAATGTGTGCCAGGCTGCCCAGAGGCAATGAAAAGCTGTCCTCTGTGGGAGGTGTATCGTCTGTGTCCTCTGTATCCTCCCAGCCACGCACCAGTGATGGCCATGAGGTGGTCTGGGTGCCACCCTGCTGTGAACATGGTTCCTCCTCCTCCTCCATCTCCTCATCCTCCACCTCGTCATCCTCCAGAACTGTGCACTGGCTGGACAATTGTGTACCTGGCGTTTGTGGGTGCAGGAACCCACCCTCGGAGCCACTTGTGAATGACTGGCCGGAAACCCTACAAAATGATCCCTCTTCCTCCTCCTCCTCCTGTGGAGCGTTTTTTTCAAGGAGGCATAAAAGTGGGATAGTAACGCTGAGAACGGTGTTATCGGCACTGGCAATGTTGGTGGAGTACTCTAAACAGCGCAACAAGGAACACAGGTCTCGCATGGAGGCCCAGTCATTGCTGCTCCGCCGAGCGACTCACCCGTGCGTGTTGCAGCTGAAACTCCACTATCGCCTGCTGCTGCTCGCACAGTCTGGCCAGCATGTGCAAGGTGGAGTTCCACCTTGTAGGCACGTTGCATATGAGCCGGTGAGCGGGAAGGCCGAAGTCACGCTGCAGTGCTGACAGGCGAGCAGCAGTAGGGTGAGAACGCAGAAAGCGCGCACAGACGGCTCGCACTTTATGCATGAGCTTTGAAATATCGGGGTAATTTTTAAGAAATCTCTGCACCACCAAATTCAGCACATGCGCCATGCAAGGGATGTGCGTCAAACCGGCTAGTCCCAGAGCTGCTACGAGATTTCGCCCATTATTGCACACCACCAGGCCAAGCTTGAGGCTCACGGGCACCAACCATTCATCGGTCTGTTGTTCAAGGCTCGTCCACAGCTCCTGCGCGGTGTGGGATTTGTCCCCCAAACAGATAAGTTTTAAAACTGCCTGCTGTCGTTTACCCCTGGCTGTGCTGAAGTTGGTGGTGAAGGTGTTACGCTGACCGGATGAGGAGCCGGTAGAGGATGAGGAAGCAGAGGAGGAAGCAACAGGAGGCAAAGTGAAGCACCCTGCAATCCTCGGTGGTGGAAGGTCATGCGCCAAACTGCTATCCGCCTCAGGCCCAGGCGCCACTGCATTTACCCAGTGTGCTGTTATGGAGATATAACGTCCCTGACAGTGCTTACTGGTCCACGTATCCATAGTGAGGTGCACCTTGCCACAGATGGCGTTGCGCAGTGCACACCTGATTTTGTCCCCTACTTGGTTGTGCAGGGAAGGGATGGCTCTCCTGGAAAAGTAGTGGCGGCTGGGCACAACGTACTGTGGGACAGCCACCGCCATAAGGCCTTTAAAACTATCCGTCTCCACCAGACGGAATGACAGCATTTCAAAGTCCAGTAATTTAGAAATGCTGGCATTCAGGGCTAGGGATCGCGGGTGGGTAGGGGGGTACTTCCTCTTCCTCTCCAGCGTTTGGGAGATGGAGAGCTAAACGCTTCCGTGTGACATTGTGGAGATGCTTGGTGACCCAGGTGTTGGTGTTGCTGGCAGATCCTCTGTTTGCATAGTGGCAGATGGCACTGTCACTCCAGAGGTGGATGAAGAGGCCGAGACTGCAGCAGAAGAGGAAGCAGGAGGAGCCAGAGAACTTTCTTGGTTTTTGAGGTGTCTACTCCACTGCAGCTCGTGTTTTACACTTAAATGCCTGGTCATGCAGGTTGTGCTCAGGTTGAGAACGTTTATGCCTCGCTTCAGGCTCTGATTGCACAGCATGCAAACCACTCGTGTCTTGTCGTCAGCACATTGTCTGAAGAACTGCCACGCCAGGAAACTCCTTGTAGCTGGCTTTGGTGTGCTCGGTCCTTTGCTGCGGTGGGCAGTAGCAGGTGTAAAAAGAAAAAATGTGCAGCAGCACTACGAAAAATATAGAATGTTCCTTACTGTATCGGATATAATAGATAAGAAGCTACATGAATATCTATTGGTGGACAAACCGGTAACACCATTATTGTACACATTGCCCAAAATACACAAAAACCTCCCAGATCCACCTGGGCGCCCCATAGTCTCTGGGATTGGCTCAATTTTTTCCCCAGCTGCTATTTTTCTTGACAGATATCTCAGAGACTATGCCATGTCCACTAGGTCATATGTAAAAGACACAACGGACTTCCTCAAGAAATTGCAAACTTTGCAAATTGAGGAAGGACAATACCTGGTCTCCTTTGATGTGGTCGGCCTCTATACGAGTATCGACCACATCAAAGGATTAGATTCGGTTGAATGGACCCTCTCAAGGAGTGGGACCAAGCCTGAGATTGCTAAGTTTGTTCTCTCCCTTTTGGAGATTGTCCTGACGTGCAACTACTTCCTCTTTGAGGATATCTACTATGTACAGCAGCGGGGAACCGCAATGGGGTCCAATGTGGCCCCAACTTATGCAAACATTTATATGAACAGATTTGAGGAATGTTCTGTATACCCATCCAGCCATTTTACTTCAGTGAAAGGCTGGATGAGGTATATAGATGACATATTTTTTGTCTGGACCGGATCCCTTGAGAACTTACTTAAGTTCCAGGGAGATATTAATTCAGTCCATGCAGAATTACAGTTTACGGCTGTGTACTCCCAAACCAGTTTACAATTCTTGGACACGACAGTGTATTGCGTAGATGGGAAACTATATACTGATCTGTTTGTAAAACCTACGGACAGGAACAACATGTTGCTATTCCAGAGTGATCACCCTGGGTATATGAAAGAGTCACTACCATATAGTCAGTTACTCAGGGTTAAAAGAATAGTTACAGATAATGATTTATCAGAGATTAGACTCAGTGAGATGTGCAATAAGTTTTATGAGAGGGGCTATCCGAGGCCTATGGTGCAGAGGCACAAACGGAGGGTTAACCAATTTAGAAGGGAGGACCTCCTGAAGAAAAAGGAATCAGGAGAGGAGAACAAGAGGATTCCCTTTGTGTCGACACACACAGCGGTTAGCAAACAAATAACACATGTCCTCAAAAGCAATTGGCACATTCTCACTGAGTCTTTTCCTGATATCGAGGCATTTTGTACTACACCTCTCATGTCCTATAGAAGACCACGCAATGTAGGGGATAAGCTGGTTAATGCTGATACCAAACAGCGTAGCCTACCCCTTATACAGAGAAAGGGTTGTTTTCCCTGCCTGGGATGTTGTAACTGTAATGGAATTTTAAAAGGAAGTTCCTTTTCACATCCCAGGACAGGAAAAACATATCAGATTGGGAATTACTACACCTGTAGATCTGAGTACGTGATTTACGTACTACAGTGCCCATGTGGACTTCTCTACGTGGGAGAAACAACCCAAGAATTTAGAAAAAGAATAAATCAACATCGGTATGACATACGTAAACTACTACGAGGAGTAAAAGAGACAGATAGCTCCAGGACAGAACTACCCGTCCCAGAACATTTCCTCAACTATAACCATAATGTTTCGCAGCTACGTTTCCGCATCATAGAGGGAGTTCCACCCCAAAGGAGAGGGGGGGATAGGGAGAAACTCTTAAAAAGAATGGAGTTGAGGTGGATTTACGAGTTACAAACACTCGAACCCAAAGGTCTCAACAGGGAATTTAGGATTGGCTTACTCTACTGACCTCCCTGAATCTAATAGCCTCCACACTTGTCTATTAATACTATGCTCTACTTAAGTATTAATTGGATTTTTTTAACTAATGAAGTTAGTACCCAATCTGAATGGTTGAGATTATTTATAATAATTTTGTAACTTTTTATGTGTCACATACTCACACAATTTCTGTCTTCTTTTTTATAGATGACTGGGTATGCGGGTGTGACCTGGGGATGCGGACTGAGGTGACATAATATAGACAATTGAAAGGTAGTCACTTGTTATATAATATTTTGGATTTTTCTCTGTATTCACCCCACAAAGGGGGCAAATTTTTGGATCTATTTAAGTTACACTGGACTATAACATATGGTTTCCACTGCTTGCTCCATATATATGGGGGAATGAGATACGTGGCCCTTGTGAAGTAGCCGTATGGTGTATATATATATCTACAGTGGAGGGGGGTTGAATTGTATGATATGACCTAATGGTCAGAATTATGGATGCATACCCGGAGACGGGAATGCCCATCATCTGACTAGATAGGTTGGAATGGCTGGACATATGGGACGGACGTCCCTCCAGATTGGAGGGTATGCCCCCCCTAGAATTGTTTGGGATGATCCATGGCTACATCTATTAACCCCGTGAGAGGGGGAGACGTGTTACCATTGTGACCATCAGGATTGTCTGATGAGGGTAGGTGCTGGCATATTCTAGGACGGAGGTGATTTACACTCAGTGATCCAATTTGAATGGTGCCGCCCTACGTGTATGATGTTATGGACCCCGAATCAATTACCATGAGGCTAAACTCAAACTAGTGACTGGGTACTCTAATCCCGAGTTTTGGGCGAGTAGTGGACACCTAGTTCATGTAGCCTTACACAATTTTTTGATTAAAGGTCATATAAGTAAACATCTAAGTTCAACCACATCAATATTAACTATAGACCAAGTTTGCCCCTTGACATGGGTAGAATATGGAGATTATATATGACAACATAGAAGTCTGGCGTTTACACTCTGCATAAGAGGACGACACAATGTGTTAGGATACCATGACAACGGCCGAGGGGGCGTTACACAGCGACGGGAGACTTGACACCGGGTCCTGTCGCCACTGGAGTCGGGCGCGCATGCGCGTCTCAACCTAGCGGTGACGTGGATAGGAAGCGTCTGGTCTCCTGGGCGACTGCTAAGCGTCCTGAGGCTGACGTCATGAGACAGACGCGCAGGCGCAATTGACATGGAGGAACGCCGAGTGAAGCAAGGAGTTCGGCCTCACACAAGGTTGAAATAATAGAAGTTACCGCAGTGGCGATATTCCCCAGTTAACACCCAGCATCTTAGTAAGTTGATGGAATGATACTTATGATTTTTTGATGTATACACATTATATGAGATTTTAGAAAGACACATTATGTTGAATTTGCTGCAAGATGAGCAGAGAAAGGGGTGGTACTCACAGCCTTTGTTAATGATGTATTTGCATAATTGATTAGGTCATGTGACCGACTTTGTAGGGTATATGTATCCGCTGTTTAGTTCACATTGTTAGATTGCTTGAGAAAGATCACACTGATCGAAACGTCGCATTTGTTGGTGAAATAAAGCATTAAGGATCAAGGCTGGAGAGTGCTGCAGTTTTTCTGTTACAATTGCATCAGTAGCAGGTGTACTGTCTAGAGGACAGCCGCTCCGCTTTTGCACCCTGTTCCCTCTTCTGCTGACCTTGATTCCATGTGGGGTCGAGGACCTCATCGTCCTCCACATCATCTTACACCCAGTCTTCACCCTTGCATTCTTTGTCGGTCTGCACACTTTCGAAAGTTCCAGCAGTTGGCACCTGTGTTTCGTCATCATCCGAGACATGCTGTGATGGTCCTCCCATGTACTCATCTTGAAACATAAGTGGTTGGGCGTCGGTGCAATCAATCTCTTCCAATTCTGGGGCAGGGCTAGGTGGATGGCCCTGGGAAAACAGAGTCATCAAAAAGCAGAAGAGACTGCTGCATGACTTGGGGCTCAGACTGCTTGGCTGATTTGCAAGGGGGCGAGGTGAGGTGACTGATGGACATCGGCTGCAGGTGCCAACTGTGGTCTTTCTGCAGAAGACTGGGTGGGAGACAATGTGAAGGAACTGGATCCACTGTCAGCAACCCAATCTACTATCGCCTGTACTTGTTCAGGCCTCACCATTCGTAGAGCCGCATTAGGCCAGACCAAATACCGCTGCAGGTTCGCCTACTGGCACCTGAGGAAGGGGTTTCACTTGTGAGTGTAGCTGGCATGGATCGACCACATCCTCTCCCTGCAACAGGAGCGCCACCAGCAGCACCACGACCTGGGCCACGTCCCTTATTTGACGGTCTCCTCATATTTCTCGAATTTAAGATCTTGCCCTAAATGGGTGTTTAATTAAAAGTAGAATAGAACGACAGTATGTACAGGGTGTATCTCACACGCCCTGAACCAGACTAGGCCTCAATTAAATTAGTTTGCCAAAAATGGCTGTATTTCAAATACCTGAATAAAACCCCTGTATTTAAAGGGAATTTCAAACGTCATGATGATGTAAGGGCGCAACAATTGTGTATTTTGCCCCAAAAAGGGTGTTTTATTAATAGAAGAATATAAGCCCTGTATATAAAGAGTGTATCTCACACGCCCTGACCCACACTAGGCCTCAATTAAAGATTTGTGCACCAAATGGCGGTATTTCAAATATCTGAATATAACCCAAATATATAAAGGGTGTATCTTACAATGACATATGCAGCAAAATGGCTGCCAAATAAACTTTTTTTGCCCAAACGGGTGTTTGTTTAATAACTGAATATGGCAGCAGTATTTAAACCTGGAATTTCAAACGTCTTGATCCTGCAAGGCCTGAAAAATTGTGTAAAAATAAGAATTTTTGTGGAGCACAAGACCGACTAATGGCCAATAGAGGTGCTCACAGTGAAGGGGACTCACCCTGTCCACTTGAAAATGTGCTTGTAAAATCTAGAAAAAACTGGGCACTCTCAGGATGCTGGAACCATCATGTAATTTAATAGATAAGTGAATGATTAAATAATAATAAATAGATAACAAGTACAATAAATAATCAATCTAAAATGTATAATTGATGGCTAAAAAGTCCAGAGTAATATAGCACCAATCAATCAAATAGCAACATATGAATACAAATATTGATTTAGTGAAAAATACCTTGACTCCTAAAAGAACTGCAAACATAATCCAGTCCATACATCAATATAACTGTTGGTGCGACTATAGCAGTAATATGACTGTGTCAAGATGATGCGATCCCAACATGATAATATTCAAAAGTTGAAGGGTAATCGCACTCACTTATTGCTCACTTGATGTATTATGATAATGTCTTATTGCAGTTTTCTTGATCTTATGTCCCACAACAATATAGTGCTGGAAATGATATCAACTTGAAGCGGTGTCCCGCTCTATTAGAGTAGCAGCGGCGTCCCGCTGAACTACTCTGCTGTAGGTTTAAATGTTGTATGTATATGACGGCATAAACTTGGAGTAGTCCTACCGTATGCCTCTATTCCACCCCGATGTCGCTCTAGACTGAGGGGTGGTATTGATGTGGACCGATGTCGTACAGGCGATCACCGTCTAATCTCCCACGTTGGCAGTGTTGTTTGACACGTGTGGCCCTTCGTTATGGTGTCGGTTCACACGTTGTAATTTTCCACTCTCCACTCATGTGGTGGACGGTCCTGCAATGGGGATTTGGCACAGGATTTTCGTATAGCTTCTTGAGTGATCACAAGTATGGGGTCCTCTCTCACCAGACGCGTTTTGGGGAATCAATGACCCCTTCCTCAGTGGTTGTAGGTCCCCCATAAATTCCCCTCTTATATAGGAGTTGTGGTTTGCAATAAGTCTTGGTATGGATCTTTTTTGCGGAATGGATCTTTTTTGCAGAATGGGTCTTTTTTACAATATGGATCTTTTTTTGCGGGTATTTTTTCTTCTTTCTCGATCTTAAACTGAATATGGCAGCAGTATATAACCCTGGAATTTCAAACGTCTTGATGCTGCAAGGGCGCAACAACTGTGTATTTTGCCCAAAAAAGGGTGTTTTATTAATAGAACAATATAACCCCTGTATATAAAGGGTGTATCTCACACCCCTTGACCCACACTAGGCCGCAATTAAAGGTTTGTGCACAAAATGGCTGTATTTCAAATACCTGAATAGAACCCCTGTATTTAAAGGGTGTATCTCACACGCCCTGACCCAATATGGCAGCAGTATATATACCTGAATATGGCAGCAGTATATAACCCTGGAATTTCAAAAGTCTTGATGCTGCACGGCCTGAAAAATTTGGTATTTTGCCCCAAAAAGGGTGTTTTATTAATAGAAGAATATAAGCCCTGTATATACAGGGTGTATCTCACACGGCCTGGCCCACACTAGGCCTCAATTTAAGATTTGTGCGCCAAATGGCGGTATTTCAAATATCTGACTATAACCCAAATATATAAAGGGTGTATCTCACAATGACATATGCAGCAAAGGCTGCCAAATAAACTTTTTTTGCCCTAACGGGTTTTTTTCACTAACAGAATATGAAAGCTGTATATAACGTTTGAATTTCACACGTCCAGATGCAGCTAGGGATGTAAAATAGTGTATTTTGCACAAAAAGGGTGTTTTAAAAAACCCAGAAAATTATGCCTGTATTTCTAGCTAAAATTACACACTGACTAATCCTGCAAATGCACCAGATGTTGTATATTGCCAAAAAACGGTGATTTTTTACAACCAGATTATTAGTGCAGTTTTTCAAGCTTGGATTAGAATGTCACAAAAGCTCAGATGCAGTGCTGGTGCACTGAGCTTGCATAAAATGGCCTCCGCCGCCGCCCACCTAACTAACAGACGGATAAAAGTTATTTTTTTTTGGTCAATGGGCTCAGGGCAGGGTAAAAAGATTGTGCCCTGCACCCACACAACTGATTGTATGTAGATCGCTGAGTTAGATTCTCTCCTATTCTTTCCCTGAAATCACCAGTCCAGCAGCATCCTCTCCCTACACTTGTAACAGCAGAGTGACGTGCAGAGCTACGTGACTCAAGCTTATATAGAGCCTGGGTCACATTCTGCACTGGCCATTAGTAGGCATGGCTGTGAAGGCTTCTAAGGTCAGACAGTTAAACGCTTGTTGATTGGCTGCTCTGCAGCCTTTCAAAATGTGCAGAGAAATCGCCGAACACCGAACTCGAACCCGAACTTTTACTGAAATGTTCGGGTTCGGGTCCAGGGTCCAAAAATCCTAAAGTTCGGTACAAACCCGAACTTTACAGTTCGGGTTCGCTCAACCCTATTTAAAAGTAATATCAGGAAGTATTACTTTACTGAGAGAGTAGTGGATGCATGGAATAGCCTTCCTGCAGAAGTGGTAGCTGCAAATACAGTGAAGGAGTTTATACATGCATGGGATAGGCATAAGGCCATCCTTCATATAAGATAGGGCCAGGGGCTACTCATAGTATTCAGTATATTGGGCAGACGAGATGGGCCAAATGGTTCTTATCTGCCGACACAGTCTATGTTTCTAAAATGAGACACGTGCCATGCATGGCACACGTCCTGAACTTAGTCGTGCAGCGATTCGTTGCCAAATACCCCGGGGTCCAGGACGTCTTGCGGCAGGCAAGGAAAATCTCTGGCCATTTTAGAAGATCTTACACAGTCATGGCTCGCCTTGCTGACATTCAGCGGCGACACCACCTGCCCATCAGACATCTGATTTGTGACTGCCTGACGCGATGGAACTCCACCTTGTATATGCTTGATAGGCTGCTCTAGCAGAAACGTGCAGTTAACGACTACCTGTACGAACTCTGCAGCAGGACAGGGTCTGGGGATGTTGTTTTCTTTTCACTGCGCCAGTGGCTGCTCATGCGCGACGCATGCAAACTTCTGCGGCCATTTGATGAGATCACCAAACTGGTGAGTCACAGCCAGGGCACCATCAGTGACATCGTACCTTACGCCTTCTTTCTGGAGCGTGCATTGCGTCATGTCATTGATCAAGCCTTCGAGGAGCAGAAGCAGGAAGATGAGGAAGTTGCAATGCTGGATGAATTTCCAGGGGGGGGCTACTCCATCTGAGATAAGTCAACAACAGGAGTCTGAAGAGGAGTCAGAGGAGGATGGTGCCGGCGCGGAGGAGGAGCAAGAAGAGCATGCTTTAAATGTTTCTGGGATCCCTGGTGTTGTCCGTCGCTGGGGGAGGAGAACGAGGACGACATTATCCCGGATGATGAGCAGGAGCCAGGCCACTCCACCGCTTCCAGTTTAGTGCAAATTGGGGCCTTCATGCTCCAGTGTTTGAAGAGGGACCCCGTATAAAAAGCATAAAGGGCAGGGACCAGTACTGGGTGGCAACATACTTAGATCCCCGGTACAAACACAAAATGGTGGAAATGTTACCACCTTCACAGAGGGCTGTTAGAATGCAGCACTTCCAGGCCTTGCTTTGAGAAATGCTGCATTCTGCTTTTGCGGGCGCTGGCAGAGGAGTTTCCACTCACAGAGAAACAGTTGCGGGTACCAATCCTTCCGCGCATGCAAGAAGAGGGCGGTTTGAAGATGTGTTGGTGACTTCGGATATGACATCATTCTTGCAGCCAACCCATCGACAGCCGTCCTCCGGATCCAGCCTTAGGGAACGCCTAGACCGACAGGTGTCCGACTACATCGGGTTAACGGCCGATGTGGATGCTCTGAGAAGCGATGAACCCCTGGACTACTGGGTGGGCAGGCTTGACCTGTGGCCAGATCTGGCACAATTTGCCATGGAACTCGTGGCTTGCCCTTCATCCAGTGTCCTGTCCGAAAGGACGTTCAGCGCAGCAGGGGGGATTGTGACCGATAAGCGCACTCGCCTAGCTCACGACAGTGGGGACTATCTCACATTTCAAAAAATTAATGAGGCATGGATCTCAGAGGAATTCACCATATCTGACGAGTCGACCACGTTTGACTGAATTTCCTCATGACAGTCCACAAATATCCGCCACCACCCAGAAGAAATCATGGTCCCTGTTTTAGGTAAATACAGCGGCTTAAAAGGCCTTTTATGTCCATTGAATGCCTAATTTTTGGGGCCTGTAATGGCCGACAGTTACATATTTATCCTGTGACCGCCTAATGTACCTCCAGTCACAGAATCCAAAGTTCTTTGCTGTCAGGTAAATGCCTATTGGCTAATTTTCTGGGGCCTGCACTGGCCGACAGTTACATTTTTATCCTGTGACCGCCTAATGTACCTCCAGCCACAGAATCCAAAGTTCTGTGCTGTCAGGTGAATGCCTATTTTTTGGGCCTGTACTGGCCGATAGTTACATTTTTTTTATCTCTAGCCACATAATCACACCCTTGTCTCAATCCTCTGCCTCTCATTATGGTGGCATATGAACAGCATTCACCATAAGGACCTTCTAATGTCACAGGATCATGTGACTGTGCCTTTCACCCTGTACTGTGCTTCTCACCCCGTACTGTACCCCCTTATACCCTGCATTGTGCCCTCTTACCACACCCTGTGCAGTGCCCCTAGTCATTCCCTGTACTGTGCCCACTTATACTCTTTTATCCGGTCACGGTATGGCGGTGTTATCCGGTCATTGTGCAGAGGTGTTATCGGCTCAATGTATGGCAGTGGCATCCAATATCTGGATGTGTAGTGTCCCACTGCGTAAGGGTGGGCACTACTAAGGGTAATGTTGCCCCACCTCCTGTGGGAAATTGCTATGGTATTTTATATTGCAATGTAATGTATAATGTCATGTTAATTCCTGTGTACCAGGCCTGTTAGGGGTGTAATTTCTCCTCCCAAGCTGTAGAGTGAGCTAGGGAACCCCTTAGTATATATAGTTAAGCCCAGACAGGAAGGAGTTAGTTCAGTCTAATCCAGGAGGCTAAGTAGCTCAGGCTAGCCTGCCTGAGGTCCCTGAGCAAGAGAAGCTCAGAAGTTAATACAGGGGAAGAAGTTACCTCCTGAGGATATATAGCACCTTTAAAAGTACAGTGCAGAGCCACTTTTATCTAGCCAAATAGAAAGCTGAAGGGCAGAAGGATATTTACAGCAAGAGGATATATACCGGAGGACGTTTTCCCTACCCAAGGATAAAGTCAGCAATAGGGCATACGGGCCTTGGTGAAAGCCAGACAGGATCTGAGGAAAGTACAGCCTGATCTGTAAGTGTTATTCCCTCTGAGTATCTTGCAAAGACTTTGCCTGCCAATTGTATGAAGCCTGCCTGTATTCAACATTATACATATGGAACTAACTGAAGACTGTAAATAGTTGAACTGTTCAGTAAAAAGAAGTTCTGGTTCACTGCAACTGTGTGTACCTCAATTCTTCCTACAATAAATCGGTGTGCCACCGTTACCCGCACTGGCGTCACAAACTTTAAGGGATCTTGCCACAGGCACACTAAACCTACAACACCCAGGGCACCTCACCTACCACCTGGCCTGGTCCCTATACACAGAGAGTGCCCCAGAGGATCCATGTAACCAATACCTCCAATCTCATCTCATTGATTGGACTCCAGTTGGCTGACAACTTACTCCAATTAGCTCTTGGAGATGTCATTAGTCTAGGGTTTCACATACTTTTTCCACCTGCACTGTGAATGTTTACATGGTGTGTTCAATAAAAACATGGTAACATTTAATTCTGTGTGTTATTAGTTTAAGCAGACTGTGATTGTCCATTGTTGTGACTTGTGATGAAGATCAGATCATAGTTTATGACTAATTTGTGCAGAAATCCATATCATTCCAAAGGATTCACATACTTTTTCTTGCAACTGTATAAAGAAATTCCAATATGGAGGGATCTATATATAATTGCAGTGGCTGCCCGCATAACTCAATCAAAAAAGAACAGCATGCAAAAAGACATCCCCTCCACAGTGTCTTGATGAAACAATAGGGCGAGAGGAGTCCCATGTGATGGGATTATCTCCTGAGTGTATCATACGATGATCTACTTATCTACACCAGAGTCGGCTACTTCTTAATCCCATCACTAACACAATAGAACAAAGGGACAAATAAAGTAACACATTCATTGGGAGTCTCAGAGCAGAGTTAACCCTTATTACGTTTTTGGATTCACACCATGCAACTTTAATGGGGAATAGGAAAGATGTGGCCTATAAACTCAACCAAAAAATCATGGTTTATAGTTCCCTCTAACCCAAATAGGTCAGAGTGGGGGTCTCCAAAGTCCTGGGTCCATAGCCTGTAGGAAGGAAGGCTAGCCCTCAGGCTTCTACTGCAGATACAATGATGGTTCAGTCCGTCACTTGTCTGGCACAAACCCAACACATCACATCACCCAAAGAACACCATCCCCACAGTGAAACATGCTGTGGGGATGTTTTTCAGCAGCCGGGACTGGGAAACTGGTCAAAGTTGAGGTAAAGATGGATGGTGCTAAATACAGGGATATTCTTGAGCAAAACCTGTCCCACTCTGTGCGCGATTTGAGGCTAGGACGGAGGTTCTCCCTCCAGCCGGACAATGCCCCCAAACACACTGCTAAAGCAACACTTGAGTGGTTTAAGGGGAATCATGTAAATGTGTTGGAATGGCCTAGTAAAAGCCCAGACCTCAATCCAATAGAAAATCTGTGGTCAAACTTAAAGATTGCTGTTCACAAGCGCAAACCATCCAATTGGAAGGAGCTGAATCAGTTTTGCAAGGAGGAATGGGCAAAAATACCAGTGGTAAGATGGGGCAACTGCTCATAGAGACTTATCCAAAGCGACTTGAAGCTGTGATTGAAGCAAAAGGTGGCTCTACAAAGTATTGACTTTAGGGGGTGAATAGTTATGCACATTGACCTTTTCTATTATTTTGTCCTATTTGTTGTATGCTTTACAATTAACCAATTTAAAAAAAGGTCTAAGTTGTGGGCATGTTCTACAAATTAAATGATGCAAATCCTCAAACAATCGATGTTAATTCCAGGGGGTAAGGCAACAAAAAAAAGAACGAAGTCAAGGGGGTGAATACTTTTGCTTAGCACTGTACACATTAGAGAGTGTTGGAAAAACATACAAAAGTTATTTACGCATGTACCTGGGCATTTTTCGTCCCGGATTCTTTTTATAAACCGGGGGTGTCTGCGCTTCATGTCTGACCATTTTTTTTATGATGGCCAGACGGCGGTGTTTGAGACCTGTTTGGCGCCAGATCTCAAAGGCCAGCTCCCGGCCAATGATCTATATAAGTGTATTACTGTACAGCGGTGGCGGCAAGAAGCGCACGGCGTAATAGCAAGTTAGCAACCAAGGACGCAGTGCACTCGTCCACTCTGCAGGATATCAGCCTGGGTTTTTACGGTCCGTAGTTGTGAAAAAACACGACCGTGTGCATGCGGCCTTACAGTTACGGTTACAAGATGGGATTGTATTACGACTGTATGTGGGTTGGGGTCTGAGCTATCAGACATTGTCCAGCTAAGCAGAGATGTACCTGTCTAGTGAAGTGACGGTACGGTATGGGGTGTACAGCTGGTTCGCCTCCCCGGGATGCACCCTGGGTAACTCTAAATGAACTAGCAAATACTGGCGGTCTGACAAAGAAAGCTTCTCCTGAGTCCTGACCAACAGAATACAAACTATAATCTATAGACTCTGTGTGTGTGTGCGGTATATAGTGTGTCTGTGTGTGTGCGGTATATAGTGTGTGTGTGGTATATAGTGTGTGTGTGCGGCATATAGTGTGTGTGTGCGGTATATAGTGTGTGTATGTGGTATATAGTGTGTGTGTGCGGTATATATTGTGAGTGTGCGGTATATAGTGTGTGTGTGCGGAATATAGTGTGCGGCATGACAATGTGCATGCGAAATATATTTCTATGCTTTCCATACAAATATGCTACTAACATAGTGGGTGTGATGTCACACGAATACTTAGTGCAACAATCACTAATATCTAGTGAGACCTTAGTAAATGTGAAGTTTTGTGCACTTAAGAAAAATTTTAATCGCAGAAGGTCGCACTGGCGATTTATTTTATAACACTCTTTATGCATATAAAACGATTGTTCAGACATGCAGGTGAAATGTAATCAAATACACTACTTTAATGTAAGATTACTTACAGTCACCAAGAGTTCTTCCTCTTCGTCGCTGAACTTCGTTCCAACCATCGCATCCATTTAATTGCTAGTCGGTGCAAACCAGTTGCTGTAGGCCACGCCTTTCTATCGCATGTGCTCTTGCGATTAATACTTTGACGAAATTTCGCAGATAAAAAAATAATGCATGTAGATCGCAGATTAGCTTAATACTTCTGGTATGTCAGTGTCCATGTTGTGGGACTATGTGTGCACATCTACTAAGTATTTTGTGGCGGCAAATATGACCTGGAGGTTTTTCAGGTTCGCCTGCCATTAAAATGATCACGTTCGCGAACCGTCCCAGCAGATGTTCGTCCATCACTAGTTATAAGTCTCCTTACACCAAAGGCGCTCTCCCCAAGGAGAGATAGTACCCCCCAAATCATTATTCAATACATTTAAGGAGGTTACCAAGACTGTAATATTGATGATCTTATCATCGATATCAAATCAGTTTGTGTCTGATGTCTGACACCCGACACTCCTGCCAAACAGCTGTTTGAATGAAATGCTCAAGAACAGGCACCAAAATGGCACAGCCCCCTACGCTATTAAGTAGCCAATGAATAGTACTGATACTAATTGCCTATTGGTCATCAATGCTACGTCCCATGAATCCCTTTAAAAATAGGCAAATTAGCAGTTCATTTTATACATCTGTCTATACATCATTATACACTGCTCAAAAAAATAAAGGGAACACTTAAACAACACAATGTAACTCCAAGTCAATCACACTTCTGTGAAATAAAACTGTCCAGTTAGGAAGCAACACTGAGTGACAATCAATTTCACATGCTGTTGTTAAAAAAATGGGATAGACAACAGGTGGAAATTATAGGCAATTAGCAAGACACCCCCAATAAAGGAGTGGTTCTGCAGGTGGTGACCACAGATCACTTCTCAGTTCCTATGCTTCCTGGCTGATGTTTTGGTCACTTTTGAATGCTGGCGGTGCTTTCACTCTAGTGGTAGCATGAGATGGGGTCTACAACCCACGCAAGTGGCTCAAGTAGTGCATCTTATCCAGAATGGCACATCAATGCGAGCTGTGGCAAGAAGGTTTGCTGTGTCTGTCAGCGTAGTGTCCAGAGCATGGAGGCGCTACCAGGAGATAGGCCAGTACATCAGGAGACGTGGAGGAGGCCGTAGGAGGGCAACAACCCAGCAGCAGGACCGCTACCTCCGCCTTTGTGCAAGGAGGAACAGGAGGAGCACTGCCAGAGCCCTGCAAAATGACCTCCAGCAGGCCACAAATGTGCATGTGTCTGCTCAAACGGTCAGAAACAGACTCCATGAGGGTGATATGAGGGCCCGACGTCCACAGGTGGGGGTTGTGCTTACAGCCCAACACCGTGCAGGACGTTTGGCATTTGCCAGAGAACACTAAGATTGGCAAATTCGCCACTGGCGCCCTGTGCTCTTCACAGATGAAAGCAGGTTCACACTGAGCACATGTGACAAACGTAACAGAGTCTTGAGACGCCGTGGAGAACGTTCTGCTGCCTGCAACATCCTTCAGCATGACCGGTTTGGCATTGGGTCAGTAATGGTGTGGGGTGGCATTTCTTTGGTGGGCTGCACAGCCCTCCATGTGCTCGCCAGAGGTAGCCTGACTGCCATTAGGTTCCGAGATGAGATCCTCAGACCCCTTGCGAGACCATATGCTGGTGCGGTTGGCCCTGGGTTCCTCCTAATGCAAGACAATGCTAGACCTCATGTGGCTGGAGTGTGTCAGCAGTTCCTGCAAGACAAAGGCATTGATGCTATGGACTGGCCCGCCCGTTCCCCAGACCTGAATCCAATTGAGCACATCTGGGACATCATGTCTCGCTTTATCCACCAACGTCATGTTGCACCACAGACTGTCCAGGAGTTGGCAGATGCTTTAGTCCAGGTCTGGGAGGAGATCCCTCAGGAGACTGTCTGCCACCTCATCAGGAGCATGCACAGGCGTTGTAGGGAGGTCATACAGGCACGTGGAGGCCACACACACTACTGAGCCTCATTTTGACTTGTTTTAAGGACATTACATCAAAGTTGGATCAGCCTGTAGTGTGTTTTTCCACTTTAATTTTGAGTGTGACTCCAAATCCAGACCTCCATGGGTTGAAAAATTTGATTTCCATTTTTAAATTTTTGTGTGATTTTGTTGTCAGCACATTCAACTATGTAAAGAACAAAGTATTTCAGAAGAATATTTAATTAATTCAGATCTAGGATGTGTTATTTTTGTGTTCCCTTTATTTTTTTGAGCAGTGTATATATTCAAAATGTTATTAATACTTTTATTGTGCAACCATCTTGCCATTCTCTGGATATGGAATATGAATATATGATCCTTATAGAAAACAACATGTATTTACGTAGCATCTGGAAAACAGAAGGAAACTCACATCCCTTGGCTCAAATCCAGAGACACATCTGTGAAAGTGACAGAACCAGTTAGTGCATCTCTTTACCAAGATCCATGCTGCTAATAGCTCTCTGGTGCTGCAGCTTCTATCACAAAACTGTAGAACAAATGGTGTTATAAAGGACAAAGGTCTCGTTACATGTTTTCATCCTCCCCAAGTGATCTATATAACAGAGGGTGAGCTTCTGGGCTCCATATTAATAGCACATTTAAAATAAAGGGGTATAGGACGGCTCTACCTCTGGTTTGAGATAGCAAGGTGCACCAATCTGATGTCGCACTCAGCTCACCAAAAAATTATTTGCAATGGAATAGATGGGCACTCTAATATCCGGATCACAAATATAATGTATTCACACTATTTGTTGTGTTCACACTATTTTTAGTGATACATGTACTATTAATCCATAAAATAACTCCAGGTCAGAAATATAGCCTAATTGTTATAATAGATGCCTATAAAATAAACATAACATACATCAAAAATCTTAAAATCTTATAAGATACATGCCTGTAAATACACCATAAAATACAAAGCACTAAAATGCTAATTGTATCATTTTATTAAAATAGCTGCTGAAAATCCATAGTAAATAATTGTGGGTTGAGTGGAATGGCTGCTCAAATTCATTAAGCCAAATCCATCCAATCCACAAACAGGTGGTGGCTCCTACTGCAGTGATAAATTAAGCAGTGACTGATAGATAAATATATCCCTGTGATATAAGATAAAGCAAATGGTGAAAAAAAAATTGGGAAAATTCGAATAATCCAAAAGTGCAAAAATTACAATAACTGTGAAAAAGATCAGTATTAGTCAATCAATCCAAATCGAGCTGTATTAAGATGATTAAACAAACGTGCTGGTTGTGCTACTGTGTCTCAAAAAATCTTATGTTGCTCTTGATCTGCAGGGGCTCAGCGTTATTAGTGACAAGAGGATATTTCCCTCACAACCGCTTTCCTGGACAAATGAACAAGTCACTATTTATTACAATGTTGCAATCCAGATACTTTGAGTTCAGCTCTGTAAGCTGCCCGCAATTGTCTGGCAGGAGACTTCTGTCCCAATTGTTCGGCAGTGTTTAGTACTATTTGGATGTCATATAATGAAGTAGTACTCACGCTTGGTTGTTATATCCAGTCCGTGGCGTAGGTATAAGCAGGCTTACCTTTGGGAACAGGTTTGCAAGATTACCTTACTGCTAGTCCCAAGTCTGTGTAGTCCACGTTGACTGTCGCACAGGTCGGAGGTCTGTGTCTGCTTACACCGTGATGAATTCACGGTCTAATTCTCTGTTTGCTATGGACATTTCTCATGTCCTTCGCATTGTCTGTGCCAGTTGTTTGATTGCACCGACTTCCTAGTAATATCCGTAGGTTACCAGACTATGGCCAATAGATCTGGAATTTCTTTGATCCGTGAAAGCGCTTTCTCCAGTTGGCAGTACTGATAATGTTCAGTTTTTGCCTGATATTGCCAGAGTAAAATTCTTATCTTTCCACGCCAGACGCGTTTCGAAGGTTAGACTACCTTCTTCCTCAGTGGCTTTGTAAGAACTGTCTGGCTGTCCGGCTTTTATTCCTACCGCCTCCAAAACGGCTCCATATTAACTCCGGAATGGATCTAGTGGATCTGGCAATATTCAGTAGGCTTCTCCTTGCATTGCGGTTTTATTGCGTTTCTCATGCGTTTTTTTGTGGATTTATGCGTTTTTTATTCCACATTGACTTTAGCCTATACGTAATGCTTTCTATAGATTATTTTTAAGCAAACTGTTTGCATTCTCACTTTATATACTAATATATCAACTGA
The DNA here is from genome assembly GCF_905171765.1 of Bufo bufo. Taxonomy (NCBI): domain Eukaryota; kingdom Metazoa; phylum Chordata; class Amphibia; order Anura; family Bufonidae; genus Bufo; species Bufo bufo. The sequence goes on along the minus strand of NC_053390.1, from coordinate 161,991,791 downwards.
TAAATTAGTTTGTCATATATAAATATATACACATATAGAGATGTGACTCCAGATAATTATAACACTTTGCACAGCGGTAAAGGTAGATCCCCATCACTACATGGTCGACTATTACAACAATTGCAGTAATTTGTGTTTGGGGGAGTAATATATTTATCATTCCAGAATATCTCTGGCTTATGTATCTTCATGGATTAGTTTAATAGATGGTCGTATTAAATCCTCTACCTTGTGCATAGTATTATCTAAGGGAGTATATTAAAACTATACCAAATATAAAATATATAAATATAAAAATGAAAATATATAAAATATGAATAAAGAGATGTGAGGTCATCATGCCATATTCCACTATCATAATAGCCATTGTGTGTATATCATGGAAACACCTTTCCCTTGATATACTGAGGAAAATACCATAATAATCCCAAGCGATTTCTATTTTGGAACAGAGATGTCTGCCACATAAGAAATACAATATTAAGAGGCATATATCTTCGTTAAGAATGATTTGTTATAAGAGGTAGATGCTGTAGTGTATCAGTCTCTCGATACGGACGCGGCGATACCTAATATGTATACTTTTTTTTAATTTATGTAAGTTTTACACAATGATTTCATTTTTGAAACAAAAAAAATCATGTTTTAGTGTTTCCATAGTCTAAGAGCCATAGTTTTTTCAGTTTTGGGGCGATTATCTTGGGTAGGGTATGATTTTTGCGGGATGAGATGATGGTTTGATTTTTACAATTTTGGCGTACATGCGACTTTTTTGATCACTTTTATTACCTTTTTTTGGGAAGTTAGGTGGGCAAAATTTCAATTTCATCATAGTTTTTTATTTTTATGGCGTTCACCGTTCGGGTAAAGTAACATGACCGTTTATAGATCAGGTCGTTACGGACGCTGCGATACCAAACATGTGTAGGGAATTTTATTTTCTTCATTTTTAATCAGTGATAAATGTGTTTTTTGATTTTTACTTTTTTTTCACTTTTTTTCACTTTTTTTTTTACCCAGACCCACTTGGTTCTTGAAGATCCAGTGGGTCTGATGTCTGTATAATACAGTACAGTACACTATATAGTGTTTTGTACTGTATTTTACTTACACTTTGTCTGAACAGATCTATGCCTTTAGAACAGATCTGTTCAGCACCATGGACAGCAGGATGCCTGAGAAGGCGTCCTGTTGCCATGGGAACCTTCCCCGTCTGTTCAGTTGTGGCCACAACTGCGCAGACGGGGCTGTCAGGGGGCTGTCTGGGAGCTCTCTCTGTAGTGTCCCACTAGGTAAAGGTGGGCACTACACAAGGGTCAATTGGGTGACGCGTTACTCCTACTCACAAGGGACAGAAATGTTATATTTAACTATGCATTTAATGTATTTTCTAATGTGTTTTTATATGCAATGTTCCCCTGTGTTAATGCTCAGCAGGCCTAGTTGGGTGTAGTTAGACATCCCAGACACTAGAGGGAGATAGGGAGCCCCTAGTATAAATGTCCAGGCCCAGACAGGGAGGAGAGAGTTCAGAGTCAGGAGATATGCTGAGGGCCTCCTCCTGACATGCAGCTTGATAGCCCTGGCTGCTAGCTATGACCAGGAGGCTAGTGAAGAACCCTAGCCTGCCTGTAGTCCAAGTGAGCCTCAGTTAGCTCAGAAGTCACCCCAGTAGTAGGACAGGACCTCCTGGGAGAAACCTGCAGTTACCCTCAAGTCAAGCAGGAACAGTGTCATCAGCTCAGATAAGTAAGCTAATGGGCAGAGGATCTGTAAAGTAAAGCAAGAATCCATATGGGAGGAAGATATATTTTACCAAGGATTTAAGCCAGCATTTAGGCATCTGGGCCTTGGGATAGAAACCAGACAGGAGTTCTAAAGAACAGCGTACACTATTTCTGAGGAAAGGTACAACCTGATTCTGAGTGTGTTGTGGATTACCCTCTGAGTATCTTGCACAGAATTATACCTGCCAGTATTTGTATTGAAGCCTGCTTGTGAAGCACTTGATATAAGGGACTGCATTACCATCTTGATGTACAAAGTTGGACTGTTTAAGTAAAGCAACGTTTGGTTCACTATACTACCTGTGTACCTCACTTATTACTACTATAAATCGGTGTGCCACCGTTACAGGCACTGGCGTCACGAAACCCAAGAGGGACCTTGCTTCAGGCACTCAAAATACCTGTAACATCCAGGGCACCTCATCCACCATCAGGCCTGGTCCCTACATACGGAGTGTGCCCCAGAGGAATTTGTGTCTACCTCTCCTTCACTGCCGCATGCCTGCCCAGGGTTCTCCAATACAGTGAGTAACCCTCGATTGCCCATAACCGTGACCTCACTATCGCAATACCCTGCGGGTCTGGCGTGCTGCATCTCCCTCTCCCATAGGGGGGCTGCAAAGGCACAGCAGCCCCCTGATCGGAGAGGGAGGGAGCTCCCTGAGCTGTTACCCTTTTTCATACAGCGGTCCGTACGGACCGCGGTATGGAAAGGGTTAAACGGCTGACATCGCATCACCAATGTCAGCCGTTTATACCAGGGTGTCAGCAATGTGCTGGCACCCTGGTATACCCACTAACCACCAACAATTATTCAAGGGGAGGCGGGCGGGGGATCGCGATCCCGCCTGACGCACACTGCCCGCCTCCCGCACCGCCCGCACCACCCGCAACCCTCCCCCTGCACCTCCTGCCGCCAAAAAATCATTCAGGGGTGCAGAGGGGGGGGGGTGAAACATATATATTTTGGGCATTATAAAGTTTCTGATCCGGGATCAGAAACTGCAAAAAGCGCATCAAACCGCAGGTCTGAATTGACCTGTGGTTTGCTGCGATCGCCGACATGGGGGGTTATGGGACCCCCCGTGCATTTAGCCTAGGTGCCTGCTCAATGATTTGAGCAGGCACCTTGTTCCGATCACTGCCGGCCGGGCAGCAGTGATTGGAACAACACATGACGTATCGGTACGTCATGTGTCCTTAAAGAGGACCTTTCACCAGAGTAAAGCCTCTAAACTAACTATACAGAAGTGTAGAGCGGCGCCCAGGGATCCCCCTGCACTTACTGTTATCCCCGGGCGCCGCTCCGTTCGCCCGGTATAGCCTCCGGTACGTAAGTAGTTAGGCTCCACCCAGTTGAGCCTGCCGGCGTCTCCTTCTCCTATGCCGTAGCGCTGGCCAATCACAGCGCTCAGCTCATAGCCGGTTCGTCTGGAAAGGATGGAACCGTTCCTCGCTAGGTACCCGGACGTAAAGGCCGCGGAACTGTTGCGGGAGGGTTTCCTCTGGGGGTTTCCTATCCCTTTTGTTCCGGCGGGTCCGGTATTGATTAGAAAAAATTTGCGGTCGGCTAGGGAGCACCCGGGCGTAGTGTCTGAGAAGCTGGAGAAGGAGGTGAGATTGGGTAGGATGGATGGGCCTTTTTCAGAGCCTCCGTTGGAGAATTTGCGCCTGTCGCCTCTGGGGGTGGTTCCGAAGAAGGAGGCGAATAAATTTCGCCTCATTCATCATTTATCCTTCCCAAAGGGATCGTCGGTCAACGATGGTATTGATCCAGCATTATGTTCTTATGTTCGGTGGTATATACCTCGTTTGACGCGGCAGTGCAGTGGGTTAAACAGTTTGGGAGGGGGGCTTTGATGGCGAAGACGGACATTGAGGCCGCGTTCAGGTTGTTGCCGGTTCATCCGGATAGCCTGCATTTGTTGGGGTGTTTTTGGGATGGGGGGTTCTTCGTTGATCGTTGTTTACCGATGGGATGTTCGCTATCGTGTGCGTACTTTGAACAGTTTAGCTCGTTTTTAGAGTGGGCGGTTAAGGACTCGGCTGGATGTGAATCTATCATTCACTATTTAGACGACTTTCTGTGTATTGGCCCCGCGGGCTTAAGGGTGTGTTCTTTATTGCTGCATTCACTGGAGGGGCTGTTCGCTGCGTTTGGTGTTCCCCTGGCGGTGGAAAAAATGGTGGGTCCCGCGACGGAGTTGAGCTTCCTGGGCATAGTGATCGATTCGGAGCGCATGGAGTGTAGACTGCCCCGGGACAAGCTGGAGGATTTGGAAAGGGAGGTGGGGAGAGCGCAGCGAGTATCAAAACTTCAGCTGAAGGAGCTGCATTCGCTCCTGGGTAAGCTCAACTTTGCTTGCCGTATAATGCCCATGGGGAGGATTTTTAGCAGGCGATTGGCGGCTGCGACAGCGGGGGTAACGGTACCTCATCATTACATAAGGTTGGGGAGAGAGTTGAGGCAGGATTTACGGGTGTGGGTGTCTTTTCTGAGTCAGTATAATGGCCGGGATATGTTTATGGGGTATGTTGTGGAGGCATTCGACTTTGACGTTTTTTCTGACGCGGCCGGTGGGTGCGGCTATGGGGCGTATTGTTCGGGGCAGTGGTGTGCGGGGGTGTGGCCTGACGCTTGGGTGAGTAGAGGCTGGGTGAGGGATTTGGCACTGTTGGAACTTTTCCCCATAGTGGCAGCGGTCCTACTGTGGAGGGAAAAATTTAGGAACAAGAAGGTCCGTTTCCACTGTGATAACTTGGGAGTGGTGCAGGCAATTAACAGGTTGTCAGCCTCGTCACCTCGGGTGGTGCGGTTGTTACAGAGATTAGTTTTGGAATGTTTGACCATCAATGCGTGGGTGGTGGCTGTGCATGTCCCGGGGGTTGACAACTGTATTGCTGATGCTCTTTCTCGTTTTCAGTGGGAGCGTTTTCGTCAGCTGGCTCCGGAAGCAGAGGAGGACGGGCTGGATTGCCCGAGCTGCCTGTGGGAACTCCTGGAGACAACGTAGTGGGGCTTATCCAGTCTTCATTAGCTCCCGGTACGTGGATGACATATCACAGGGCATGGCAGGGTTGGGAGGATTGGAAGGCTAGATTGGGGATGGGAGATGAGGAGGCGGAGATATCGTTGCTGTTATTTATAGGGCAGTGTAGGGAGGACGGGTGGTCTGTTTCAAAGCTGAATGGTTGTATGGCCGGGCTAGCTTTTGGTTTCAAGTTTCGGAAGTTGCCGGACGTCACTAAGTCCTTCCTGGTGGTGAGGGCACTCAAGGGTTGGCAGCGTTTGAGTTCGGTTGAGGAAAGTCACAGGCCGGTGTCGTTTTCCTTGCTCCTGCAGTTGGGTGAGCAACTTGAAAAAGTCTGTGTTTCCTTATGGGAGTTGCGGATGTGGAGGGCAGGGGTCGCAGGGTTGTTTTATTCGAGGTCTTGGGTTGTTTGATGTGCCCGGTTCAGTGTATGCGGGAGTATGGGGCGGTAGGGCGGGGATCAGTGTCCCCTCTTCTGGTGCACGCGGATGGGTCTTTCCTTTCGCGCTTTCAGTTTTCAGCAGTTTTTAGGAAGTGCTTGGGTCAGTTGGGCAGAGAGGTGGAGGGGTACTCGAGTCATTCGTTCAGAATTGGGGCGGCGACGGAGGCAGCTCGGTGGGGTTTGGGGCAGGAGGTGATTAAGCGGATAGGGAGGTGGGAATCGGTCCGCTTTCGTTCATATATCCGTCCAGAAAGATTGTAGCACGGAGTGTGTTAACTTTGCATGTGGAATGTGTTTTGCTATTGTTTTTCGTTTCTGTCGTTACAGGTTCTGAGCCGGCTTTAGTTTAGATATTAGGCCATTCATACGTTTTTTGGGGAGCCATCCAGGCAGCAGTTCGGCCGGATGGTCAACAGTTAGGGTTTGAACGGTCTACAGCTGTGGTAAGATGGCTGGGTCGGCGGGGAATGATGTGGGGGGGGGGGGGCGTAATGGCGGAGGTGCACAGGTTTGTGAGATTGGATAGGGCCCCGGATGTATTGGTCCTGCACGTGGGGGGCAATGATTTGGGGGCACGGCCGCTCAGGGAGTTGGTAAAGGATATCAAGTTCGATCTCCTTAGGTTGTGGTCGCTGTTTCCGAGCCTTGTGACGGTGTGGTCGGACATAGTCCCCCGGAAGGTGTGGAGGGGGGGCGTGTTCGGCTGAGGGAGTAAACAAGGCGAGAGTGAAGGTTAACCGGGCCATAGGCCGGTTCATGGCTAGGAATGGGGCAGTGGCTGTGAGGCATGTGGACCTGGAGCGGAGTGTTGGGGGGTTTTGGCGAGCAGACGGGGTACATTTAAACGCTGTAGGGTTGGATATGTGGTGCTTGGCCTTGCAGGAGGGGATTGAAACGGCGCTGCGTATGTGGAGGGACGCCCGGGGCTTAAGGAGTCAAGCCCGTGCGTTTGTGGCGGTGGGAGGTCCTTGAAGTTGGTGAGATTCTAAAGGATGAGGATGGGAGGGCTCCACGGTTGGGGCTGGACTCCCATAGTTGGTGGTCGGTTGTGGATAATTCTGGGGGCTGGGCCGTCAGGGGAGCCTCCGAGCTGGCGTTTAACGGCAGGTGGCAAGGCGGCTCAACCCGGTAATATACTTCGGCTTGGCATGGTAGTGGGTAAAAGGGGAGCGAGCGGGGTGTAACCAATACCCCCGTCAAGAAATAGCCGGACTGGGGGCGTAGCCTGTGGGGAGGCTACCATGACGGGGGGTTTGGTTCAGCGAGCCCCTGGGGGATTGGGGTTGGCTAGTTTAAGTTAGGGGGCGGATCTGGAGGGGTTAAGTAGCCAGGGCTGGAGGAGAGCGGTGGCCATTTTGGGGTACAGAAGAAACTCCCGCCCGTCCTTCTTTTCTTTCTTTTAGGTGGATCCGAGGCTGGATATGGAATTGGAAGAAGTGGTGGGGGACGGTGGGGGGGGGGCTACAATTGTCACGGCGGCTGTGGCGGTGGGAGGTCCTTGAAGTTGGTGAGATTCTAAAGGATGAGGATGGGAGGGCTCCACGGTTGGGGCTGGACTCCCATAGTTGGTGGTCGGTTGTGGATAATTCTGGGGGCTGGGCCGTCAGGGGAGCCTCCGAGCTGGCGTTTAACGGCTGGTGGCAAGGCGGCTCAACCCGGTAATATACTTCGGCTTGGCATGGTAGTGGGTAAAAGGGGAGCGAGCGGGGTGTAACCAATACCCCCGTCAAGAAATAGCCGGACTGGGGGCGTAGCCTGGGGGGAGGCTACCATGACAGGGGGTTTGGTTCAGCGAGCCCCTGGGGGATTGGGGTTGGCTAGTTTAAGTTAGGGGGCGGATCTGGAGGGGTTAAGTAGCCAGGGCTGGAGGAGAGCGGTGGCCATTTTGGGGTACAGAAGAAACTCCCGCCCGTCCTTCTTTTCTTTCTTTTAGGTGGATCCGAGGCTGGATATGGAATTGGAAGAAGTGGTGGGGGACGGTGGGGGGGGGGGCTACAATTGTCACGGCGGCTGTGGCGGTGGGAGGTCCTTGAAGTTGGTGAGATTCTAAAGGATGAGGATGGGAGGGCTCCACGGTTGGGGCTGGACTCCCATAGTTGGTGGTCGGTTGTGGATAATTCTGGGGGCTGGGCCGTCAGGGGTGCCTCCGAGCTGGCGTTTAATGGCTGGTGGCAAGGCGGCTCAACCCGGTAATATACTTCGGCTGTTTAGGCCTTCCAGGACCTCCCCCGTTGGGATTCAGGAATATGTTACAGTTTGGAATTAAAAGGTTATTTATTATATATATTTATGTAATAAAATGGCTGCTGTGGCCAATTTAATCCAAGCCAAGTGTCAGTATTTTATTTGGGTGTGGGCCGGGCCCGGGGTAAGGGCTAGGCCGGGGTGGGGTGGGAAGTGGCTTGGCATGGTAGTGGGTAAAAGGGGAGCGAGCGGGGTGTAACCAATACCCCCGTCATGAGCGTCTAGGAGAAACAGGGGCGTTACTGTTACACCTATAAGCTCTAGAGGCTCTGCTCCCTTTGCAACTGCAGTGCCCTCTGCCCTTTGATTGGTAGGACCAGGCAGTGTAAACGTGATTACCCCTGGCCCTTTCAATCAAAGTGAAGAGAGAGCACATTTAAATGGGAACAGGATCTCAAAACCTCCCCCTTCCCTGGCTACAGATTTTCCAAAATATAAAAAAGGTATCATTGGCAGCTAGCTATAGACTGATCCAGTTTAAGATCATACATAGGCTATACTATACACCACAAATGCAGGCTAAGTTTGTTAAAAACCGAGGACAGGATTTTCCCTGTCAAAAGTGCAGTAGACCCAATGTTTATTTAACCACCTTCTATGGGACTGCATTGTGATAGAGCGCTTTTGGGAGCAGGTATTTACAGCATTGCAGGCGGAATTTCCTCAAACTAGCGTACCAGATATGAGCTCCGTAATTTTGGGCTATTTTACACCTGACAACCCTAATCCCTCTGATCATCGATTAGCCTGGATGAAGGGCTGTTTGATGGCAAAGGTTCTGATAGTCAAGAGATGGGGTTCCCCCATTTCCCCGGTATTTGATGAGTGGAGACGGATCATGACTCAGATAACGCTATACGAGGAGGTGGAGAGGCAAAATAGGTGAGGTACGCGTAATTGTAATGTGTATTGAATGGCTTAGCTCGAAAGGGTGGAGTAAACGGACCGACTTTGGGGGAGGGGATATGGGGTCTGGGGTATCAGTGACGACAGCTAAGGGTAAGAGGGGGAATAGAGGGGCTTAAAAGAACTATGTTTGTGTATACAGTGTTGGATTTAATGTTATCATTTATGTCAATGTAGAAACTATGGCCTTATTTACAGCATTTGTTTATAAGCTGCGCTCACCTTTTCTATGTTCTTGGCGCATTTTTTTCTCTTTTAGCGCTGTTTAACTTTATTTCTCTGTAACTATTATTGAAGAAAATAAAAAAAATATAAAATATAAAATATAAATAAAAATAAAAAGATTGAAGAGAGACAGCTGAGTCTGTTGGAATAACAGCAACACCCCCGTTGCTCCTTGAGGCTCATATACGTATATTAAAATATCCTTTTTCTCAGCAATGTGGGCTCATATGACCATGGGCCCAACACAGATGCCCTAAGCTGCTAGGTGCACATGTAACAGGTCAGTCAGTTTCATGGGTACAACTTTACTGACAGATGCCCTTTTAAGTGGATGCCTCATCACAGACAAATGGGGGCATATCACTAGGATATGCCCCTATTGTCTTATAGGTGTGGGTCCCAACGCTATCGGGAATGGAGCCCCACAAGGTGGGGGCTGGAGGACTCCGGTCTGGCCACCACCAAGGGCGCTCCCCATAGAAGTGAATAGGAGCGCACCACGCATGAGCGGTAACTGCTCCCATTCACTTCTATGGAGGGCTGCTGCGCATGGGCAGTGCACCCTCCAACACTTCGGAGCTCTGTTCTCGATATAGGTGCGGGTCCCAGCAGTGGTAACCACACCTATAAGACAATGGGGCATATCCTAGCGATATGCCCCCATTGTCTGTGATGAGACAACCTTTTTAATGCTGGCTGGCTGCTGTGGCCATGTTAATCTGCGTACACTTGCTATATGCCTATGACTCATCCACTGTTTTTCTCTTCATATAAGACTCTCATTTGTAAATCCTCTGGGCAAATTCCACTACCACAGAGCCACATTTCTAATATTGTCTTATTAAATGTATTTTCAATAGCTATTAAAATGCACATTATTCAACACCAAATAATGATAATCACTGAGAAAGTTTAAAAATACAGTATCTTGGCGACATGTGTTCTGATTTTAATATCTCCTTTTTAACCTATTTGTCTGGGGAAACAGTCTTAACATTATTGGTGATTAAAATGAGGAAGATGTGATTGCACTGTCAGTGCATGTACGAATCATAATTTCTAATGAAATCAAAGAGAGTTTTATAACCATATCGCAGCCAAGAACACAATCCCAGCACTCAGACCTTACTTGATTCACAGGAAAAAAGGGTTAACTTTATTTTTGACCTCAAAACAGAGCAAGATAAAAACATTTCAGGAAAGTTTCAAACATTCAAGTAGGCACATGCATTCCACCTACTCTAATTATATGGTAATTCTGTCTCTTGTAATCAAATCTGATGATTTTCTCTATTCTGCACATATTTTTTCCAACAATCTCCATTGTTATGAAAGTCCAAAACTATGTAAAACCCCTCCTTGAATATGAAATGTACAATGCGTCACGAAAATAGAAACCATTAGTTCTGAAAAGTACCAAAATCACACATGGTGGAATGAACACTAAACTACGACATTCTTTTACACTTAAGAAGGAGGTCATCAGTAATAGATGAAGTTAAATAAATGCATTTTATAAATGTACTGTAAAACAAATTTGCTGCCTTTTCGCCTAGTTTTATTGGCTGTTCTTTCATGTTTGTCTATTACAGGTAAAAGTAATTTGCTTCCATACCATTTGCTGAATTGCATACACTATTAAGCTAATCGTGTTCTACAAAAGATTCTAAGAAAATACATTCCAGTATTAAATTGTACCAAAGGAAGCATGCGAACCATTGCACAATGAGTGGATTTCATCAGAATATAGGCTATGTACTCATCCAGTCATACATTTTTAATGCAATACACTGATTACATAAAATAGGTCACGGGTCTTGATCATTTTTGGCAACATTGGCCCAGATTTATTAATGAGTCTTCATCTAGAATCTGTCTAAAAAGTGGCTAAAATTGGTGTAATTTTGGTGCAATGTTGCTCAACTAGGGTTTTTTCAAATTTTTCAACTTCAAGGGTTATGGCCGGTGTAAAATTTGTGGCAAAATAAGGCAACAAATAGTTGGTATAGGACTAACAACAGTGTCTATCCTTGTAATAGATTTATTATCCAGCCTGATGCACCATGATAAATTTAGCACATGCCTAGACAGCCTAAGTTTACTCCATCTATAGTTGTCACGGCCTATGGTGTACGCCGTGACACTGTTGCCACGCTCGCTGTTGCCGGTGGCAACATGTTGCTGTTTTGTCCTGTTGTGGCAGTGTCACGGGTTTTGCTGTGTGCACCGTGACTTGCTGGCCACGCATGCTGTTGTCTGCGGCAACCTGTTGCCTGTGTGTGCAATACCCCTTTAAGTAGTGTCTCCCTGCTGTGTGGTGTGTGTGGGGTTAATACTCTGGCTGGAGCAAGGTGGTGAGTTGGGTGTGGTCTCAGGTCTCCTTATATACTCTTGCTTGGAGACTGAGATCAGTTTTGGTTTGTCTGCCTTGCATGTGAGATGCTTGATCTGTACTTGGATGAGATCTGAGGGCCATCCAAGTTTCACATCAAGTTTATTAGCGATGTCATCCTGAGTGTTTCCTCCTTGTCTTCCTTCCCCTCCTGGTGTGTCATTTATGGTGTGGGTTTTAGTTGGAGATTTGTTGTACGTCTTGTTTGTGGTTGCATGTCTGGTATGTTGTTGGTGTTTGTCCCTGCATGTGTGCAAGACATCTCCTTTGTGTGTGCTACCTCCGAAAGGGGGTCCCATTGGTTTCCCGGAGGGGTGAACCTAAAGACATTAGCAGCCTTGCCTGGAGCCACCTTGCTTTGGTGTCCGCATGGGGGTCCAGGTTGTTTTGGTGTGGTCTTTCCATCTTTGCTGCGACAGGTAAGTGTATGATGTTCCGTTGTCACATTGTGTTCTTACCTGCCATGCAGTTGCTGCATTGTCTTTCTCCCTGTCAGCTACTGGACCACTGGAGATGCTTTTCATCTGTGGTGATGGATGAATAGGAGGTCTCTGCCCTGTCACGATGTTGAGGGCGATGCAGGGATTCCTAGACTTCTAGGTTTGTGGGTATGAGCTCCCTTACCATTGAAGGCGGCTCATACAGCCAGGAGACTAGGGCTATTTTAGGGAAGCTTTAGGAGGTGACCAGCTCCCTTTTCCCTGCCTATGGTTTAGTACTTGGAGACATTGTACGGTGGGGAGTTCCCCCCACTCCCCACCGTGACAATAGTGTTAGTTAATCTGCCCCATTGTGTTGGGGCAGCGTCAAGTAAGGTCCTTAACCTTGAACATCTGCACACATTGCTGTCTCAATATGAATTAGCACACTCCAGGGCTGTTGCTAAGCTAAAACATTCAGGTCCTGCGCCCCGGATGTTTTGTCCCAGGCCCTGCCTGCCAGATAGATACAACTGTATTGTCGTCCTCAAGATGGCAATGCAATTGAATCTAATGCACTGGAAGAGCTGAAGGACCTATGATGACATCACAATCCATGTGATTAGTGCAGAAGGCAGTGGTTGAGGACCTGTTATGATGTCACCAACCATCATGTGACCAGTGCAGGAGAGGACGGCTCAGGAGTGAAGAGGAGAAGTCCTGGGGAAGAATGTGTGGTGAGGTCTGCTACATGAGGTGAGGTAAGTGAAGGGATAGATTCTAAGTGTGAGAGAAAGAGTAATGCTGGGAGTTGTGGCTATTTAATGGGGACTGTATGTTAGGGCTGAAGGGAGGGATGTTATTTACATGCCACTGTTGGTTGGAGTAGGGTGGAGTGATGTTATTTACATGGGACTGAAAGTTGAGTGTGTTATGTTATTTACATGGGACTGCATGTTGGACGTGGCTGGGGCAGAGTGATGTTATTTACATGGGACTGTATGTTGAAGGCAACTGTGGGAGGGGGGATGTTATTTACATGGGACTGTATGTTGACAGTGGCTGTGAGAGGGAATTATGTTATTTACATGGGACTGAACATTAGAGGGGGCTGAAGGAGTGATGTTATTTTCATGGGACTGTGTGTTGGAGGTGGCTGGGGAGGGGGTGATGTTATTTACATGGGACTGTATTTTGAAGGCGACTGTGGGAGGGACTGATGTTATTTACACGGGACTCTATGTTGATGGTGGCTGTGGGAGGCAGTAATGTTATTTACATGGGACTGAATGCTGAGGGGGTGATGCTGTCACGGCGGACAGGATATAGAAACACAGATAAATAAACAAACAAGTTTCTAGGCGAGAAGCTGGGGATAAAGGTCACCTCCTGATAAATCCCTACCAGCTCTCCCTATACTGCTAAGCGCACGTTCAGACCCTTAATGTGGGAATAACATGTCCTCGTGCCTGGGCTGAGAATACCCTAAAAATCCCTAAGATGATGAAAGGGTAAATAGAGGCAGCCTGCTCCCTCTGAACCTAGAGGGGCAGGCGTCCCTCTAACATCCTAGACAGCAAACCACAAGATAACAAAAAAAACAACTTATCTTTTGAGCAGGAACAGCCAATCCTTCCTCCCTTGCAAACACAGAGCTAGACAGAAGCTATAACCCGCAGGGAACACTGGGAGTGGGCGTAATTTAAACTGAAACCAATGACCCCACCCAGTGCACCTGAAGGGAGGCGGATCTAGCTTGACTCCGAAACGAAACAAAACAAAAGGCTAGACACGTGCTGCTAATCTGGCAGACCTCCGCACATAGCCTGAACAGCGCATGACAGTACCCCCCCTTCTACGGGTGACCTCTGGACACCCTGGCCCAACCTTATCCGGGTGGGATCTGTGAAAAGCCTTCACCAGACGGATGGCACTAACATCCCGAGCCGGAACCCACATCCTTTCCTCAGGGCTGTATCCCCTCCAGTGTACCAGGTACTGAAGGGAACCCCGAAGAACTCTTGAGTCAAGAGCCCTGGAGATCTCGAACTCTAAATTTCCATCAACCAGAACCAGGAGGAGGAGGCAAAGGCGATGGTTCCACCGGTTTCACATATTTTTTCAGTAAAGACCTGTGGAACACATCATGGATCCTCCAAGTCTGCGGAAGATCCAGACGAAACGCCACTGGATTGACCACCGCAGATATTTTGTACGGTCCAATAAATCTTGGACCCAGTTTCCAAGATGGCACTCTCAGCTTAATATTTTCAGTAGACAACCACACCAGATCACCCACACACAGGTCCGGACCAGTCATACGTCTCTTGTCAGCCATTCGCTTATACCTCTCACCCATCTTCTCCAAATTCACTTGGATCCTAGGCCAGATAGAAGACAAGGCAGAAGAAAATCTCTCCTCCTCTGGCATCCCCGAGGAACTAGTCCCAGAAAAGGTACCAAACTGAGGATGAAAACCGTATGCGCCAAAAAATGGCGCCTTACCCGTGGACTCCTGCCTACGGTTATTCAAAGCAAACTTTGCTAGGGACTCGAGACAAGAATGAGGACCAGTCCTCCTGATTCTCAGCCACAAAGCACCTCAAGTAGGTCTCCAGGTTTTGATTATTACACTCTGTCTGCCCATTCGACTGCGGATGAAAAGCCAAAGAGAACGAAAGTTGAATGCCAAGCCGAGAGCAGAACGCCCTCCATAACCTGGAGACAAACTGTGTACCCCTATCAGAAACCACATCCGAAGGAATTCCATGCAATTTCACAATATTATCCACAAAAATCTGGCATTGGGCAGACTAGCGTTTTACTAAAACGGTCAACAACCACCAAAATTACTGTCCTCCCATCGACAAGTGCGTCCAAGGACGAGACGGAATAGACAAAGGAAGAAGTGAACCAGCAGGTCGAGTATGAGCAACCTTTGACCGTGCACAGGTTTCACAGGCTGCCACGTAATCCTCAACGCTCTTATGTAACCCGGGCCACCAGAACCTCCGGGACACAAGATCAAAGGTGGACTTGCCACCAGGATGTCCAGCAAGGACAGTATCGTGATGCTCCTTGAACACCTTATATCTCAATCCGTCAGGAACAAACAACCTCCATGTGGGACAAGAACCAGGAACCCCCTCCTCGGCTCCCAACACCTCCATCTCCAATTCAGGATACAGAGCGGAGACCACCATCCCATCAGCCAAAATCAGAGCAGGATCCTCTGAATCACATCCCCCAGGAAAACGGCGAGACAACGCATCTGCCTTAATTTTTTTAACCCCCGGGCGAAACGTAACTACAAAATTGAACCTGGTAACAAACAGTGAGCATCTGGCCTGTCTAGGGTTCAGACGCTCGGCAGATTGCAAAAAAAGTTAGGGTTCGGGACCCGAACTTGACCCCAAACCCCATTGAAGTCAATGGGGACCCAAACTTTTGGGCACTAAAATGGCTCTAAAATAGTCCTGGAAAGGGCTAGAGGGCTGCAAAAGGCATCAAAATGTGCTTAAGAGCATGGCAACTGTTCTGCAAACAAATGTGGATAGGGAAATGACTTAAAATAACATAAAATACAGAAAAATTAAAAATATCAATCTGGATCTAGGAGTAGGAGGTTGAGGAGGCGGTGGATTGGTGGATGTGGCAGTGTAGGTTGTTGTGGCGGTGTAGGTGGAAGCGGCGGTGAAGGAGGAATAGGTAGCCAACACTGATTTGTGTTATTTTTTATTTTTATTGGGACATATAACAAAATAAAACAAAGAATAAGTGCACTTGAGTACAAGAATGGATGGTTGAGGCTGGTATAAATGTCTATTCAGCACAAGGTACGGACAAGTCCTGTGGGATCCATGCCTGGTTCATTTTAATAAACGTAAGCTTGTCCACATTGGCTGCGTCCTGTGATAATGCTCTCTGCCGTGCTAAACACACGTTCACACTATACACTGGCTGAAGGGCAAGCTGACAAAGCTTTTCCACATTTTGGCCATGCTAACCCTGCCTTCTCAGGTGCTGGCGGTGCCCCAGCTGCGTTGGCGACCTCTTCCTCCTCCTCTGCCTTCGCCTTGTGCTTCCACTGTGCCCCTGCTGTCAGGTGGGAATGCCATCATCAGCGTGCGCTTGAAGTCGCGCATCTTCCGATCAGTAACAGATGTTTTCACTAAATTTAGTTCCCTGTCAGCAATGCAGAGCAGGGGTTCATTCACGGCAAAAGGGGGTTCATGTCACCCAGCAATAGAACAGAGGATTTTGAGAGATTTAGGCCCCTGTCACCCAGGCACAGCAGGGGTTCATTCACGGCAAAAGGGGGTTCTTGTCACCCAGCAATAGAACAGAGGATTTTGAGAGATTTAGGCCCCTGTCACCCAGGCACAGCAGGGGTTCATTCACGGCAAAAGGGGGTTCACGTCACCCAGCAATAGAACAAAGGATTTTGAGAGATTTAGGCCCCTGTCACCCAGGGACACCAGGGGTTTATATACACCAAAAATGGTAAAATGTCACCCGATAATTGTAAATAAGAATTTTTTCAATTTAGGGCACTAAAATTGGCACTTTTTGCATTAAAATGGCTCTAAAATAGTCCTTGAAAGGGCTAGAGGGATGTAAAAGGCTGTAAAATGTGCTTAAGAGCATGGCAACTGCTCTGCAAACAAATGTGGATAGGGAAATAACTTAAAATAAAATAACTAAAAATTACTAATTATTAACCTGCAACTCAGAGAAGGAGGTGGATATGGAGTCGGAGGTTGAGGAGGCGGTGAATGTGGTGTTGTAGGTGGAGGCAGCAATGGAGGAGGAGGAGATAGCCAACAATGTTTATTTTTAATTTTTTATTGGAGTAGGTGGCCCCCAAAATATTGAGTACAAGAATGTATGTTGGATGGTGGTATAAATGTCTATTCTGCACAAGGTACAGTCAAGTTTTGTGGGATCCAAGCCTGGTTCATTTTAATGAACGTGAGCTTGTCCACATTGGCTGTGGACAGGCGGCTGCGCTTGTCTGTGATGACGCCCCCTGCCGTGCTAAACACACGTTCACATAATACACTGGCTGCAGGGCAGACCAGCACCTCCAAGGTGTAAAGGGCATGCTCAGGCCATGTGCCCAATTTAGAGACCCATAAGTTGAAGGCAGACCCGTCATTCAGTACGTGTAGGCGTGTGCACACATACTGCTCCACGTTGGTGAAATGCTGCCTCCTGCTAAGACGTTCCATATCAGCTGGTTGTTGTGGCATGCTGACAAAGCTTTTCAACATTTTGGCCATGCTAACCCTGCCTTCTGAGGGGCTGGCGGTGCCCCAGCTATGTTGGCGACCTCTTCCTTGTCCTCTGCCTTCACCTTGTGCTTCCACTGTGCCCCTGCTGTCAGGTGGGAATGCCAGCAGCAGCGCGTCTACCAGCGTGCGCTTGTACTCGCACATCTTACGATCACGCTCCAGTGATGAAATTAAGGACGGTACGTTGTCCTTGTAACCGGGATCCCGCAGCGTGGCCACCCAGTCATCAGCACAAGTTAGAATGTGGGCAACTCGCCGGTCGTTGCGGAGACACTGCAGCATGTAATCGCTCATGTGTACCAGGCTGCCCAGAGGCAACGAAAAGCTGTCCTCTGTGGGAGGTGTATCGTCTGTGTCCTCTGTATCCCCCCATCCACGCACCAGTGATGGCCATGAGCTGGTCTGGGTGCCACCCTGCTGTGAACATGGTTCCTCCTCCTGCATCTCCTCCTCCTCATCCTCCAGAACTGTGCCCTGGCTGGACAATTGTGTACCTTGGGTTTGTAGGTGCTGGAACCCACCCTCGGAGCCACTTGGGAATGACCTTTTTTCAAGGAGGCATAGAAGTGGGATAGTAACGCTGAGAACGGCGTTATCGGCACTGGCCATGTTTGTGGAGTACTCGAAACAGCGCAACAAGGAACACAGGTCTCGCATGGAGGCCCAGTCATTGGTGGTGAAGTGCTGCTGTTCCACCGAGCGACTCACCCTTGCGTGCTGCAGCTGAAACTCCACTATTGCCTGCTGCTGCTCGCGCATTCTGGCCAGCATATGCAAGGTGGAGTTCCACCTTGTGGGCACGTCGCATATGAGGCGGTGAGCGGGAAGGCCGAAGTTACGCTGTCGCGCTGACAAGGCGGGCAGCAGCAGGGTGAGAACGCCGAAAGCGCGCACAGATGGCCCGCACTTTATGTAGCAGCTCTGACATGTCCGGGTAATTTTTAAGGAATCAACAGCAAAAGAATCACAGGTGTCACTGCTGATACGTGTTCACACTGGTGCGTGCCTGCACAAGCCTCTCGATACCTCCAAACAAAAACCAACAAGGTGGTGCACAATCCAAAAGATAAAGTCATTCAATCTTGCAAACTGAAATGAAGAAAAAATAGGCAGCACTCACCAACGGTTTATTTGCTTCTTTATTTCAAGCAGACAAGTGCTTCATATGGCAAGGTAGCAGTTAGCCAGATTCACATACCAGTGGCGACGGCCGTTTCGCACACGAGTGATCGTGCTTCCTCAGGCCACTACGGGTGCACGCCCATACGTGCTGACCTCTTATACCCTGGCATCAGGTTGCCATGGTAACCCACAACAACCAGGCGCCGTGCACACAAGAGATCATTGATAAACATGTTACAACAAAGAGATACAATATTACAAAAACGCATTTAAATCATTGCGGTCATTCAGACCAAGCTGACCTGTTGCTCCTGTACAAATGATCCACTTTGCTTCTTTTTGCAAAAGGGTGCAGTGTCTGTCTCCTCCCTGAACTGGGTATGGGACAGTCTCTATCCCAGCAAACTGCAGTGCTTTCACATTACCTCCATGTTATTTTCCTAGATGGTCAATTAGTCTGGTGCAACCTTTTCCCGTCTTTATAGAGTTAGGCTAGGTCTACACGACGACATTTGTCGCGCGACATTTTGTTGCACTAATGTCGCGCGACAATTTTTATAATGGCAGTCTATGGTGTAGCACTGCAACATGCAACATGCTGCAACTGCGACGCAACAGTCGCAGAAAATCCATTCGAGATGGATTTTTCTGCGACTGTTGCGTCTCAGTCGCAGCATGTAGCATGTTGCAGTGCGACACCATAGACTGCCATTATAAAAATTCTTCCCCGACATTAGTGCAACAAAATGTTGCACTACAAATGTTGCAGTGTAGTTGAGCCCTATCTGTTGCGCAACTTATTGTCGCGCGACAAATGTCGTCGTGTAGACGTAGTCTTAAAGTGTTCCCTGATCCTCTCAAATAAACATCTGATGGTCTTTCCCACATAGAAGTGGCCACAATCACACATCAAAACATATACTTCTACAGTTTATGAAACTAGTGATCCTTTTTGTGATGGGACCTATTTTGACAATCTTTTTTTGGCAGTTATGTTCACATAGCGAACAACTGCCACATTTATATTTACCAGCCGGTTTTAAAGAGGGATACGATTGAATATGAAAAAGTGAAAGAGGATCTGAGTAAAGCAAAATCAGAGTTAAAAACAAGACTAACGGAATCTCAACTGCAAAGCTTTGATAAAAGACTAAATAAAAAATTAATTGTGACACAAGCGGAGGTGAAAGAACGAAAAAAAGTATAAATTCCTGCGTGATAAGCAGTACTATGATCTCGGAAGGGTTTTTGATTAGAACATATGTGACAAACTGCCATTTGCCACTGGGCATTGTAGAGGACTTATGGCTAGCCTCCTGCCCTACGACTATGGCCCCGGGACATGTTGCCCTTCAGTAACAGTGACAGAACTGTGCCGCATGTCTGGACTGTTGGTGGGACCGAACGCGGTCAGCGGTGTATGCTGGGGATTCTGTGGAGCTGGAATCGGATGCGCGGATACACGAACGCCGCTGACCCTTACCTTCTGCCATACTGAACTTTCAGCTCCAGAGACTAAGTCCCGTTCGAAGATGGGACTTAGTCATTTTTCTGCATGGAATTGACCGACCGCACAGCCCAAATCTATGGAACTGTTTTGGGCAGGAAGTTGTGCTTGCGGTCGGTCATAAAGGACTTCCACTAAACTTTTGATCCGCTGGAGGGATTTGTGTGATTTTTGGAAGTGTTTATGTTTGATGTAAGCTGAGTTTAAATATGTAATTTTTATGGAGATGGAATGTATGGTTTTAAAGTTACAGTGTATGTTTAAAAACTGTATTTTTACTGTCTGTGATAGTTATGTTAATCCATAATTATATCCCAGACAGAAGGGAGGATTTTGTGTATTCGGGTGGGGATTCCTCTCCTATTGTTCCCACATGTGTATTGGTGATCTCCTTTTGTCCTAGGAGATAATTGAATTGCACTTCGGGTGTCTCCAGGCAGAGAGGAGGAGACCATGATGCATTGTGGGGACCTGCATAAATACGGGCGGGTAGCCCTCAATAAAGAGTTCATGCTGAGTTCCTGTTTTAACCCTTCAAAACGCAGCCTCGTCTCGTTATTGGAGGCAATTGCTGTGTCACGCTGGGGATTGCTATGCTCTGCATATTCCCTGGAGGAGAGATCTTTCCCACACGGTCCTGAATGCTGGAGGTTCGTTCAGGGTGGAAGGAAGACGGCGCGGCTCCAGTTAAGCTACGGCGGTTGTGGAGTCTGCGGAGGTTGTGCAGTGCGGTGCTTGTGGTCCTCGGCGCAAGCTAGGAAGCGTCCATTAACGGAAGCGGATCCGTTACAACATACAACGAAAAAAAACTAACAGAAGAAGATTTTCGTCGCCAGCAAAGAAGTGGGGGTTGGACTACTGATTCTGACTCGAGCGTATCAGATGATATGGGTCAAATGGTTGCTGGGGGTGATAAACCAACTGAACACCCTTTAGGCAACGCACCAGAAGGAGTCGTAGGAAGAAACAACATCAGAAAATCCTCACGCCAGAGGAGATAGGTCTCATGGAGGCATTAGTACCTCCATGTAGAGCTAGCCCCCTGACTATTGTTGATAATGTGGTTATTAAAGGGTTTCTATCACTTCATATGACATAATTAGCTGGCAGACACTAGCGATCTGCTAGTGTCTGCTCTGGCCAACCATCCTACTATAATCACTTGTGGGGCAGCAGTTTTGCTAAAAAACTAACTTTTATAAATATGCTAATGAGCCTCTAGGTGCTATGTGGGCGTCATTAGCACCTAGAGGCTCCGTCTACCTTCATACACAGCGGCCGCCCAGCACGTCCCTCCAGCCCGCCCATGTCCTCCTCCGTGTGACGCAGCGGCCGAATTCTCGCGCATGCGCCGTGCGCGGCTGTATTCGGCGCATTAGAGATGTCTGAGCTCGGAGCGGTCAGACATTCAATGCGCATGCGCGGAACAGCCGCGCATGCGCATTGAATGTCTGACCGCTCCGAGCTCAGACATCTCTAATGCGCCGAATACAGCCGCGCACGGCGCATGCGCGAGAATTCGGCCGCTGCGTCACACGGAGGAGGACATGGGCGGGCTGGAGGGACGTGCTGGGCGGCCGCTGTGTATGAAGGTAGACGGAGCCTCTAGGTGCTAATGACGCCCACATAGCACCTAGAGGCTCATTAGCATATTTATAAAAGTTAGTTTTTTAGCAAAACTGCTGCCCCACAAGTGATTATAGTAGGATGGTTGGCCAGAGCAGACACTAGCAGGTCGCTAGTGTCTGCCAGCTAATTATGTCATATGAAGTGATAGAAACCCTTTAATTTGACAGGGTAAGAACTGTCTCCTGACTGTATCTCAGTCCTCAACAGAGGGCTAGGATACAGTCTTGTTGAACAGTTTGACCCTGTTATGTTTGAGGTTGATCTGTATAAAGCCGTCAGGAAGTTGTATTTACAAAAAATGTTCCATGATAAAAACAAATCAGAGGTCCCGAAAGAAGAAGGTGAAATACCATTGCAATCTGATCCACTAGCCTTTAGCATTAATACACAGCTTGATGAGAATGAACTATCATGCCTGGAGTTTCTGACTGGGACTGATTTTGATAACCCAGTCGAGACGGATCCAGGGCATTTTAAAGGAGGTGTTGGATCCAAGTTTTGTCCCCCTATGCCGGCTGGCAGTGTTATTGACAATTTTCACCAGCATGTTTTGCAAGAAATAAGGGCTATTGTTTACCCCCAGGTACAGGAAAATATCACAAATGGGGAGAAAAGAGCCCTCGATTGGTTAAAATCACATGATGATATTATTGTGAAGCCAGCCGACAAGGGGGGCAACGTGGTCCTTATGACCGGGATTATTATGTGTCAGAGGCTATCAGACAGCTAAGTGATCAGCTCACCTATGAAAGATTAAAACAGGATCCAGTTGCATGCATTCAGAGTGAGTTAAAACAGTAGGTATCCAAGTACGTTGCCATGGGTTTTCTCCCAAGTAAGTTCTTGGAGAAATTAATACCTCCTCATCCTATGAAACCCTCATGGTATTTCATACCCAAGGTGCATAAGTGACTGAGCCATACCCCGGGTCGCCCTATTATGGCCGGGATTGGCTCAGTGACAGAACCATTGTCCCAGTATGTTGACTGGTTATTAAGACCAATATTAAGTAGTGCCCCAGCCTACATCAGGGACACTAATGATTTTCCCGTCTCTTTGAAGCAATTTCATTGGCAGGAGGGTTATAAACTAGTGTCCCTGGATGTGGAGAGTTTATACACACGCATACCACACACTGAAGGGGTTACAGCAGTGATTGAGGTCCTACAACAAGCAGGAAAGAGCCCTCTTTACTGTGACTTTGTGCAGGAAGCTTTGTTGTTTATTCAGGAGAACAATGTCTTTAGGTTTGGAATGGACTGGTATAGACAAAAAATCGGTACTGCAATGGGGACTCCTGTCTCCTGTACTTTTGCGAATATGTACCTCGCTAGATTGGAAGATAAGTGTATTTTCAATACCAGTAATCCTTACCTACAGTACATTAAATTGTTCCTACGGTTTGTGCACAATGTTTTTATAGTTTGGTCCGGGACAGAGAACATGTGTAGGGAATTTGTACAGCACCTCAATGAAGAGAATTGTATGGCGATTAAATTTACGATGAATTTCGGGGGTCCACGTTTGGAATTTTTGGATGTGTCTGTCGCGGTTTGTGGCAGAGAGTTGGTCACGGAGGGCTATCGCAAGCCCACGGCGACCAACTCTCTGCTACACCACGACAGTTTCCATCCATATCCCGTCAAAAAATCGGTGCCTTATGGTCAATTTATCAGGTTGAGGCGCATAAATAGCAAAGATGAAGGATATATAAAACAAGCACTGCATTTGAAAGAACGGTTATTGCAGAGAGGCTATACTGAACATTTATTGGATGAGAACATAAAAGAGGTTGAGAAATTGTCCCAAGATGAGTTATTAGCAGGAAAAAGAGGGATTGGTAGGAATGGGCAACAGGAAAATAAAAATAACAACAAAAAGAGATGTGTATTTTCATTAAAATTTAGCCCAATGGCTAATTCTATACGCACAACAATATTTAAGCACTGGGATATCCTAAAAAAAGAAGGGAGTCTGAAAGGCATAGTGAATGATAAACCGTTAGTCACGTATAGACGCAGTCACACAATAAAAGATAGGATTGTGAGAAGCAGATTTTTGGGAGAAAAAAAGACTAATTGGTTACAGGAGAGGTTGCTGGCTGGTAACTATAAATGTGGCAGTTGTTCGCTATGTGAACATAACTGCCAAAAAAAGATTGTCAAAATAGGTCCCATCACAAAAAGGATCACTAGTTTCATAAACTGTAGAAGTACTTATGTAGTATATGTTTTGATGTGTGATTGTGGCCACTTCTATGTGGGAAAGACCATCAGATGTTAATTTGAGAGGATCAGGGAACACTTTAACTCTATAAAGACGGGAAAAGGTTGCACCAGACTAATTGACCATGTGAGAAAGGTACATGGAGGTAATGTGAAAGCACTGCAGTTTGCTGGGATAGAGACTGTCCCATACCCAGTTCAGGGAGGAGACAGACACCGCACCCTTTTGCAAAAAGAAGCAAAGTGGATCATTTGTACAGGAGAAACAGGTCAGCTTGGTCTGAATGACCGCAATGATTTAAATGCGTTTTTGTAATATTGTATCTCTTTGTTGTAACATGTTTATCAATGATCTCTTGTGTGCACGGCGCCTGGTTGTTGTGGGTTACCATGGCAACCTGATGCCAGGGTATAAGAGGTCAGCACGTATGGGCGTGCACCCGTAGTGGCCTGAGGAAGCACGATCACTCGTGTGCGAAACGGCCGTCGCCACTGGTATGTGAATCTGGCTAACTGCTACCTTGCCGCATGAAGCACTTGTCTGCTTGAAATAAAGAAGCAAATGAACCATTGGTGAGTGCTGCCTAATTTTTAAGGAATCTCTGCACCACCAAATTCAGCACATGCGCCAGGCAAGGGATGTGCGTCAAACCGGCTAGTCCCAGAGCTGCTACGAGATTTTGCCCATTATCGCACACCACCAGGCCGGGTTTCAGGCTGACTTGCACAAACCACTCATCGGTCTGTTGTTCAAGGCCCATCCACAGCTCCTGCGCAGTGTGGGGTTTGTCCCCCAAACAGATAAGTTTTAAAACTGCCTGCTGTCGTTTACCCCTGGCTGTGCTGAAGTTGGTGGTGAAGGTGTTATGCTGACCGGATGAGGAGCTGGTAGAAGATGAGGAAGCAGAGTAGGAGGAGGAAGCAACAGGAGGCAAACAGAAGCGCCCTGCAATCCTCGGTGGTGGAAGGACATGTGCCAAACTGCTATCCGCCTCAGGCCCAGCCGCCACTGCATTTACCCAGTGTGCTGTTATGGAGATATAACGGCCCTGACCGTGCTTACTGGTCCACGTATCCGTAGTCAGGTGCACCTTGCCACAGATGGCGTTGCGCAGTGCACACCTGATTTTGTCCCCTACTTGGTTGTGAAGGGAAGGGATGGCTCGGCTTGAAAAGTGTGGCGGCTGGGCCATAAGGCCTTTAAAACTATCCGTCTCCACCAGACGGAATGACAGCATTTCAAAGGAAAGTAATTTAGAAAGGCTGGCATTCAGGGCTAGGGATCGCGGGTGGGTAGGGGGGTACTTCCTCTCCAGCGTTTGGGATATGGAGAGCTGAACGTTTCCGTGTGACATTGTGGAGATGCTTGGTGACCCAGGTGTTAATGGCAGATCATCTGCTTGTGGGGTGCCAGGTGGCACTGTCACTCCAGAGATGGATGAAGAGGCCACGACTGCAGCAGAAGAGGAAGGAGGAGGAGTCAGAGACTTTTCTTGGTTTTTGAGGTGTCTACTCCACTGCAGCTCGTGCTTTACACTTAGATGCCTGGTCATGCAGGTTGTGCTCAGGTTGCGAACGTTTATGCCTCCCTTCAGGCTCTGATTGCACAGCGTGCAAACCACTCATGTCTTGTCGTCAGCACATTGTCCGAAGAACTGCCATGCCAGGGAACTCCTTGGAGCTGGCTCTGGTGTGCTCGGTCCCTTGCTGCGGTGGGCAGTAGAAGGCGTACTGTCTAGAGGACGTCTGCTCCGCTTTTGGACCCTTCTCCCTCTTCTGCTGTGCTGGTGGCTCTGTGCGACCACCGCCTCTTCCTCCGAACTACATCGGTCACTCACATGACCTTGATTCCATGTGGGGTCGAGGAAGTCATCGTCCTCCAAATAATCTTCCACCCAGTCTTCACCCCTGACTTCCTTGTCGGTCTGCACACTTTCGAAAGCCCCAGCAGTTGGCACCTGTGTTTCGTCATCATCCAAGACGTGCTGCGATGGTCCTCCCATGTACTCATCTTGAAAGATAAGTGGTTGGGCATCGGTGCACTCAATCTCTTCCACTTCTGGGGCAGAGCTAGGAGGATGGCCCTGGGAAACCCTGCTAACAGAGTCATCAAAAAGCAGAAACATAGAAACATAGAATGTGTCGGCAGATAAGAACCATTTGGCCCATCTAGTCTGCCCAATATACTGAATACTATGGATAGCCCCTGGCCCTATCTTATATGAAGGATGGCCTTATGCCTATCCCATGCATGCTTAAACTTCTTCACTGTATTTGCAGCTACCACTTCTGCAGGAAGGCTATTCCATGCATCCACTACTCTCTCAGTAAAGTAATACTTCCTGATATTACTTTTAAACCTTTGCCCCTCTAATTTAAAACTATGAAGAGACTGCTGCATGAACCAAAAGAAAGCCTCAAGCCGTAATGTAGGGCAAGGAGAAGACAACCATATAAACCTAAAGTGTTGTTATACAAACAACAAAAGAATGCCCAATATATTCAAAAATTGTATATACTTTATTTCATCATAATAAACAAATCATGGTTATTAAAATATAGAAGATGACAAAGAAAGATATGAAGAGTCAGCAAAAAACCGGATGCCGCAGTCCACTGGCCAGTGTCGTTGCTACCCGCCAATAGATGGAACACATGTCAGGTATGTATCCATTATGCAGTAGGTTGATTCACAGAAAAGTGGCACACAGTAGTGATTACTAAAATATTGTAGCTGTGATCATCACTCTAATGCATAGCCTCTAGATGAGTCTCAAACACTAGGTCCTAATAATACACAAATAGAAAAATGAGACCCCACGCACCAAACCTTCTTGTAAAGGCTATGAAAGAGCTCATCTGTGGGCACCTGATGAAAGATTAAGACATACCATACGACATGATGGGGGGTAAAAGCAACAGGCACAGGACAGGCTGGAAACCTCAACGCGCGTTTCGCCTCAGTTTCGTCAGGAGGTGAATGAAACCTCTATGACCATAGTCCCCTATTTATATCCCCCATGTACAGTACAGACCAAAAGTTTGGACACACCTTCTCATTCAAAGAGTTTTCTTTATTTTCATGACTATGAAAATTGTAGATTCACACTGAAGGCATCAAAACTATGAATTAACACATGTGGAATTATATACATAACAAACAAGTGTGAAACAACTGAAAATATGTCATATTCTAGGTTCTTCAAAGTAGCCACCTTTTGCTTTGATTACTGCTTTGCACACTCTTGGCATTCTCTTGATGAGCTTCAAGAGGTAGTCCTCTGAAATGGTTTTCACTTCACAGGTGTGCCCTGTAAGGTTTAATAAGTGGGATTTCTTGCCTTATAAATGGGGTTGGGACCATCAGTTGCGTTGAGGAGAAGTCAGGTGGATACACAGCTGATAGTCCTACTGAATAGACTGTTAGAATTTGTATTATGGCAAGAAAAAAGCAGCTAAGTAAAGAAAAACGAGTGGTCATCATTACTTTAAGAAATGAAGGTCAGTCAGTCAGCCGAAAAATTGGGAAAACTTAGAAAGTAAGGGCTATTTAACCATAAAGGAGAGTGATGGGGTGCTGCGCCAGATGACCTGGCCTCCACAGTCACCGGACCTGAACCCAATTGAGATGGTTTGGGCTGAGCTGGACCGCAGAGTGAAGGCAAAAGGGCCAACAAGTGCTAAGCATCTCTGGGAACTCCTTCAAGACTGTTGGAAGACCATTTCAGGGGACTACCTCTTGAAGCTCATCAAGAGAATGCCAAGAGTATGCAAAGCAGTAATCAAAGCAAAAGGTGGCTACTTTGAAGAACCTAGAATATGACATATTTTCAGTTGTTTCACACTTGTTTGTTATGTATATAATTCCACATGTGTTAATTCATAGTTTTGATGCCTTCATAGTCATGAAAATAAAGAAAACTCTTTAAATGAGAAGGTGTGTCCAAACTTTTGGTCTGTACTGTAGCTCCAGGGCATGTAGTCCTAATAGTTAAATGCAACAGCTGATACTTACTATCGAGCGCTGCTGTCTGATGATGCACTGCGAGTACATCATGGCGACGCCGCATTCATCAGGAGGAGGGGTGGAACACACGCCATGCATTCCAGCCCGCCTCCAAGGAAACGCAGTGGCGTCCCCACGTGACCCGGCGCACAGCGCATCATGGCATAGCGCAGTATCGGCCTATCCGAACATAGGAATGTCCAGACTGTAAAGGTATCCGAACTGTATCCAACATATTGGACACTGTCCTTCACACTGAAAAGCCCAATATGCGGAATCTACATAGGGGATATCGGCAATACAGGGCATAGGTAGGGAGCTGAATACATCTGATTACATGTTTTTACTGTTTTGTACTCTTGTTCACTGAATATGTTCTTAATGAGCAATCATGTTATTGTAATGAGTTTCACCTATATAATGTGTTGAGAGCACTGTGTTCACTAGCTTGACAAAGGCTCCATTGAGAGGGCTGAAATGCTGCATTGCGTTTGGGTGTGAATAAAACATCACCTTTTTTCATCACAAGACCGGAGTGCTGCCCATTTTTCTATCTTCTTACATTTAAACATAAATATCATTGGGAGAGAATGCATATACAACATCACAGTTATTGTGGGGCTGAATACATCTGAACACATCTGAACAAAAATGCTATTCCAAGAAGATAATTACATAATGTCATCATTGTCTTATCACGTCATATAATATTGTACACATTGCATACTCCATCCAAGATACATAATCTCATGATAATATAGTCATGCTTAGAGTTGAGCGAACACCTGGATGTTCGGGTTCGAGAAGTTCGGCCGAACTTCCCGGAAATGTTCGGGTTCGGGATCCGAACCCGACCCGAACTTCGTCCCGAACCCGAACCCCATTGAAGTCAATGGGGATCCGAACTTTTCGGCACTAAAAAGGCTGTAAAACAGCCCAGGAAAGAGCTAGAGGGCTGCAAAAGGCAGCAACATGTAGGTAAATCCCCTGCAAACAAATGTGGATAGGGAAATGAATTAAAATAAAAATAAAAAAAATTAAAATTAACCAATATCAATTGGACAGAGGTCCCATAGCAGAGAATCTGGCTTCACGTCAGCAGAGAATCAGTCTCTTCATGCCATAGCAGAGAATCTGGCTTCATGCCAGCAGAGAATCAGTCTTCATGTCATAGCAGAGAATCAGGCTTCACGTCACCCACCACTGGAACAGGCCACTGTCACACATTTAGGCCCCGGCACCCAGACAGAGGAGAGAGGTCCCGTAACAGAGAATCTGGCTTCATGTCAGCACAGAATCAGTCTTCATGTCATAGCAGAGAATCAGGCTTCACGTCACCCACCACTGGAACAGGCCACTGTCACATATATAGGCCCAGGCACCCAGGCAGAGGAGAGAGGTCCCGTAACAGAGAATCTGGCTTCATGTCAGCACAGAATCAGTCTTCATGTCATAGCAGAGAATCAGGCTTCACGTCACCCACCACTGGAACAGGCCACTGTCACATATTTAGGCCCCGGCACCCAGACAGAGGAGAGAGGTCCCGTAACAGAGAATCTGGCTTCATGTCAGCACAGAATCAGTCTTCATGTCATAGCAGAGAATCAGGCTTCACGTCACCCACCACTGGAACAGGCCACTGTCAAATATATAGGCCCAGGCACCCAGGCAGAGGAGAGAGGTCCCGTAACAGAGAATCTGGCTTCATGTCAGCACAGAATCAGTCTTCATGTCATAGCAGAGAATCAGGCTTCACGTCACCCACCCCTGGAACAGGCCACTGTCACATATTTAGGCCCCGGCACCCAGACAGAGGAGAGAGGTCCCGTAACAGAGAATCTGGCTTCATGTCAGCACAGAATCAGTCTTCCTGTCATAGCAGAGAATCAGGCTTCACGTCACCCACCACTGGAACAGGCCACTGTCACACATTTAGGCCCCGAAACCCAGACAGAGGAGAGAGGTCCCGTAACAGAGAATCTGGCTTCATGTTAGCACAGAATCAGTCTTCATGTCATAGCAGAGAATCAGGCTTCACGTCACCCACCACTGGAACAGGCCACTGTCACATATTTAGGCCCAGGCACCCAGGCAGAGGAGAGAGGTCCCGTAACAGAGAATCTGGCTTCATGTCAGCACAGAATCAGTCTTCATGTTATAGCAGAGAATCAGGCTTCACGTCACCCACCACTGGAACAGGCCACTATCATATATTTAGGCCCCGGCACCCAGACAGAGGAGAGAGGTCCCGTAACAGAGAATCTGGCTTCATGTCATAGCAAAGAATCAGGCTTCAAGTCACCCACCACTGGAACAGGCCACTGTCACATATTTAGGCCCAGGCACCCAGGCAGAGGAGAGAGGTCCCGTAACAGAGAATCTGGCTTCATGTCAGCACAGAATCAGTCTTCATATTATAGCAGAGAATCAGGCTTCACATCACCCACCACTGGAACAGGCCACTGTCACATATTTAGGCCCCACACCCGGACAAAGGAGAGAGGTCCCGTAACAGAGAATCTGGCTTCATGTCAGCACAGAATCAGTCTTCATGTCATAGCAGAGAATCAGGCTTCACGTCACCCACCACTGGAACAGGCCACTGTCACATATTTAGGCCCCGGCACCCAGACAGAGGAGAGAGGTCCCGTAACAGAGAATCTGGCTTCATGTCAGCACAGAATCAGTCTTCATGTCATAGCAGAGAATCAGGCTTCATGTCACCCACCACTGGAACAGGCCACTGTCACATATATAGGCCCAGGCACCCAGGCAGAGGAGAGAGGTCCCGTAACAGAGAATCTGGCTTCATGTCAGCACAGAATCAGTCTTCATGTCATAGCAGAGAATCAGGCTTCACGTCACCCACCACTGGAACAGGCCACTGTCACATATTTAGGCCCAGGCACCCAGGCAGAGGAGAGAGGTCCCGTAACAGAGAATCTGGCTTCATGTCAGCACAGAATCAGTCTTCATGTTATAGCAGAGAATCAGGCTTCACGTCACCCACCACTGGAACAGGCCACTGTCACATATTTAGGCCCAGGCACCCAGGCAGAGGAGAGAGGTCCCGTAACAGAGAATCTGGCTTCATGTCAGCACAGAATCAGTCTTCATGTTATAGCAGAGAATCAGGCTTCACGTCACCCACCACTGGAACAGGCCACTGTCACATATTTAGGCCCAGGCACCCAGGCAGAGGAGAGAGGTCCCGTAATAGAGAATCTGGCTTCATGTCAGCACAGAATCAGTCTTCATGTCATAGCAGAGAATCAGGCTTCACGTCACCCACCACTGGAACAGGCCACTGTCACATATTTAGGCCCAGGCACCCAGGCAGAGGAGAGAGGTCCCGTAACAGAGAATCTGGCTTCATGTCAGCACAGAATCAGTCTTCATGTCATAGCAGAGAATCAGGCTTCACGTCATCCACCACTGGAACAGGCCACTGTCACATATTTAGGCCCCGGCATCCAGACAGAGGAGAGGTTCATTCAACTTTGGGTTGCCCCGCAATATAATGGTAAAATGAAAATAAAAATAGGATTGAATGAGGAAGTGCCCTGGAGTACAATAATATATTGTTAAGGGGAGGTAGTTAATGTCTAATCTGCACAAGGAATGGACAGGTCCTGTGGGATCCATGCCTGGTTCATTTTTATGAACGTCAGCTTGTCCACATTGGCTGTAGACAGGCGGTTGCGTTTGTCTGTAATGACGCCCCCTGCCGTGCTGAATACACGTTCAGACAAAACGCTGGCCGCCAGGCAGGCCAGCACCTCCAAGGCATAAAAGGCTAGCTCTGGCCACGTGGACAATTTGGAGACCCAGACGTTGAATGGGGCCGAACCATCAGTCAGTACATGGAGGGGTGTGCACAGGTACTGTTCCACCATGTTAGTGAAATGTTGCCTCCTGCTAACACGTTCCGTATCAGGTGGTGGTGCAGTTAGCTGTGGCGTGGTGACAAAACTTTTCCACATCTCTGCCATGCTAACCCTGCCCTCAGAGGAGCTGGCCGTGAAACAGCTGCGTTGTCGACCTCTTGCTCCTCCTCTGCCTTCTCCTTGGGCTTCCACTGGTTCCCCTGTGACATTTGGGAATGCTCTCAGTAGCGCGTCTACCAACGTGCGCTTGTACTCGCGCATCTTCCTATCACGCTCCAGTGTAGGACGTAAGGTGGGCACATTGTCTTTGTACCGGGGATCCAGCAGGGTGGCAACCCAGTAGTCCGCACACGTTAAAATGTGGGCAACTCTGCTGTCATTGCGCAGGCACTGCAGCATGTAGTCGCTCATGTGTGCCAGGCTGCCCAGAGGTAAGGACAAGCTGTCCTCTGTGGGAGGCGTATCGTCATCGTCCTGTGTTTCCCCCCAGCCACGCACCAGTGATGGGCCCGAGCTGCTTTGGGTGCCACCCCGCTGTGAACATGCTTCATCCTCATCCTCCTCCACCTCCTCCTCATCCTCGTCCTCCTCGTCCTCCAGTAGTGGGCCCTGTCTGGCCACATTTGTACCTGGCCTCTGCTGTTGCAAAAAACCTCCGTCAGAGTCACTTCAAAGAGACTGGCCTGAAAGTGCTAAAAATGACCCCTCGTCCTCCTCTTCCTCCTGGGCCACCTCCTCTTCCATCATCACCCTAAGTGTTTTCTCAAGGAGACATAGAAGTGGTATTGTAACGCTGATAACGGCGTCATCGCCACTGGCCATGTTGGTGGAGTACTCGAAACAGCGCAACAGGGCACACAGGTCTCGCATGGAGGCCCAGTCATTGGTGGTGAAGTGGTGCTGTTCCGCAGTGCGACTGACCCGTGCGTGCTGAAGCTAAAACTCCACTATGGCCTGCTGCTGCTCGCACAGTCTGTCCAGCATGTGCAAGGCGGAGTTCCACCTGGTGGGCACGTCGCATATGAGGCGGTGAGCGGGAAGGCCGAAGTTACGCTGTAGCGCAGACAGGCGAGCAGCGGCAGGGTGTGAACGCCGGAAGCGCGAACAGACGGCCAGCACTTTATGCAGCAGCTCTGACATGTCGGTGTAGTTGCGAATGAACTTCTGCACCACCAAATTCAGCACATGCGCCAGGCCGGGCTTGAGGCTCACCGGAAGCAACCACTCGTCGGTCTGTTGTTCTATACCCAGCCACAACTCCTGTGCGGTGTGGGGCCTGTCCCCCAAACATATGAGTTTCAGAACGGCCTGCTGACATTTACCCCGGGCTGTGCTGAAGTTGTTGGTGAAGGTGTGTGGCTGACTGGATGAGCAGGTGGAAGAAGAGGAGGAGGAAGCTGAGTAGGAGGAGGAGGAGACAGGAGGCAAAGAATGTTGCCCTGCGATCCTTGGCGGCGGAAGTAGGTGCGCCAAACAGCTCTCTGCCTGGGGCCCAGCCGCCACTACATTCACCCAGTGTGCAGTTAGGGAGATATAGCGTCCCTAGCCGTGCTTACTGGTCCACGTATCTGTGGTTAGGTGGACCTTGCCACAGATAGCGTTGCGCAGTGCACACTTGATTTTATCGGACACTTGGTTGTGCAGGGAAGGCACGGCTCTCTTGGAGAAGTAGTGGCGGCTGGGAACAACATACTGTGGGACAGAAAGCGACATGAGCTGTTTGAAGCTGTCTGTGTCCACCAGCCTAAATGACAGCATTTCATAGGCCAGTAGTTTAGAAATGCTGGCATTCAGGGCCAGGGATCGAGGGTGGCTAGGTGGGAATTTACGCTTTCTCTCAAATGTTTGTGAGATGGAGAGCTGAACGCTGCCGTGTGTCATAGTTGAGATGCTTGGTGACGCAGGTGGTGGTGTTGGTGGTACATTCCATGTTTGCTGGGCGGCAGGTGCCAACGTTTCTCCAGAGGCGGAGGAAGAGGCCGAGGCTGCAGCAGCAGAAGAGGCCGAGGCGGCAGCAGCAGAAGAGGTAGCAGGGGGAGCCTGAGTGACTTCCTTGTTTTTAAGGTGTTTACTCCACTGCAGTTCATGCTTTGCATGCAGGTGCCTGGTCATGCAGGTTGTGCTAAGGTTCAGAACGTTAATGCCTCGCTTCAGGCTCTGATGGCACAGCGTGCAAACCACTCGGGTCTTGTCGTCAGCACATTGTTTGAAGAAGTGCCCTGCCAGGGAACTCCTTGAAGCTGCCTTTGGGGTGCTCGGTCCCAGATGGCGGCGGTCAGTAGCAGGCGGAGTCTCTTGGCGGCGGGTGTTCTGATTTTGCCCACTGCTCCCTCTTTTGCTATGCTGTTGGCTCGGTCTCACCACTGCCTCTTCCTCCGAACTGTGAAAGTCAGTGGCACGACCTTCATTCCATGTGGGGTCTAGGACCTCATCGTCCCCTGCATCGTCTTCCACCCAGTCTTGATCCCTGATTTCCTGTTCAGTCTGCACACTGCAGAAAGACGCAGTAGTTGGCACCTGTGTTTCGTCTCATCATCAGAGACGTGCTGAGGTGGTATTCCCATGTCCTCATCATCAGGAAACATAAGTGGTTGTGCGTAAGTGCATTCTATCTCTTCCACCCCTGGGGAAGGGCTAGGTGGATGCCCTTGGGAAACGCTGGCAGCAGAGTCTTCAAACAGCATAAGAGACTGCTGCATAACTTGAGGCTCAGACAGTTTCCCTGATATGCATGGGGGTGATGTGACAGACTGATGGGCTTGGTTTTTATGCGCCATCTGTGCGCTTTCTGCAGAAGACTGGGTGGGAGATAATATGAACGTGCTGGATGCACTGTCGGCCACCCAATTGACTAATGCCTGTACCTGCTCAGGCCTTACCATCCTTAGAATGGCATTGGGCCCCACCAAATATCCCAGTAAATTCTGGCGGCTACTGGGACCTGAGGTAGCTGGTACACTAGGACGTGTGGCTGTGGCAGAACGGCCACGTCCTCTCCCAGCACCAGAGGGTCCACTAACACCACCACGACCATGTCCGCGTCCGCATCCCTTACTAGATGTTTTCCTCATTGTTCCCGTTCACCACAATTTTGAAAATGGCAAATTTGGGAAAAGTTTTTCAACCCAGAACAAAAAACTGTGCTTTTACGGTCACTACAAATAATTTGACCAGCTAAAACAGTACTGATTTGGTGGAATATAAATGTCAGGGCTATTTTTTAGGCGCTGTGTGACAGGTATACCTTTAATCACAGAATTAGACTTGTATCTGCACTGTAGCGTGTGTGTTAAGTTTTTCAGAATGACACTATCAGCACCTTGAATCTAATATACCCTTTTTGGGATAGATTTAAAGTAGGCCTGATATAGCAGAAACTACTAATTTTGAGAATGGCAAATTTGGGAATATTTTTTCAACCCAGAACAAAAACTGTGCTTTTATGGTCACTACAAATAATTTGACCAGCTAAAACAGTACTGATTTGGAGGAATATAAATGTCAGGGCTATTTTTTAGGCGCTGTCTGACAGGTATACCTTTAATCACAGAATTAGACTTGTATCTGCACTGTAGGGTGTGTGTTAAGTTTTTCAGAATGACACTATCAGCACCTTGAATCTAATATACCCTTTTTGGGATAGATTTAAAGTAGGCCTGATATAGCAGAAACTACTAATTTTGAGAATGGCAAATTTGGGAATAGTTTTTCAACCCAGAACAAAAACTGCTTTTACGGTCACTACAAATAATTTGACCAGCTAAAACAGTACTGATTTGGAGGAATATAAATGTCAGGGCTATTTTTTAGGCGCTGTCTGACAGGTATACCTTTAATCACAGAATTAGACTTGTATCTGCACTGTAGCGTGTGTGTTAAGTTTTTCAGAATGACACTATCAGCACCTTGAATCTAATATACCCTTTTTGGGATAGATTTAAAGTAGGCCTGATATAGCAGAAACTACTAATTTTGAGAATGGCAAATTTGGGAATAGTTTTTCAACCCAGAACAAAAACTGTGCTTTTACGGTCACTACAAATAATTTGACCAGCTAAAACAGTACTGATTTGGAGGAATATAAATGTCAGGGCTATTTTTTAGGCGCTGTCTGACAGGTATACCTTTAATCACAGAATTAGACTTGTATCTGCACTGTAGCGTGTGTGTTAAGTTTTTCAGAATGACACTATCAGCACCTTGAATCTAATATACCCTTTTTGGGATAGATTTACAGTAGGCCTGATATAGCAGAAACTACAAATTTTGAGAATGGCAAATTTGGGAATAGTTTTTCAACCCAGAACAAAAACTGTGCTTTTACGGTCACTACAAATAACTTGACCAGCTAAAACAGTACTGATTTGGAGGAATATAAATGTCAGGGCTATTTTTTAGGCGCTGTGTGACAGGTATACCTTTAATCACAGAATTAGACTTGTATCTGCACTGTAGCGTGTGTGTTAAGTTTTTCAGAATGACACTATCAGCACCTTGAATCTAATATACCCTTATTGGGATAGATTTAAAGTAGGCCTGATATAGCAGAAACTACTAATTTTGAGAATGGCAAATTTGGGAATAGTTTTTCAACCCAGAACAAAAACTGTGCTTTTACGGTCACTACAAATAATTTGACCTGCTAAAACAGTACTGATTTGGAGGAATATAAATGTCAGGGCTATTTTTTAGGCGCTGTCTGACAGGTATACCTTTAATCACAGAATTAGACTTGTATCTGCACTGTAGCGTGTGTGTTAAGTTTTTCAGAATGACACTATCAGCACCTTGAATCTAATATACCCTTTTTGGGATAGATTTAAAGTAGGCCTGATATAGCAGAAACTACTAATTTTGAGAATGGCAAATTTGGGAATAGTTTTTCAACCCAGAACAAAAACTGTGCTTTTACGGTCACTACAAATAATTTGACCAGCTAAAACAGTACTGATTTGGAGGAATATAAATGTCAGGGCTATTTTTTAGGCGCTGTCTGACAGGTATACCTTTAATCACAGAATTAGACTTGTATCTGCACTGTAGCGTGTGTGTTAAGTTTTTCAGAATGACACTATCAGCACCTTGAATCTAATATACCCTTTTTGGGATAGATTTACAGTAGGCCTGATATAGCAGAAACTACAAATTTTGAGAATGGCAAATTTGGGAATAGTTTTTCAACCCAGAACAAAAACTGTGCTTTTACGGTCACTACAAATAACTTGACAAGCTAAAACAGTACTGATTTGGAGGAATATAAATGTCAGGGCTATTTTTTAGGCACTGTGTGACAGGTATACCTTTAATCACAGAATTAGACTTGTATCTGCACTGTAGCATGTGTGTTAAGTTTTTCAGAATGACACTATCAGCACCTTGAATCTAATATACCCTTTTTGGGATAGATTTAAAGTAGGCCTGATATAGCAGAAACTACTAATTTTGAGAATGGCAAATTTGGGAATAGTTTTTCAACCCAGAACAAAAACTGTGCTTTTACGGTCACTACAAATAATTTGACCTGCTAAAACAGTACTGATTTGGAGGAATATAAATGTCAGGGCTATTTTTTAGGCGCTGTCTGACAGGTATACCTTTAATCACAGAATTAGACTTGTATCTGCACTGTAGCGTGTGTGTTAAGTTTTTCAGAATGACACTATCAGCACCTTGAATCTAATATACCCTTTTTGGGATAGGTTTACAGTAGGCCTGATATAGCAGAAACTACTAATTTTGAGAATGGCAAATTTGGGAATAGTTTTTCAACCCAGAACAAAAACTGTGCTTTTACGGTCACTACAAATAATTTGACCAGCTAAAACAGTACTGATTTGGAGGAATATAAATGTCAGGGCTATTTTTTAGGCGCTGTCTGACAGGTATACCTTTAATCACAGAATTAGACTTGTATCTGCACTGTAGCGTGTGTGTTAAGTTTTTCAGAATGACACTATCAGCACCTTGAATCTAATATACCCTTTTTGGGATAGATTTACAGTAGGCCTGATATAGCAGAAACTACAAATTTTGAGAATGGCAAATTTGGGAATAGTTTTTCAACCCAGAACAAAAACTGTGCTTTTACGGTCACTACAAATAACTTGACCAGCTAAAACAGTACTGATTTGGAGGAATATAAATGTCAGGGCTATTTTTTAGGCACTGTGTGACAGGTATACCTTTAATCACAGAATTAGACTTGTATCTGCACTGTAGCATGTGTGTTAAGTTTTTCAGAATGACACTATCAGCACCTTGAATCTAATATACCATTTTTGGGATAGATTTAAAGTAGGCCTGATATAGCAGAAACTACTAATTTTGAGAATGGCAAATTTGGGAATAGTTTTTCAACCCAGAACAAAAACTGCTTTTACGGTCACTACAAATAATTTGACCAGCTAAAACAGTACTGATTTGGAGGAATATAAATGTCTGGGCTATTTTTTAGGCGCTGTCTGACAGGTATACCTTTAATCACAGAATTAGACTTGTATCTGCACTGTAGCGTGTGTGTTAAGTTTTTCAGAATGACACTATCAGCACCTTGAATCTAATATACCCTTTTTGGGATAGATTTAAAGTAGGCCTGATATAGCAGAAACTACTAATTTTGAGAATGGCAAATTTGGGAATAGTTTTTCAACCCAGAACAAAAACTGTGCTTTTACGGTCACTACAAATAATTTGACCAGCTAAAACAGTACTGATTTGGAGGAATATAAATGTCAGGGCTATTTTTTAGGCGCTGTCTGACAGGTATACCTTTAATCACAGAATTAGACTTGTATCTGTACTGTAGGGTGTGTGTTAAGTTTTTCAGAATGACACTATCAGCACCTTGAATCTAATATACCCTTTTTGGGATAGATTTAAAGTAGGCCTGATATAGCAGAAACTACTAATTTTGAGAATGGAAAATTTGGGAATATTTTTTCAACCCAGAACAAAAACTGTACTTTTACGGTCACTACAAATAATTTGACCTGCTAAAACAGTACTGATTTGGAGGAATATAAATGTCAGGGCTATTTTTTAGGCGCTGTCTGACAGGTATACCTTTAATCACAGAATTAGACTTGTATCTGCACTGTAGGGTGTGTGTTAAGTTTTTCAGAATGACACTATCAGCACCTTGAATCTAATATACCCTTTTTGGGATAGATTTAAAGTAGGCCTGATATAGCAGAAACTACTAATTTTGAGAATGGAAAATTTGGGAATATTTTTTCAACCCAGAACAAAAACTGTACTTTTACGGTCACTACAAATAATTTGACCAGCTAAAACAGTACTGATTTGGAGGAATATAAATGTCAGGGCTATTTTTTAGGCGCTGTCTGACAGGTATACCTTTAATCACAGAATTAGACTTGTACCTGCACTGTAGCGTGTGTGTTAAGTTTTTCAGAATGACCCTATCAGCACCTTGAATCTACTATACCCTTTTTGGGATAGATTTAAAGTAGGCCTGATATAGCAGAAACTACTAATTTTGAGAATGGCAAATTTGGGAATAGTTTTTCAACCCAGAACAAAAACTGCTTTTACGGTCACTACAAATAATTTGACCAGCTAAAACAGTACTGATTTGGAGGAATATAAATGTCAGGGCTATTTTTTAGGCGCTGTCTGACAGGTATACCTTTAATCACAGAATTAGACTTGTATCTGCACTGTAGCGTGTGTGTTAAGTTTTTCAGAATGACACTATCAGCACCTTGAATCTAATATACCCTTTTTGGGATAGATTTAAAGTAGGCCTGATATAGCAGAAACTACTAATTTTGAGAATGGCAAATTTGGGAATAGTTTTTCAACCCAGAACAAAAACTGTGCTTTTACGGTCACTACAAATAATTTGACCAGCTAAAACAGTACTGATTTGGAGGAATATAAATGTCTGGGCTATTCTTTAGGCGCTGTCTGACAGGTATACCTTTAATCACAGAATTAGACTTGTATCTGCACTGTAGCGTGTGTGTTAAGTTTTTCAGAATGACACTATCAGCACCTTGAATCTAATATACCCTTTTTGGGATAGATTTACAGTAGGCCTGATATAGCAGAAACTACTAATTTTGAGAATGGCAAATTTGGGAATAGTTTTTCAACCCAGAACAAAAACTGTGCTTTTACGGTCACTACAAATAATTTGACCTGCTAAAACAGTACTGATTTGGAGGAATATAAATGTCAGGGCTATTTTTTAGGCGCTGTCTGACAGGTATACCTTTAATCACAGAATTAGACTTGTATCTGCACTGTAGCGTGTGTGTTAAGTTTTTCAGAATTACACTATCAGCACCTTGAATCTAATATACCCTTTTTGGGATAGATTTAAAGTAGGCCTGATATAGCAGAAACTACTAATTTTGAAAATGGCAAATTTGGGAATAGTTTTTCAACCCAGAACAAAAACTGTGCTTTTACGGTCACTACAAATAATTTGACCAGCTAAAACAATACTGATTTGGAGGAATATAAATGTCAGGGCTATTTTTTAGGCGCTGTCTGACAGGTATACCTTTAATCACAGAATTAGACTTGTATCTGCACTGTAGCGTGTGTGTTAAGTTTTTCAGAATGACACTATCAGCACCTTGAATCTAATATACCCTTTTTGGGATAGATTTAAAGTAGGCCTGATATAGCAGAAACTACTAATTTTGAGAATGGCAAATTTGGGAATAGTTTTTCAACCCAGAACAAAAACTGTGCTTTTACGGTCACTACAAATAACTTGACCAGCTAAAACAGTACTGATTTGGAGGAATATAAATGTCTGGGCTATTTTTTAGGCGCTGGGTGACAGGCTCAACTTGCCACTGATGTAGTATATGGCCAAAAAATAACCACACTATTGATGGTTAAATGCACTTGGGTGACAGCTCAGCCTGCAGCTGATGTAGTATATGGCCAAAAAATAACCACACTATTGATGGTTAAATGCACTTGGTGGTAGCTTGTGCTGGCGCACCACAAGCCACAATATGGCCGCCGATCACCCCAGAAAAAAGTGATATAAAAACGCTCTGGGCAGCCTAAAAAAAGTGAGCAATTCAATATCAGCACTTCAATGATCCACAGCTGGAGATCGATCACTGAATTAAGTCTTTTGGAGGAGTTAATCTGCCTAATCTCGCCCTAACGTCGCAGCAGCAACCTCTCCCTATGCTTGAATCAGCAGAGTGACGTGCAGCGCTACGTGACCCAAGCTTATATAGAGGCTGGGTCACATGCTGCACTGGCCAATCACAGCCATGCCAATAGTAGGCAAGGCTGTGATGGCCTCTTGGGGCAAGTAGTATGACGCTTGTTGATTGGCTGCTTTGCAGCCTTTCAAAAAGCGCCAAGAAAGCGCCGAACACCGAACCCGGACTTTTACGAAAATGTTCGGGTTCGGGTCCGTGTCACGGACACCCCAAAATTCGGTACGAACCCGAACTATACAGTTCGGGTTCGCTCATCCCTAGTCATGATGCATTTGTGAAATAGATATCATACATAATCACAAAAACACCAGTGACATAGACAATGCATAGAAGTACACAATATGTAGAAATACATGATCTCATGGCAGTATACCTATGATGCACATTGTAAATAAATATCATACATGACTACCAAAACACCAGTGACATAGATAGTACATAATATACACTATATAGTCACATGATAGTAAACTACTGTGCTCCAAACAAAATCGTGAAATATATAAAACTGAAAATAATAAATAATTACTTGCCTAATATAGAAAATCTAATATGAGCAATCTTTTTTTTTATAAATAACATAATAAGATTGCTATAATCCATAATTAATGGTGAAGTACATATCCGGGTTGGCAGGAGCAGCATAAACTTGTTGGCAGCCCGCCTAAATCAAGCATATTCCCACCCATGTAAAGTGCAACGTGCATAAAAAGTGATTAGCAACAACAATACAAAAATGCTTATCCTCAATCATAAAGTGAAAGAAATTATTGTCTATCCAGTGTGACTGGGGCAACGAAGCCCTAACATCCTTAGTCACATCGGCTCCACAACAATTATAGTATACTTGGAGTGCCAAGTGCTTGGCCATGACAGTAGGCCGTAAATACATTGGTGTCATAAAATATATTAGGTATAGATCTTAAGTGTAAAAGTCCATCCTAATATTTGCATGGTAGTCCATCTCCATATTCATAATGTGTTTGGTGTCCATCTCCATATTCATAGTGTGTATAGATCATCCCTCTCCTCGCAACTCTCCAATCATCATTTTGTATGGCCACACTGAAAACTATGTAGATAAAAAACAGTTAAAATCACTGAAAAAAATTCAATATATAAACTAAACTAAATAAAAGATTTGAAACTCAATGCCTCATTCAATCCATGAGGAGTCACAGTGTTGAGCAGAACCATCCACTTTGTTTCCTTTTGGAGGAGGCAGCGTTTTATGTTGCCCCCCCCCCCCTAATCCCCAGTCGTACATGATCTATCCCTTTAAAGGAGATGCCTCTAGGATTGCAGTTATGGACCTCCCTAAAGTGTTTTGCCACTGGTTTTAATTTTTTTAGTTTGTCACACTCAGCGGTTTCAGCAGCCGCCTTAATATCACGGATGTGCTCCAAAACTCTCGTCTTGAGTGCCCTCGTGGTCATCCCAATATAAATCAGGCCACAAGGACACTCAGCATGGTAAATCACTGCCTCTGTTTTGCAGGAAATGTGGTGTACAATTTTGTACTTCTTCTCCCTGTTTGTATTGGTAAATGTGTCTGTTCTCACCATATACTTACATGCGGTGCAGTCCCTATATGGATAGAATCCCCACTGTGGACCCTTATCCCCAAAGATACCACCTTTATTTGGGGCTACATAGTGGCTCCTGGTCACTATATCTCTGAGATTTTTTGTTCTCTTCCAGGTAACTAGTGGTCTCTCAGAGATAACCTTCTTTAAGTCCCTGTCAGTTCGAAGGACTTGCCAATGCCTTTGGAGAATATCCTGCAGTTGTCTCCATTGGGCATTGAAATTGGTAATGAATCTAGGGAAACCGTGGTCTCTTTCTTTCTTGCGGGGAGAATTATTTAGTAGGTTATCCCTGGAGGAGTTCTTCACCCTAATATATCCTTTTCTGATCATTTTCTTACTATAACCCCTCTCCAGGAATCTCCTTGATAGATCTTCTGCCTCTCGCTCAAAACTAACTTCACTAGAACATATCCGCCTGGCCCTATAAAATTGACCAATGGGTATGGCACAAGAGACTTGTGGGTGATGTGAGGAGGAGGAGAATAGCAGTGAGTTGGTAGCCGTATGCTTCCTATGTATATCGAAACCTAGGAGGCCTGTATTCTCCACGGTGATCGCAAGGTCCAGGAAATCTACATGATCCCCACTATAGGTCCTTGTTAGTTTAATATTCTGATCATTTGAATTGAGATTGTGCAGAAACCCCTCCAAATGCGACGTCGAGCCCTACCAGATGAACAGAACATCCTAATATTTGCATGAAGTCCATCTCCATATTCATAATGTGTTTGGTGTCCATCTCCATATTCATAGTGTGTATAGATCATCCCTCTCCTCGCAACTCTCCAATCATCATTTTGTATGGCCACACTGAAAACTATGTAGATAAAAAACTGTTAAAATCACTGAAAAAAATTCAATATATAAACTAAACTAAATAAAGGATTTGAAACTCAATGCCTCATTCAATCCATGAGGAGTCACAGTATTGAGCAGAACCATCCACTTTGTTTCCTTTTGGAGGAGGCAGTTGCCCCCCCCAATCCCCAGTCGTACACGATCTATCCCTTTAAAGAAGATGCCTCTAGGATTGCAGTTATGGACCTCCCTAAAGTGTTTTGCCACTGGTTTTAATTTTTTTAGTTTGTCACACTCAGTGGTTTCAGCAGCCGCCTTAATATCACGGATGTGCTCCAAAACTCTCGTCTTGAGTGCCCTCGTGGTCATCCCAATATAAATCAGGCCACAAGGACACTCAGCATGGTAAATCACTGCCTCTGTTTTGCAGGAAATGTGGTGTACAATTTTGTACTTCTTCTCCCTGTTTGTATTGGTAAATGTGTCTGTTCTCACCATATACTTACATGCGGTGCAGTCCCCACATGGAAAGAATCCCGTCTTTGCCAACAATGCACCCTGCCCAAAAAGACGCACCGTCTTTTTGGGCAGGGTGCATTGTTGGCAAAGACGGATATTGAGGCTGCTTTCCGCTTGCTGCCGATTCACCCGGATAGTTTTCGTTTGCTTGGTTTTAAATGGGAGGGGCAGTTTTTTGTGTATTTTTGTTTGCCTATGGGATGTGCTATCTCGTGTTCGCTGTTTGAAACGTTTAGTTCCTTTTTGGAATGGGTTGTGCGGCAGGAGGCGGGATGGAGTTCTGTCTTGCATTACCTTGACGATTTTTTGTTTTTAGGGACGGCTGGGTCGAGGGTGTGTTCAGTTTTGTTGCACACCATGGAGCGGGTGTCCGCAAGTTTTGGGGTACCGTTGGCGCGTGAGAAAACGGAAGGCCCTTCTACGACAATGACGTTTTTGGGGATTGAGATTGATAGCGTAGCTATGGAGTGTCGGTTGCCTTTGGATAAGGTGGAGGATTTGCGTTGTGAAGTGGGTTTGTTGCGGAATGCAAAGAAGGTGCAGCTTAGACGGATACAGTCCATTTTAGGAAAATTGAATTTTGCCTGTAGGATATTGCCTATGGGTAGGGTTTTTTGCAGACGTTTGGCTATGGCCACAGCGGGAGTGAAGGCCCCGTTTCATTTTGTGCGGTTGTCTGCTGAGGTGCGTGCGGACTTGGAGGTGTTGGAGCGTTTTTTGAGGGAATTTAACGGCCGTTCGGTGTGGATGGAGGCGCCTATTTGTAATGTGGATTTGGAGTTGTTTACGGACGCGTCAGGTTTGTGTGGTTATGGGGCTTTTTGTCAGGGTCAATGGAGCGCTGGGGCTTGGCCGGAGGAATGGAGGGTGGCTGGTTTGCTTGGGAACTTGGCTTTGTTGGAGTTGTTCCCTATTGTTTTGGCTACCGAGTTGTGGGGGGATTTGTTGAGGAACAAGAGGGTGCGTTTCTGTTGCGACAATTTGGGGGTAGTGCAGGCGGTGAATAGTCAGTCAGCAAATTCTCCCCCGGTGATGCGGTTACTTCGTCATTTGGTTTTGAACGGTTTGAAGTTGAATGCTTGTTTTGTGGCAGTTCATGTACCTGGGATTGATAATTCCATTGCTGACGCTCTTTCTCGTTTCCAGTGGGATCGTTTTCGCAGTTTGGTTCCGGGTGCGGAGGTGACGGGTCTGCTGTGTCCTCAGTGGCTCTGGAGCGTGGCCTTGGGGTCTCTTTAGATCTGGTTCAACGGTCCGTGAGTAGCAGTACGTGGTCGGCTTATTCTTCTGTGTGGTCGCACTGGGAATGTTTGATTGAGCAGGTGGGGGGATGCAAGGGGGTTGAGGATTTTCACTCGTTGTTAGTTTATTTTGTGGGTCGGTCGTTTAGCGATGGTCTGTCTTTTTCTGTTGCTACCAAGAGGGTGGCAGCGGTGGCTCTTTGGTTACGGATGCGGGGTTTGGCTGATGTGTCTCTGAGTTTTTTGGTGAGACGGGCTTTGAAGGGGTATAGTCGCACTGTGGTGAGGAAGGATTCCCGGCGTCCGGTGTCTTTTCAGGTTCTGCAGTTGTTATGGGATCGGGCGGGGACTGTGTGCGAGTCATGGTATGAGGTGTGTTTGTTTAGAGCAGCTTTTGCCTTGGCTTTCTTTGGGGCATTCCGGGTTTCTGAGCTGGTGGCG
This sequence comes from Bufo bufo, assembly GCF_905171765.1. NCBI lineage: Eukaryota > Metazoa > Chordata > Amphibia > Anura > Bufonidae > Bufo > Bufo bufo. The sequence goes on along the minus strand of NC_053390.1, from coordinate 161,946,868 downwards.
GTTAGTCGGGTACGTGGGGGTGGTTTATTACGGGAGAATGTGAGTATTGGCGAAGAGGGATTGCGGTGTGTGTTGCGTAGGTCCAAAACGGACCAGGTAGGCAAGGGGGTGTGCATTTTGTTGCGGCCTCTGCCGGGATCAGTGGTGTGCCCGGTTCGTTGTTTGGAGGAGTTTTTGGCCCTTCGACCGTGTGGGGGTGCGGGATTGCTGGTACATTTGGATGGCTCGGCTTTGTCCCGCTATCAGTTTGTGGCGGTTTTTCGTAAGTGTTTGACAGCAGCGGGTTTTGTGGCGAGTGAGTTTGCATCTCATTCTTTTCGTATTGGCGCGGCGACAGAGGCTGCTAGAAGGGGTTTGGGCGAGGATGCTATTATGCGGATTGGCCGGTGGGAGTCTGCGTGTTTTCGCTCATATATTCATCCTCACTTGTTGTGATGTTGGTGTGGAGGTAGTGAGCTTAGTTGTTGTTTATGTTATTTGCATGTTTGGGTAACTGTTTTCCTTTGTTTGTTTGCAGGTTCGCGTTCTTGTTTGGCGTGGATTTTTGCCCATTCTTATGTTTACTGGGAAGCGTTGAGAGCGGATGTGAGGAGAAGTGGTCGGCAGTTGGGTTTCCAGCCGGATGAGTTGCAGGTCCAGTGGATTGGTTTGCGGGGTATGTTGTGGGGCCGCGTGTTGCCTGAATTTCATGCTTTTGCCTCCTTGGACAGGTGCCCGAACATTGTGGTTTTGCATGTGGGCGGGAATTACTTAGGTGTTCACCGCTCGAGGGATGTTATCCGGGACATCAAACTGGATTTGTTGCGTTTAATGGAGGAGTTCCTGGATTTGTTGGTTGTGTGGTCGGAGGTGGTAGCTAGGAGTTCGTGGTGTTTTGCGAGGTCAGTGGACCGCATCAACAAGGCTAGGGCAAAGTTGAATAAGGAGGTGGGGCGCTTTATATGGCGGCAGGGCGGTTTTGTGGTTCGCCACAGGGAGTTGGAGGTGGCTTTGCCTCAGTTCCTTAGGTCTGACGGGGTGCATCTGAATGAGATTGGTATTGATTTGTGGGCACTGGGGCTTCAGGATGGTTTGGAGACAGCGTTCAGGGTGTGGCGGGACGTCCATAGGTGAGGTGTCTCCTATGTGCGTCGTTGGCAGGTTAACGGGGGGTCCTGGAAGGCAATACTATGTTTAGTAGGTGCATGACACGTTGGAACGTGCATCTACTGTATGTGGTTCGGTAAGCTGAAAGCTGGGGGCTCCTGTTGGGCTGAAAGGCCTACAGGGGTAGAGGAATATATGGATTTTGGAGGATTTGGTGCCCTTGGGTTGGCGAGTGCGGCCGAGGGTAAGGATGAAGATGTGTGGAGTGAAGATCGCAGCTTGCTAGGGTTGCCTTCTAGGATCCTTCCGCAAAGTGAATGTTATTATTACATTGTATTTATATGTTTGTATTTATTGGTTGATATTTATTAATGTATACTTTAAAATGATGTTGGAGTATTATTGCTGTTTAATAAACGGCTGCTATGGCCTTTACACCAAGAATTATGGCTACGTGTGTTAATGGGGTTGGAAGGAGTTGTGGGTGGTGGGAAGGGTCTGGAAAGATCTTACCTCCCTAAGTCATCAGTGTAGGCCTGAAGTAAATAAATATTTGCACAAAAAGGCTGTATTTCAAATGCCTGTATTTCAAATGCCTAATTCAATCCCCTGTATGTATAGGGGGATCACACACGCCCTGAATCAGTGTAGGCTTGCAATAAATATATCTTTGCACAAAATGGATGCATTTCAAATGGCTGTATTTCAAATGCCTAATTCAAACCCCTATATGTATAGGGGAAATCACACACGCCCTGAATCAGTGTAGGCCTGAAGTAAAGATTTCTTTGCACAAAATGGCTGTATTTCAAAAGGTTGTATTTAAAATGGCTGAATCAAACCCCTGTATGTATAGGGGGGATCACACACGCCCTGATTCGGTGTAGGCCTGAAGTAAATATATCTTTGCACAAAAAGGATGTATTTCAAATGGCTGTATTTCAAATGCCTAATTCAGACCCCTGTATGTATAGGGGGGATCACACACGCCCTGAATCAGTGTAGGCCTGAAGTAAATATATCTTTACACAAAATGGCTGTATTTCAAATGGCTGTATTTCAAATGCCTAATTCAAACCCCTGTATGTAGAGGGGATATCTCACAGGATGTCGTCATCAGAAGGTGAGCTGACCCTGTAATCGATTGTAGGTTAGGTCCTGCAGGTGAGCTGACCCTGTAAAACATTATATGCAAGGGCCTGCAGTTGACCTGACCCTGTAAAACATTATATGCGAATAGTGTTGAGCGCAAATATTCGAATTGCAAATTTTAATTGCGAATATCGCCACTTTGAGAATTCGCAAATATTTAGAATATAGTGCTATACATTCGTATTCGCAAATAGTGTTGATCGCGAATATTCTAATCACTAATTTATAGCAAATTTATTGCGAATATCGGCACTTAGAAACATCCCTAGCAACTATTAGGAAAGTTGGATAATGTATAGTATTGAGTTGCTTCACCTGCCAAGCCAATGATGAAGTTGGTGCGCACCACCTCAGGCTCACCCTATGCCTGTACCAACACACCCTAAAAATATTTAAAAATAGGGGGGCACTCGCCCTAGATATCCGTCTAACACCAGTGTAGTAGGAATAATAAGAGATTAGAAAATATAAGAAGGAAAAAAATGCAAGATAGTATGGAGTTATAAGGCACATTTAAATAGAAGCCCCAGATGGATTTTTAGTGACATATCTTATGAGTAGGGTTGAGCGAACCCGAACTGTAAAGTTCGGGTTCGTACCGAACTTTAGGATTTTTGGACCCTGAACCCGAACATTTTCGCAAAAGGTCGGGTTCGGTGTTCGGTGCTTTCTTGGCGCTTTTTGAAAGGCTGCACAGCAGCCAATCAACAAGCGATTAACTGTCTGACCTACTAATGGCATGGCTGTGATTGGCCAGAGCAGAATGTGACCCAGGCTCTATATACGCTCGAGTCATGTAGCGCTGCACGTCACTCTGCTGTTACAAGTGTAGGGAGAGGATGCTGCTGGACTTGTGATTTCAGGGAGAGAATAGGAAAGAATCTAACTCAGCGATCTAACTAGAAATAGTTGTGTGGGTGCAGGACACAATCGTTTTACCCTGCCCTGAGGCCATTGACCAAAAAAAATTATAACTTTTATAATTCTGTTAGTTAGGTGGGTGGCGGCGGCGGCCATTTTTTGCATGCTCAGTGCACCAGCACTTCATCTGAGCTTTTGGGACATTGCAAATCACCATTTTTTGGGGGCAAACTACAACATCTGGATTAGTCAGTGTGCAATTTAAGGTAGAAATACACCCATCATTTTCTGAGGTTTGAAAAACACACTTTTCCTCTCTCAAAAAACAGTATTTTCCAGATCTGCAAGTGTTAAATTCAAGTTTAATATATACAGCTTTCATATTCTGTTAGCAAAAAAAGACTTTTTGGCAATCTAGATCAAACCTGGTCCTCCTAGATCAAGATTATTATTTTTTATTTTTACGTATTTTATGTTATTTTAAGTCATTTCCCTATCCACATTTGTTTGCAGAGCACTTACCATGCTCTTAACCACATTTTGACGCCATTTGCAGCCCTCTAGCCCTTTCCATGACATTTTACAGCCATTTTAGTGCTCAAAAGTTCGGGTCCCTATTGACTTCAATGGGGTTCGGGTTCGGGGTAAAGTTTGGGTCAAGTTCGGGTCCCGAACATCCAGGTGTCCGCTCAACTCTACTTATGAGGAAAGCTTAATTAGATGTTTTCTGGTAAATAAGTAATTTTTAAAGACAAAGCACTGTAAAACCAATGAATGGATATTAATTATATAAAAAGGGGGAAGTAGAAACACAAATTTATGGAGTTATGTAAAAACGCATAGATAGTGTATGTGCGGTTTTTAGCCCTGACTACTAGGGGGAGAATAGGAAAGATGTTTTAGGCCTCAAGCACATGACCGTTTTTTTTTAAGGTCCGCAAAAACGGGGTCCGTAGGTCCGTGATCCGTGACCGTTTTTTCATCCGTGGGTCTTCCTTGATTTTAGGAGGATCCACGGACATGAAAAAAAAGTTGTTTTGGTCTCCGCCTGGCCGTGCGGAGCCAAATGGATCCGTCCTGACTTACAATGGAAGTCAATGGGGACGGATCCGTTTGACGTTGACACAATATGGTGCAATTGCAAACGGATCCGTCCCCCATTGACTTTCAATGTAAAGTCAGGAGTTAATATACCATAGGATCTGAGTTTTCTCCAATCTGATGGTATATTTTTACTTGAAGCGTCCCCATCACCATGGGAACGCCTCTATGTTAGAATATGCCATCGGATTTGAGTTAGATCGTGAAACTCATATCCGACAGTATATTCTAACACAGAGGCGTTCCCATGGTGATGGGGACGCTTCAAGTTAGAATATCCTACGAACTGTGTACATAACTGCCCCCTGCTGCCTGGCAGCACCTGATCTCTTACAGGGGGCTGTGATCAGCACAATTAACCCCTCAGGTGCCACACCTGAAGGGGTTAATTGTGCTTATCATAGCCCCCTGTAAGAGATCAGGGGCTGCCAGGCAGCAGGGGGCAGACCCCCCTCCCTCCCCAGTTTGAATATCATTGGTGGCCAGTGTGCGGCCCCCCCCCTGGCCCCCAGCCCTCCCTCTATTGTATTATCATTGGTGGCCAGTGTGCGCCCCCCCCGGCCCCCCCTCTATTGTATTAATATAATTTGTGGCCAGTGTGCGCCCCCCCCGGCCCCCCCTCTATTGTTTTAATATCATTGGTGGCCAGTGTGCGGCCTCCCCTCTCCCCCCCGATCATTGGTGGCAGCGGAGAGTTCAGATCGGAGTCCCAGTTTAATCGCTGGGGCTCCGATTGGTAACCATGGCAACCAGGACACTACTGTAGTCCTGGTTGCCATGGTTACTTAGCAACATTAGAAGCATCATACTTACCTGCTGCGCTGTCTGCGACCGGCCGGGAGCTCCTCCTACTGGTAAGTGACAGGTCTGTGCGGCGCATTGCTTAATGATCTGTCACTTACCAGTAGGAGGAGCTCCCGGCCGGTCACAGACAGCGCAGCAGGTAAGTATGATGCTTCTAATATTGCTAAGTAACCATGGCAACCAGGACTACAGTAGTGTCCTGGTTGCCATGGTTACCAATCGGAGCCCCAGCGATTAAACTGGGACTCCGATCGGAACTCTCCGCTGCCACCAATGATCGGGGGGGGGGGGGGAGAGGGGAGGCCGCACACTGGCCACCAATGATATTAAAACAAGAGGGGGGGGGCGGGGGGGGGCGCACACTGGCCACCAATGATAATACAATAGAGGGAGGGAGGGGGGTCGGGGGGGGGCCGCACACTGGACACTGGCCACCAGTGAAATTAAAACTGGGGAGGGATGGGGGTCTGCCCCCTCCTGCCTGGCAGCCCCTGATCTCTTATAGGGGGCTATGATATGCACAATTAACCCCTTAGGTGCAGCACCTGAGGGGTTAATTGTGCGGATCACAGCCCCCTGTAAGAGATCGGGTGCTGCCAGGCAGCAGGGGGCAGTCATGTACACAGTTCGTAGTATATTCTAACTAGTAGCGTCCCCATCACTATGGGAACGCCTCTGTGTAAAGTGAAAACTCAGCTCTGAAAAAGCTTTTATGCAGACGGATCTTCGGATCCGTCTGTATGAAAGTAACCTACGGCCACGGATCACGGACGCAGATGCCAATCTTGTGTGCATCCGTGTTCTTTCACGGACCCATTGACTTGAATGAGTCCGTGAACCGTTGTCCGTCAAAAAAATAGAACAGGTCATATTTTTTTGACGGACAGGAAACACGGATCACGGATGCGGCTGCAAAACGGTGCATTTTCCGATTTTTCCACGGACCCATTGAAAGTCAATGGGTCCGCGAAAAAAAACTGAAAACGGCACAACGGCCACGGGTGCACACAACGGTCGTGTGCAGGAGGCCTTAATTGTATTATGAGGATTTGTACTGAATTAGGAATATTTTATGTGAATTTTATGATATACACTGCTCAAAAAAATAAAGGGAACACAAAAATAACACATCCTAGATCTAAATTAATTAAATATTCTTCTGAAATACTTTGTTCTTTACATAGTTGAATGTGCTGACAACAAAATCACACAAAAATAAAAAAATGGAAATCAAATTTTTCAACCCATGGAGGTCTGGATTTGGAGTCACACTCAAAATTAAAGTGGAAAAACACACTACAGGATGATCCAACTTTGATGTAATGTCCTTAAAACAAGTCAAAATGAGGCTCAGTAGTGTGTGTGGCCTCCACGTGCCTGTATGACCTCCCTACAACGCCTGTGCATGCTCCTGATGAGGTGGCGGACGGTCTCCTGAGGGATCTCCTCCCAGACCTGGACTAAAGCATCTGCCAACTCCTGGACAGTCTGTGGTGCAACGTGACGTTGGTGGATAGAGCGAGACATGATGTCCCAGATGTGCTCAATTGGATTCAGGTCTGGGGAACGGGCGGGCCAGTCCATAGCATCAATGCCTTCGTCTTGCAGGAACTGCTGACACACTCCAGCCACATGAGGTCTAGCATTGTCTTGCATTAGGAGGAACCCAGGGCCAACCGCACCAGCATATGGTCTCACAAGGGGTCTGAGGATCTCATCTCGGTACCTAATGGCAGTCAGGCTACCTCTGGCGAGCACATGGAGGGCTGTGCGGCCCTCCAAAGAAATGCCACCCCACACCATTACTGACCCAATGCCAAACCGGTCATGCTGGAGGATGTTGCAGGCAGCAGAACGTTCTCCACGGCGTCTCCAGACTCTGTCACATCTGTCACATGTGCTCAGTGTGAACCTGCTTTCATCTGTGAAGAGCACAGGGCGCCAGTGGCGAATTTGCCAATCTTGGTGTTCTCTGGCAAATGCCAAACGTCCTGCACGGTGTTGGGCTGTAGGCACAACCCCCACCTGTGGACGTCAGGCCCTCATATCACCCTCATGGAGTCTGTTTCTGACCGTTTGTGCAGACACATGCTCATTTGTGGCCTGCTGAAGGTCATTTTGCAGGGCTCTGGCAGTGCTCCTCCTGTTCCTCCTTGCACAAAGGCGGAGGTAGCGGTCCTGCTGCTGGGTTGTTGCCCTCCTACGGCCTCCTCCACGTCTCCTGATGTACTGGCCTGTCTCCTGGTAGCGCCTCCATGCTCTGGACACTACGCTGACAGACACAGCAAACCTTCTTGCCACAGCTCGCATTGATGTGCCATCCTGGATAAGCTGCACTACCTGAGCCACTTGTGTGGGTTGTAGACTCCGTCTCATGCTACCACTAGAGTGAAAGCACCGCCAGCATTCAAAAGTGACCAAAACATCAGCCAGGAAGCATAGGAACTGAGAAGTGGTCTGTGGTCACCACCTGCAGAACCACTCCTTTATTGGGGGTGTCTTGCTAATTGCCTATAATTTCCACCTGTTGTCTATCCCATTTGCACAACAGCATGTGAAATTGATTGTCACTCAGTGTTGCTTCCTAAGTGGACAGTTTGATTTCACAGAAGTGTGATTGACTTGGAGTTATATTGTGTTATTTAAGTGTTCCCTTTATTTTTTTGAGCAGTGTATATCAGGTTTACTAAGAGAAATAGATGAAATACATATATAGAGAGATGGATTTATTATTTATTATAAGGAAAGGTTTATTATGATATTTTCTGGAAAATAAGTAATTTCAAAAGATAAATCACTAAAAAACTAAATAATGGATCTTAATTATGCATAAAGGGGGAAGTAGAGAACACAAATTTATGGATTTATGTGAAAACGCATGGAAAACGCATAGATATCGCATGTGCGGTTTTTATTCCTGAATAATAGGAAAGATAGTTTTATTGTAGTATGAGGATTTGTATTGAATTTTATGATATATGCCATGTTTACTAAGAGAAACAGATGAAACATATACAGATAGTGATGGATTTATAGCGATACTGACATGTGGATTTGTAATCCATGGCTTGAAGATTGCCGAAAATCCCAGTGCACATTGCGATGATAGATGTGCACCCTATTTAAGGAAGGCTGCCCATTTACTGTCTGACCACTGAGGAAGGGGCACATTTAAGCCCCGAAATGTGTTTGGTAAAGACAGTAAAAAGCTAAGACCCCACCAGTGTGGACCCAACACAGTGATAGTGTGTGGAGTCTCAGAAATTTAAAGTTTGGCACACTGACCACCCTTATCAATACAACGGAGCGACGAGGAAACTCTAGGACCCAGAAGAGGCGCTTTGCTACCTGACTCCGTCACGTGGGACGCCACTAGGAGACGGTAGGATCACGTGGGACGCCGCGTAGGTCCTGGCAGGTCATAGGGAGAATCAGTTTATAGGTGATCAGACCGAACGCGCAGAGAGCAGTAAAGTACTCACACTGTACAGAACATTCAGAGAGCGGTAAAGTACTAATATATCTGTTATACTTAACATAGTGACTGTGTATACACCACTAATATTAACATCTATGCAGACATATCTCTGTCGGACTTACCCATTTACTGTGCATTTACCACGGTGTCAGTATTAATGCAAGCAAAGAAAGAAAGAACTATATATGTTGAAGTGGGCAACTACAATACCACCAACGAATTCTAATGAACTATATTGTGACCGCATATTTCACTACTAGTATTATCATATTTATTTATTACTGATATTTAGGCGTATACTGTATTGATTGTATTTATTAGTATGTATTTTATTTTATTTTTATGGTAGAATAAATAGTTTTATTGTCCATTAGGAAAGTTGTCTACCCCTTAGTGTTGATCGCGAATATTCTAATCGTGAATTTTTATCGCGAATATATTACATTGACGATTTTTACAATCAAGTAAAAAATTACTGGAGATCAAAAATGACCCCATTCTATAAACTACACCCCTCAAGGTATTCAAAACTGATTTTACAAAGTTCGTTAACCCTTTAGGTGTTGCACAAGAGTTATTGGCAAATGGGGATGAAATTTGAGAATTTAATTTTTTTGCCTAAATTTTCCATTTTAACCCATTTTTTCCACTAACAAAGAAAGGGTTAACAGCCAAACAAGACTGTATCTTTATTGCCCTGACTCTGCCGTTTACAGAAACACCCCATATGTGGCCGTAAACTACTGTACGGGCACACAGTAGGGCGTAGAGGGAAAGGTGCGCCGTATAGTTTTTGGAAGCCAGATTTTGCTGAACTGGTTTTTTGACACCATGTCCCATTTGAAGCCCCCCTGATGCACCCCTAGAGTAGAAACTCCATAAAAGTGACCCCATCTAAGAAACTACACCCCTCAAGGTATTCAAAACAGATTTTACAAACTTTGTTAACCCTTTAGGTGTTGCACAAGATTTAATGGAAAATAGAGATACAATTTCAAAATTTCACTTTTTTGGCAGATTTTCCATTTTAATATTTTTTTTCCAGTTACAAAGCAAGGGTTAACAGCCAAACAAAACTCATTATTTATGGCCCTTATTCTGTAGTTTACAGAAACACCCCATATGTGGCCGTAAACTGCTGTACGGCCACACAGCAGGGCGTAGAGTGAAAGGTGCGCCGTATGGTTTTTGGAAGCCAGATTTTGCTGGACTGTTTTTTTGACACCATGTCCCATTTGAAGCCCCCCTGATGCACCCCTAGAGTAGAAACTCCATAAAAGTGACCCCATCTAAGAAACTACACCCCTCAAGGTATTCAAAACTGATTTTACAAACTTTGTTAACCCTTTAGGTGTTGCACAAGATTTAATGGAAAATAGAGATACAATTTCAAAATTTCACTTTTTTGACAGATTTTCCATTTTAATATTTTTTTTTCCAGTTACAAAGCAAGGGTTAACAGCCAAACAAAACTCATTATTTATGGCCCTGATTCTGTAGTTTACAGAAACACCCCATATGTGGTCGTAAACCGCTGTACGGGCACGCGGCAGGGCGCAGAAGGAAAGGAATGCCATACGGTTTTTGGAAGGCAGATTTTGCTGGACTGGTTTTTTTGACACCATGTCCCACTTGACGCCCCCCTGCTGCACCCCCAGAGTAGAAACTCCAAAAAAGTGACCCCATTTTAGAAACTACGAGATAGGGTGGCAGTTCTGTTGGTGCTAGTTTAGGGTACATATGATTTTTGGCTTCTCTATATTACACTTTTTTGTGCGGCAAGGTAACAAGAAATAGATTTTTTGCCACGTTTTTTTTTTGTTATTTACAACATTCATCTGACAGGTTAGAACATGTGGTAATTTTATAGAGCAGGTTGTCACGGACGTGGCGATACCTAATATGTATACAATTTTTTTTATTTATGTAAGTTTTACACAATGATTTCATTTTTAAAACAAAAAAAATGTTTTAGTGTCTCCATAGTCTAAGAGACATAGTTTTTTCAGTTTTTGGGAGATTATCTTAAGTAAGGTCTCATTTTTTGCGGGATGAGATGACGGTTTGATTGGCACTATTTTGGGGTGCATATGACTTTTTGATTGCTTGCTATTACACTTTTTGTGACGTAAGATGACAAAAAATGGCTTTTTTGGGGCGATTATCTTGGGTAGGGTATGATTTTTGCGGGATGAGATGACTGTTTGTCACTACCAGAGCTTTGGGACGTTCTCACAGCTCTGTTTCTCCACCCCTGTGATGATATCACTACTAGAGCTGGGAGGAGTTCTCACTGCTCTGTTTACTTTTGGTTTCCTTCCTCCCAGCTGTTCCTCATGCGTTTGATTTCCCTCTCTTTATATCACCCCTCCTCCTATTGTAGGGCGTGGATTATAGTTCTCATTTCAGTTGTAGCTCTTGCTTTAGTATCTTCACTTGTAGCTATCAGTTCACTGGACCTGTGTTCTGCTGCAGCAAGCACTCCGGATATTGCCAGCTGTCCTTGGATCCGTCTTCTCTGCGGCTGCAACACCTTCAGCTAAGTGTACAGACATTGTTGTGTACCTGATTATTTTCTGACTGGATCTGAGGTGGCCACGGTTCCCTCCATATACTGAGTAGGGCACCGGTGGCCGTGCCCCTTCCACTATTGTAGGGGTTACAGTGGTCATCAGTCTTAGGTACGTGGGCATGCCTCGTTCCGCCATTTGGATCCGGGCATGTGCTTTAGCAGAATAGGGAGAGCTTTGAGGGTCTGACAGGGGTCACCCTTGATCCTCCCTAGTTTGGGTCCGGTCAGTAGCTCTTTTACTGTGTATACTATTGTTGCTCACATACAGCCGTGACATTATAATCCACCAAAACCGTCCTTTTTTGACATGGATCCGCTTTCTGGCCTGGTTGACCGCATGCAGGGTCTTTCTTTGGAAGTAGCGGATCTCCGTCAATCTATGACTCAGCTTCAAGCATTGGGCTCTGCTCCGGCTCATGGAGTCTGTTGCGAGCCAAAGGTCTCACTTCCGGAAACGTTCTCCGGGGGCAGTGAGAATTTTGTTCGCTTCAGAGAGGCATGCAAACTCCATTTTTGCTTGTGTCCCACTCCTCTGGTAAGGAGGAGCAGAGGGTGAGGATTGTCATCTCCCTGCTCAGGGGTAATGCTCAGACTTGGGCTTTTTCGCTGCCATCAGGGGATCCCTCCCTTCGATCCGTGGAAAGATTTTTTGTGGCCCTGGGGCAGATTTATGATGACCCGGATCGTGTTGCTCTGGCCGAATCTAACTTACGTGTTTTATGCCAGAACAAACTGTCTGCGGAGCTTTATTGTTCTGAATTTCGGAGATGGGCAGCTGATTCGGGTTGGAATGATGCTGCACTCCGGAGTCAGTTCTGTCATGGTCTCTCAGAGGGATTGAAAGATGCGTTTGCTTTCCATGAGAGACCAACGTCCTTAGAGTCTGCCATGTCATTGGCGGTACGCCTTGACAGGCGTCTAAGAGAAAGAAACGAGACCTCTCTGTCCAGCCATTGTCAGTCTAGGAAGGTAACGGCCAAAGGGTGAGAAAGGCGCTCATAGGGTAAGTAAGTCGAGGTGCAACAGCTTCTTTCAGAGAGCTGGTGGATGCGATAGACTCACCTGTTATGGTTGCACCGAAGTTAAGTGCAACCGTATTGTAGGTGAGCAGTGAAGTATAAAAGGTGCAGGTCAGTGCTGCCAGATGCGTCAAGAAGCCCCTTGGGACGAAGGCCAAGTCGCCACTCGGGTATATATTGGAAAGCGTATCTTAGCTTGTCACTGTGGGGTGATCAAGCTGGTAGACGATCATAAGGCGCATTACCACGACCCGGTACAGGATACAATAAAGTTTATTTTGAGACAACGCGTTTCGGGGTCTCGACGGCCCCTTTATCAAGTCTGTGTCACCCTAGTTTTTTGTGCAGCTGGGTGTGTACTGCCTGGTTTCTTCTAAAAAAGGCGCATGTCCGTACCTTAGTTTTGTTCTTGTTACACTTTGAGTGAGAGCAGCGGTTCACCACTACAGTCCTATGTGTGGCACGTGTAGAAAGGGCGCGCAGGCAAAAGTTTGACAAAAGGGTGACACAGACTTGATAAAGGGGCCGTCGAGACCCCGAAACGCGTTGTCTCAAAATAAACTTTATTGTATCCTGTACCGGGTCGTGGTAATGCGCCTTATGATCGTCTACCAGCTTGATCACCCCACAGTGACAAGTTAAGATACGCTTTCCATTGTCAGTCTAGGGGCAGTGGTGCGGACTCATTCAGTGTGCAGGGGCCTCATCCTGTCTCGCTCCCCTCTGAGGAGGAGCCCATGCAGCTAGGTCGACTTGCCCCTGATAAAAGAGGATTTAGTCCTCAGAGTATGGTGTGTTTTTGTTGTGGGGGCATAGGTCATTTGGCAAATGTTTGTCCGTCTAGGAGATTCTTGAACTGTACTAAGAGCGATAATAAGAGAAAAACCTCAAAAGGTAAATCATCAAATTCTGCTTCATCTGCTACTTTGGGCAAAGTTGATGTAGGAATTGATGCTTTTCCTCTGACCTGCAGTTCCCGTTTTCTCCTGTCTGCCAGGGTGGCGCTAGAGAGCAAAGTCATTTCTTGTGAGATTTTTGTCGATAGTGGAGCGGCCGTCAATCTTATTGACACTCAATTTGTAGCCATGCATGGTTTTCAGGTTTGCACATTAGAAAAGGATATACCTGTTTTTGCTATTGACTCTGCTCCACTCTCACAGAGATCTCTGAAGGGCATTGTTCACAATATCCGGCTAGCTGTAGGTGACACTCATGTGGAGGATATATCTTGTTTTGTCCTTAACGGATTGCCTTCTCCTCTAGTTTTGGGGTTACCCTGGCTCACTAGACATAACCCCACTATTGATTGGCAAGGAAGGCAAATAAATGAGTGGAGTGACTTTTGTAGAGAGAATTGTCTCACAGCGACTTTTGCAGAGGTGTCTATTAAAACTGTGCCATCATTTCTCTCTGATTTCTCGGACGTGTTTTCCGAGAGCGGTTTTCAGGAGCTACCTCCTCACCGGGAGTTTGACTGTCCCATTAACCTCATTCCCGGCGCCAAGCTGCCAAAAGCACGCTTCTACAATCTCTCACAACCGGAAAGAATCGCAATGCGAACTTATATCTCTGAGAGTCTCGAGAAGGGGCATATTCGTCCCTCAAAGTCACCTGTGGCCGCGGGTTTTTTTTTTTGTTAAAAAAAAAGATGGCTCTCTGAGACCTTGCCTAGATTTTAGGGAGCTGAACCGTATCACGATTCGCGATCCCTATCCCCTTCCTCTGATCCCGGACCTCTTCAACCAAATTGTTGGGGCCAAGGTGTTTTCCAAATTGGATTTGAGAGGCGCGTACAACCTGGTCAGGGTCAGAGAGGGGGATGAATGGAAAACGGCCTTTAATACCCCTAACGGGCATTTCGAGAATCTCGTTATGCCTTTCGGCCTGATGAATGCTCCGGCCGTCTTTCAGCATTTTGTTAATAGTATTTTCTACCATTTAATGGGGAAATTTGTATTGGTGTATCTTGATGATATTTAGATTTTTTCCCCTGATGTTCAGACCCATCAGGATCATCTTTTTCAGGTTCTGCAGATTCTGCGGGAAAATAAATTGTACGCCAAGCTGGAGAAATGTCTTTTTATGGTATCGGAGATTCAATTTCTGGGTTTTCTCCTCTCTGCTTCTGGTTTTCACATGGATCCGGAGAAGGTCCGTGCTGTACTTGAGTGGGAGCTTCCTGAGAATCAGAAGGCATTGATGCGCTTTCTGGGTTTTGCGAACTATTACAGAAAGTTCATTTTGAATTATTCCTCTGTTGTCAAACCCCTAACTGACATGACAAAAAAGGGGGCGGATTTTTCCTCTTGGTCGGAGGAGGCGCTTGCAGCCTTTTCTAAGATTAAAGAGAGTTTTGCGTCTGCTCCCGTCTTGGTGCATCCCGATGTTTCCTTACCTTTTATTGTTGAGGTGGATGCTTCCGAGGTGGGTGTGGGTGCGGTTTTGTCCCAGGGCCCTTCTCCTGCCAAATGGCGACCCTGTGCCTTTTTCTCTAAAAAACTCTCCCCGGCAGAGAGAAACTATGATGTGGGAGATAGGGAGTTGTTGGCCATCAAGTTGGCTTTCGAGGAATGGCGCCATTGGTTGGAGGGGGCCAGGCACCCTATCACCATTTTTACCGACCATAAGAATCTGGCATACTTGGAGTCGGCCAGGCGTATGAATCCGAGACAGGCCAGATGGTCTCTGTTCTTCTCCAGATTCAATTTTGTTGTTACATTCCGACCTGGGATAAAAAATGTGAAGGCTGATGCACTCTCTTGCTGTTTTCCGGGAGGAGGAAACTCCGAGGACCCGGATCCCATTTTGGCGGAGGGGGTAGTTGTTTCTGCTCTATATTCGGATTTGGAGGCCGAGGTCCAGGCTGCCCAGACTGAGGCACCTGCCCATTGTCCTTCTGGGAAGTTGTTCGTGCCTCCTGAGCTACGTCACAAACTCTTTAAGGAGCATCATGATACGGTTCTTGCTGGTCACCCCGGGAGTAGAGCCACGGTAGATCTCATTGCTCGGAGATTTTGGTGGCCGGCTCTTCGTAAGTCGGTGGAGGGTTTTGTGGCTGCTTGTGAGACGTGCGCTCGCGCTAAGGTCCCTCGTTCACGGCCTTCAGGTTCCCTTCTCCCGTTACCCATACCTTCCTGTCCTTGGACACACCTGTCCATGGACTTTATCACGGATCTTCCTCGTTCCTCGGGGAAGTCGGTGATCCTGGTGGTGGTGGACCGTTTTAGCAAGATGGCTCATTTCGTACCTTTCCCTGGTTTACCCAATGCTAAAACGTTGGCGCAAGCTTTTGTCGACCATATTGTTAAATTGCACGGCATTCCCTCTGATATTGTTTCCGATAGAGGCACGCAGTTTGTGTTCAGGTTCTGGAAGGCTTTCTGTTCTCGCCTGGGGGTTCGGCTGTCCTTCTCTTCTGCTTTTCACCCGCAGTCGAATGGTCAGACTGAGCGCCTCAATCAGGATCTGGAGACATATTTGCGCTGTTTTGTGGCAGAGAACCAGGAGGATTGGTGTTCATTTCTCCCTCTTGCTGAGTTTGCTTTGAACAACCGTCGTCAGGAATCTTCTGATAAGTCACCATTCTTTGGTGCATATGGGTTCCATCCGCAGTTTGGGACATTCTCGGGAGGGGCTCTTTCTGGTTTACCTGAGGAGGAGAGATTTTCCTCGTCTTTGTCTACCATTTGGCAAAAGATTCAGAGTAATCTTAAAAAGATGAGTGAGAGGTATAGGCGTGTGGCTGATAAGAGACGTGTGCCTGGTCCGGACCTGAATGTGGGTGATCTGGTGTGGTTGTCTACAAGAAATATTAAACTGAAGGTTCCCTCCTGGAAATTGGGTCCCAAGTTTATTGGGCCTTATAAAATCTTGTCAGTCATCAATCCTGTTGCCTTCCGTCTTGATCTTCCACGGGTTTGGAAGATACATAATGTATTTCACAGATCTCTCTTAAAACCATATGTCCAGCCCACGGTACCCTCCTCTTTGCCTCCTCCTCCGATTTTGGTTGATGGCAATCTGGAGTTTGAGGTTTCCAGAATTGTGGACTCTCGCATTGTCCGCGGTTCTCTTCAGTACCTCGTTCATTGGAAGGGTTATGGTCCTGAGGAGAGGATGTGGGTTCCGGTGTCGGACATTAAAGCCACTCGCCTCATCAGGGCATTTCATAGGGCTCATCCTGAGAAGGTGGGTCCTGGGTGTCCGGAGTCCACCCGTAGAGGGGGGGGTACTGTCACTACCAGAGCTTTGGGACGTTCTCACAGCTCTGTTTCTCCACCCCTGTGATGATGTCACTACTAGAGCTGGGAGGAGTTCTCACTGCTCTGTTTACTTTTGGTTTCCTTCCTCCCAGCTGTTCCTTATGCGTTTGATTTCCCTCTCTTTATATCACCCCTCCTCCTATTGTAGGGCGTGGATTATAGTTCTTATTTCAGTTGTAGCTCTTGCTTTAGTATCTTCACTTGTAGCTATCAGTTAACTGGACCTGTGTTCTGCTGCAGCAAGCACTCCGGATATTGCCAGCTGTCCTTGGATCCGTCTTCTCTGCGGCTGCAACACCTTCAGCTAAGTGTACAGACATTGTTGTGTACCTGATTATTTTCTGACTGGATCTGAGGTGGCCACGGTTCCCTCCATATACTGAGTAGGGCACCGGTGGCCGTGCCCCTTCCACTATTGTAGGGGTTACAGTGGTCATCAGTCTTAGGTATGTGGGCATGCCTCGTTCCGCCATTTGGATCCGGGCATGTGCTTTAGCAGAATAGGGAGAGCTTTGAGGGTCTGACAGGGGTCACCCTTTATCCTCCCTAGTTTGGGTCCGGTCAGTAGCTCTTTTACTGTGTATACTATTGTTGCTCACATACAGCCGTGACACTGTTTGATTGGTACTATTTTGGCGTACATTCGACTTTTTTGGGAAGTAAGGTGGACAAAATTTCAATTTCCTAATAGTTATTATTTTTTTAGTTTTATGGCGTTCACCGTGCGGGGAAAGTAACATGACCGTTTTATAGATCAGGTCGTTACAGACGTGGAGATACCAAACATGTGTAGGGAATTTTTTTTTTTTTTTTTTAATCAGTGATAAATGTGTTTTTGGATTTTTACTTTTTTCCACTTTTTGTAAACTTTTTTTTTGACCCAGACCCACTTGGTTCTTGAAGATCCAGTGGGTCTGATGTCTGTATAATACAGTACAGTACACTATATAGTGTTTTGCACTGTATTTTACTTACACTTTGTCTGAACAGATCTCTGCCTTTAGCACAGATCTGTTCAGCGGCATGGGCAGCAGGATGCCTGAGACGGCGTCCTGTTGCCATGGGAACCTTCCCCGTCTGCTCAGTAGTGGTCAGAACTTCGCAGACGAGGAAGGGTAAGGACGGGGCTGTCGGGGGGCTGTCTGGGAGCTCACTCCATCGGGGGGCTGCAAAGGCACTGCAGCCCCCCGATGGGAGAGGGAGGGAGCTCCCTCTTACTGTTAACTTTTTCCATACATCGGTCCGTACGGACCGCGGTATGTAAAGGGTTAAACGGCTGACATCTGCACAGATGTCAGCCGTTTATACCAGGGTGTCAGCAATGTGCTGACACCCTGGTATACCCACTGGCCACCAACAAATTTTCAAGAGGAGGCGGGCGGGGGATCGCGATCCCGCCTGCCGCACTGCCCGCCTCCCGCACCGCCCCCACCGCCCACAACTCCCCCCCCTTGCACCACCCGCCGGCAAAAAATCATGCATCTATATTTGAGGGACATTAAAGTTTCGGATCAGAAACTGCAGAAAGCGCAGCAAACCGCAGGTCTGAATTGACCTGCGGTTTGCGGCGATCGCCGATAGGGGGGGTCACATGACCCCCCTGGCGTTGTGACAGGATGCCGGCTGAATGATTTCAGCCGGCATCCCGTTTCCATTACCCTCCCGGCGCCGGAATCTTCATTTAAAGTTAGGACGTACCGGTACACCCTGCGTCCTTAAGGGGTTAAGGCCCTGCTGCAAGTGCATAGTGTCACCAGCGCAACTCATATCTGGTGTAACAGTAGAATACATTTAAAGAAAAACAACAATTTTGACTGTGAATAAATAGCAGTCAGTTGCCTGCACGTGTTTGTGTGTTTAAGGCCCTGCTGCAAGTGCATAGTGTCACCAGCGCAGCTCATATCTGGTGTAACAGTAGATTACATTTAAAGAAAAACAATAATTTTGACTGTGAATAAATAGCAGTCAGTTGCCTGCACGTGTTTGTGTGTTTAAGGCCCTGCTGCAAGTGCATAGTGTTACCAGCGCAACTCATATCTGGTGTAACAGTAGATTACATTTAAAGGGCTTCTATCACCAGATTTGGTCCTATTTAGCTGACTGACACTAGCGATGTGCTAGTGTCAGCAGTCCATAACAGTGTTCTTACTTATCATCTGTCTGCTGCCGTTCACCTTAAAAACGTACTTTTGTAGCTATGCTAAAGAGCCTCTAGGTGCTATGTGGGCGTCATTAGCACCTAGAGGGCTCCGTCCACTAACCATTTCAGCCGCCCATCGCGTCCCTCCAGCCCGCCCTGCTCCTGTTGATTGACGTGAAACTTCTCAGTAACACGTACCAATTCCCACGCCTGCGCCGTGCGCTTCTGTATTCTCCCGGCGCCGGCTTCCTCACTGCGCCTGCGCCAACTATGTTACAGCGAGTAAGCCGGCCCCAGGAGCGCGGCATTCACTCACTGCGCCTGCGGCGAATACAGAAGCGCACGGCGCAGGCGCGGGAATTGGTACGAGATACTGAGAAGTTTTACGTCAATCAACAGGAGCGGGGCGGGCTGGAGGAACGCGATGGGCGGCTGAAATTGTTAGTGGACGGAGCCCTCTAGGTGCTAATGACGCCCACATAGCACCTAGAGGCTCATTAGCATATCTATAAAAGTACGTTTTTAAGGTGAACGGCAGCAGACAGATGATAAGTAAGAACACTGTTATGGACTGCTGACACTAGCACATCACTAGTGTCAGTCAGCTAAATAGGACCAAATCTGGTGATAGAAGCCCTTTAAAGAAAAACAACAATTTTGACTGTGAACAAATATCAGTCAGTTGCCTGCACGTGTTTGTGTGTTTAAGGCCCTGCTGCAAGTGCATAGTGTCACCAGCGCAACTCATATCTGGTGTCACAGTAGCTTGCATGCATAGTACAATTAAACTAATCCAAAAAAAATGACAGGCAGAGGCAGGCCACCCCACAGGGGCCGTCATGGTCGTGGTGCTGTGATTTCCTTTGGCCCTAGAATAATGCCCAGTGTTCAGAGGCCACGTACCCTGAACTCGAAAAGTTTTGAGGACATAGTTTGGCTAACACAGGACACCCAATCTTCCACAGCTTCCGCTCGGAACCTTGACGCACCATCCTCCTCCAGCTCAGCTTCGGGCACCTCTCAAGTTACCACTCGCCTGCCTGCCTCCACCACCAACACTAGCACCACAGCCGCTTCACTTGATCTGTCAGAGGAGATATTTACACATCAGGTGGAAGAAATGAGTGATGCGCAACCATTATTGCCAGAGGATGTAGATAACAGGGATATGTCTCAGTCAGGCAGCATTACACACATGGACGTACGGTGTGATGATGTTGTACCCGCTGCTGCTTCCTTTGCTGAGTTGTCAGATACAAGTGAAGTGGTTGATGATGTGTCCGTGGATGTCACGTGGGTGCCCGCTTGAAGAGAAGAAGAATAGGGGGAAAGTTCAGATGGGGAGACAGAGAGGAGGAGGAGACGAGTTGGAAGCAGGGGGAGGTCGTCGCAAGGAGCTAGTGGCACAGTCAGACAGCATGCATCGGCACCCAGGGTCAGCCAGACAGCACGCCAATCAACGCATGCTGTTGCCACCACCAGAATGCCGTCATTGCAGAGCTCAGCAGTGTGGCATTTTTTTTTGTGTGTCTGCCTCTGACAACAGCGATGCCATTTGTAACCTGTGCCAAAAGAAACTGAGTCGTGGGAAGTCCAACACCCACCTAGGTACAACTGCTTTGCGAAGGCACATGATCGCACATCACAAACGCCTATGGGATCAACACATGAGTACAAGCAGCACTCATACTCAAAGCCGCCATCCTCCTCCTGGTCCAGCATCTTCAGCCACGTCAACCACTGCTGTCCTCCTTGCACCCTCTCAACCATCCACCACTCCATCTCTCGCCTTAAGCAGTTCCTGCTCATCTGCCCACAGTCAGGTTTCTGACAAGTACATGTTTGAGCGTAAGAAGCCAATGTCACAAAGTCACCCCCTTGCCCGGCGTCTGACAGCTGGCTTGTCTGAACTCTTAGCCCGCCAGCTTTTACCATACAAGCTGGGGAAGTCTGAGGCCATCAAAAAATTTGTAGCTATTAGGACACCGCAGTGGAAGGTACCCGGCCGAAATTTCTTTGCACAAAAGGCAATCCCCAACCTGTACTCGATTGTGCAAAAGGAAGTAATGGCATGTCCGGCACACAGTGTTGGGGCAAGGGTCCATCTGACCACTGATACCTGGTCTGCAAAGCACGGTCAGGGCAGGTATATCACCTACACTGCGCATTGGGTAAACCTTCTGACGGCTGCCAAGCATGGAATGCGTGGCTCTGCAGAGGAGTTGGTGACACCGCCACGACTTGCAGGCAGGCCTGCTGCCACCTCCTCTACTCCTCCTACTTCATCCTCTTCCATAACCTCCTCTGAACGCACAGGTGGATCAGTGCTCATGCGCAATGCCTGTAGGCTAATGCGTCCTTTTGAGTCGGTGACAAACCTAGTCAGTCGCACCAAAGGCACCATCAGCAACATCATCCCATTTGTTTTCTTCCTGGATCGTGCCCTGCTGGATCAGGCCGTAGATGAGCGTGAAGAGGAAGAGGAAGAGTTGTGGTCACCATCACCACCAGAAACAGCCTTATCAGCATCGCTTGCTGGACCTGCGGCAACGCTGGAAGAGGAGTGTGAGGAAGAGGAGTCAGAGGAGGAATGTGGCTTTGAGGAGGAAGACCAACCACAGCAGGCATCCCAGGGTGCTCGTTGTCACCTATCTGGTACCCGTGGTGTTGTACGTGGCTGGGGGGAAGAACATACCTTCAGTGAGATCACTGAGGACGAGGAACGGGACATGAGTAGCTCGGCATCCAACCTTGTGCAAATGGGGTCTTTCATGCTGTCGTGCCTGTTGAGGGACCTTCGTATAAAAAGGCTGAAGGAGAACGACCTGTACTGGGTCGCCACGCTACTAGACCCCCGGTAAAGCAGAAAGTGCCTGAAATGTTACCGAATTACCGCAAGACGGAAAGGATGCAGCAGTTCCAAAATAAATTAAAAAGTATGCTTTACACAGCGTATAAGGGTGATGTCACAGCACAACGGGAATCTAACAGGGGAAGAGGTGGAAGTAATCCTCCTCCTACCACGACCACGCCGGCAAGGACAGGAGGCTTTACAGACGATACATGCGACTAAAAAAGGCCTGATGAGATGAGCTGCCTTGGGCTAAAAATGGTCCACATGCTGCTGTATTTTATCTCTGAATGCTGGATGACTTGCGTGACTTAATCCGCCACCAACTAGGGTTCAAGCCGCAATGTTTTAAGGTACTTTCTGCCTGGGAAACATCAATTTCCCTGCAATTTCTCTGGAACAATACCTAATTTTTCAGGCATGTGTACATGCCTAATTTTTCGGGCCTCTGGTGCTGCACTGTGGCTGCAAAAACAAAACAAAAAAAAAGGCACATACATGTGTCAATTCCCCTTCTTGATCGTTACTGTAACGGGGTTCCGAAGGTACACTCGGTCCCCCATTAGCCGCAGACCTGCTGCTTAGCTTCGGGAACGAGGATCTGTGTTTTACTTCGTTCCCAGGGCAGCTTTACTAGCTGGGTGGCTCCCTGCTCCTAAGTCTGCCTTGAGCCCCGAGCTGTTCACTCTGTGCTCGACTGGTTGGTCTGTCGGTCATGTGACGCTGGCCACGTCACATGACCCTCACCCCCCACTATAAATACAGGCAGCCTGCTGGCCACAGGTTGCCTGTTAAGTTAGGTTCCACCTGTGATTTGGTCTTTCCTGGCGTACTTACCTCCTGCTGAATTCCTGATGATCCTCTGCCTGCTCCTTGTGTACTTTGCTGCTCTCCTGGTATTTTGACCCCGGCCTCCTCCTGACGATCCTCTGCTGACTCCTTTGGTACTTCACGTCTCTCCTGGTATTTATGACCCTGGCTTCTCCTGACAATTCTCTGCTTGCTCCATTTGTACTTTGTAGCTTTCCTGGTATTGACTCGGTCCGTTCACATCCTGTTGTTTGTCTGTCTGTCATCCCTGCACTTATTCCAAGTTAGGGATTTCCGTCCAGTTGTCCCCTGTCATTAGGACTCGCGAGGCAAGTAGGCAGGGCCAGGGGTAAGGGTGGAGCGCTGTGGTCACTTCCCTCCCCCTGTGTGTGTGTACGCGACCGTTACAGATTAACAGGCCCAATAACCACTGTGTAATGAATCCTCTGGTGACCCTGACTGACCATGTCTCTAATCTGACGCAGATGGTGCAGGACTTAGGGGAAAAACTCAGTTATTTTGAGTTAGGGCAAGGTTCTTCCACTCCTCAGGCCTCCAGTCTGCATTTTGAGCCCCAGATTAAGCTCCCAGAACCATTTTCTGGAGCCTGGAAGAAGTTTCTCTCTTTTAAGGAGAATTGCAAACTGTACTTCCGTTTGCGCCCCGTGTCCTCTGGCCCCGAGAGTCAACGCGTGGGCATTATCATTTCCCGATTACAGGGTGATCCCCAGGACTAGGCGTTCTCTTTACCTGCTGGCGCCAGTTGTTTATATTCTGTGGAGGGGTTCTTTCAGGCCCTGGGTACCCTCTATGATGAACCAGACAGGGCTCTAGTAGCCGAGACCGCTCTAAAGGCACTGGTTCAGGGCAATCTACCAGCAGAGGATTATTGCACCCAATTCAGAGGGTGGTGTCCCCCCTCAGGATGGAACGAACCAGCCCTGAAGAGTCAGTTCAGGTCAGGTCTGTCTGATAAATTAAAGGATCTTCTGGTCAGTTATCAACTTCCAGAGACCTTAGAGGAGATGATGACCCTTGTTGTCCGACTTGACCGACAGGTTAGAGAGAGACGACAGGAACAACAGTTCTCTTCCCAGATGGTGGTCCAGCCAGAGGCCTATCCCAGAGACAATGCTGAGGTCTCCACCGAGGAACCCATGCAGGTTGGCATGACCCGAGGGAATCTTCGCCGCAGACGTGGAGAATGCTTTTACTGTGGAGATCCTGACCATTGGATCAACCAGTGTCCTAAGAAGGTCCTCTCTGTCAAGTCTCCTAAGGCAAGGCAACCTAAAGACCAGGTACACCCTGAATTTTCTAAATGTAAGCTTTCGGTACCCATTACGATTTCTCTGGGAGTAGATAAATGGCTGGGTAAGGCCTTTATTGATTCTGGCTCAGCGGCTAGCTTTATTGACTCTGAGTATGCTGTAAGATTGGGTATTCCTATGTTTGCCTTACCAACTCCTATTCATGTCATGGCTATTGATGCTACTCCTCTTATTGGTGGTACGGTGAGCTTATGTACCTCAGAGATTTCTCTAACCGTGGGTGTGTGCCACTCAGAGAGATGTTCGCTTTTAGTCCTGGAGAACCTACCGGCTGAGGTGGTACTAGGGTTGCCTTGGCTCGGACTACATAACCCCACTATAGATTGGTCCAATGGGGAGTTGGTGAGATGGGGGCCTAAGTGTGACTCGTGCTTGTCCGTGGTACAGGCTGGGGTCTCAGTAAAGTCTGATACTTTACCCTCTGTTGTTAGAGAATATTCTGATGTATTCTCATCACCAACCCCGGAGGTTCTACCCCCCCATAGACCTTATGATTGTACCATAGAGCTAGTAGAGGGGGCCAAGTATCCTAAGGGACGAATTTATAATCTTTCTATGCCCGAACGCAAGGCTATGGAAGATTATATTAAGGAGAGCCTTGGTAAAGGGCATATTAGACCTTCTGTTTCTCCTATGGGGGCGGGGTTTTTCTTCGTTAAGAAAAAAGATGGTGGTCTTAGGCCATGTATCGATTACCGGAGATTAAATAAAATCACTGTCCAGAATAGATACTCCCTCCCATTGATTCCGGATTTATTTAACCAGGTTCTGGGGGCAACCTGGTTTTCCAAAATTGACCTGAAAGGGGCATACAATCTAATCCGAATCAAGGAGGGAGACGAATGGAAGACGGCGTTCAATACTCCGGTAGGACACTTTGAATATCAGGTGATGCCTTTTGGACTCAGCAATGCCCCAGCTGTGTTCCAAAACTTCATGAATGACATTCTTAGGGAGTTCTTAGGTAAATTTGTTATTGTCTATCTTGACGACATTTTGATATTCTCTCCTGACTTCGAATCCCATGTGTCTCATGTTAAACAAGTATTAGAGGTGTTGAGGGAGAATCAGCTATCCGCTAAACAAGAGAAATGTGTCTTTGGTGTACAGGAGATTCTGTTTCTAGGGCATGTTCTGACTCCTCACGCCTTCAAGATGGATCCTGGTAAGGTACTTGCAATTAAGGAATGGGTAAGACCTTCATCCTTAAAGGCCTTACAACGGTTCTTAGGTTTCGCCAATTACTATCGCTAATTTATTATGAATTTTTCCGTAATTGCTAAACCGTTGACCGACCTTACTAAGAAAGGGGCGGATTTGGAGAATTGGTCTACTGAGGCCATTTCTTCATTTGAAAAATTAAAAAAGGCATTCAGTAGTGCTCCCATTCTGATCCAGCCTGATCAGGAGAAACCTTTTATTGTGGAGGTGGATGCGTCCGAGGACGGCGCAAGGCATTGTGTAACTGTTGTACATACATGTGTCAATTCCCCTTCTTGATCGTTACTGTAACGGGGTTCCGAAGGTACACTCGGTCCCCCATTAGCCGCAGACCTGCTGCTTAGCTTCGGGAACGAGGATCTGTGTTTTACCTCGTTCCCAGGGCGGCTTTACTAGCTGGGTGGCTCCCTGCTCCTAAGTCTGCCTTGAGCGCCGAGCTGATCACTCGGTGCTCGACTGGTTGGTCTGTCGGTCATGTGACGCTGGCCACGTCACATGACCCTCACTCCCCACTATAAATACAGGCAGCCTGCTGGCCACAGGTTGCCTGTTAATTTAGGTTCCACCTGTGATTTAGCCTTTCCTGGCGTACTTACCTCCTGCTGAATTCCCGACGATCCTCTGTCTGCTCCTTGTGTACTTTGCTGCTCTCCTGGTATTTTGACCCCGGCCTCCTCCTGATGATCCTCTGCTGACTCCTTTGGTACTTCACGTCTCTCCTGGTATTTATGACCCCGGCTTCTCCTGACAATTCTCTGCTTGCTCCATTTGTACTTTGTAGCTTTCCTGGTATTGACTCGGTCCGTTCACATCCTGTTGTTTGTCTGTCTGTCATCCCTGCACTTATTCCAAATTAGAGATTGCCGTCCAGTTGTCCCCTGTCATTAGGACTCGAGAGGCAAGTAGGCAGGGCCAGGGGTAAGGGTGGAGCGCAGTGGTCACTTCCCTCCCCCCTGTGTGTGTGTGTACGTGACCGTTACAGTTACCTTGTTGTGGTGAAGGGGCTTGCGTATCACAATGAAGCGACCACCTCTATGAGTGTGTTGGCAATGGCAATGTTGGCACACCCCAGATGATAAGGTCGTTGCTTCACTGTGAACAGACCAAAAGCGATCGGCTGGATAATTTTGCATAGAAAAAACATAAATTTTCTTTGTGATCATCTAAGGTGATCATTAAAGCCTACTAGGCCAACAATGGGCCCACACTGCAGAATCATTGTTTTCTGGGTCACTTAACTGTCACTGAACTACCTTAGCATGACCATAGGCTTTGAAAAACCCCCATCGCCTGCAATCTCCCAAACGTGCGCACGAGCACAGTCATCACTACACCAAGATTGACGCATAGAGGAATAAAATTTATGTCATGAGTGTGTCAACTATTGACAACTCTTTGCGGTTGTCTAAAATCTATTCCATACACGTCCCCTGATAGGGGACGTAACAGGGATTAAACTGATAGGAATAGTACTACTTAACAAACCACTCCTATCTGGTGGCACAGCACATTGCACGGTGCATGCGCAGTGCCCCAAATTGGAAGTAGGAGGACCGACCAAGCATCTTTTTCCATCTCCCGATTCCTAAAATCTATTCCAGGGATTAAACTGATAGGAATAGTACTACTTAACACACCTTATAATAATAATAATAATAATAATAATACTAGTGGACGTAACAGGGATTAAACTGATAGGAATAGTACTACTTAACACACCACTCCTATCTGGTGGCACAGTACATTGCACGCGCAGTGCCCCAAATTGGAAGTGAGAGGACCAACCAAGCATCTTTTCCCATCTCCCGGTTCCTAAAATCTATTCCATACACCGGCCCCTGATAGGGGACGTAACAGGGATTAAACTGATAGGAATAGTACTACTTAAACACATCACTCATATTGGGATTGCACAGTAAATTACACGGCGCACGCGCAGTGCCCCAAATTGGAAGTAAGAGGACCGACCAACCATCTTTTTCCATCTCCCGGTTCCTAAAATCTATTCCATACACCGGCCCCTGATAGGGGACAAAACAGAGATTAAACAAAAAAAAAAGAACATTTTTTTTATATTTAAAAAAAAGAGGACAGCCTCTTCGGAGCTAGGTATTTTTTGGCCGCGTTACTGAATGCTCATGCACAATGGCTGTAGGCTCATGCGTCCTTTTGCGGAGGTGACAAACCTGGTCAGTCAAACCCAAGGCAACATCATCGACCTCATCCCATATGCGTTTTTTCTGGAGCGTGCCCTGCGAAGAGTGCTGGATCAGGCCGTAGATGAGCATGAAGAGGAAGAGTTGTGGTCACCATCACCACCAGAAGCAGCCTTGTCGTCGTCGATTGCTGGACCTGCGGCAACGCAGAGAGAGGAGTCTTAAGAAGAGGAGTCAGAGGAGGAAGGTGGCTTTGAGGAGGTGGAAGACCAACCACAGCAGGCGTCCCAGGGGGCTTGTTGTCACCTTTCAGGGACCCTTGGTGTTGTACATGGCTGGGTGGAGGAAGAGACCTTCAATGACGTCAGTAAGGACAAGGAATGGGACATGGCTAGCTTGGTATCCAACCTTGTGCAAATGGGGAGTTTGCGGTTGTGCAAATGGACTGTTTGCGGTTGTTTGCGGTGCGTTAAACGGGGAGTTTGGTCTGTCACTGTGAAGCGAGTGTAACCCTTACACTACCTGATCGATACAACATCATACCTGATGTTTTAAAGCACGTTATTCCAAACAATTTAGGAATGTTAGGTGATTTATGCCCTTTATGGATTAAAACCCGACTCTGCGTCAACTACGTAATTTTCCATGGGAGTTTTGCCATGGATCCCCCTCCGGCATGCCACAGTCCAGGTGTTAGTCCCCTTGAAACAACTTTTCCATCACTATTGTGGCCAGAAAGAGTCCCTGTGGGTTTTAAAATTCGCCTGCCTATTGAAGTGAAAATTTGCGTTCACCGTTCGCGAATGGAAAATTTTATGTTCGCGACATCTCTAGTGGTAGTACAGTATCTTGGCTTGAGCCTGTTTTACTGCATATGGGCCAGGACAACTTGCTATAATTCATGGAACAATGAATTCTGAATTATACTAGCAAATTCTAAAGGAAAATGCCAGGACATCTGTCCATAAACTTAATCTCAAGAGAATGTGGCTCATGCAGTAAGGCAACAACCCTAAGTACACAAGTCATTCTACCAAATAATAACCTTAATCCATACGAAATGCTGTCGAAAGATCTGAAGTGAGCAGTTCATGGAAGGAAACTCACCAACATAACAGAGTTAAAGCTGTTTTGCATGGATGAATGGGTTAAAATTCCTACAAGTTGATGTTCAATCTGTTTACCTAGCTGGATCTATACACTGCGTGCAGAATTATTAGGCAAATGAGTATTTTGACCACATCATCCTCTTTATGCATGTTGTCTTACTCCAAGCTGTATAGGCTCGAAAGCCTACTACCAATTAAGCATATTAGGTGATGTGCATCTCTGTAATGAGAAGGGGTCTGGTCTAATGACATCAACACCCTATATTAGGTGTGCATAATTATTAGGCAACTTCCTTTCCTTTGGCAAAATGGGTCAAAAGAAGGACTTGACAGGCTCAGAAAAGTCAAAAATTGTGAGATATCTTGCAGAGGGATGCAGCACTCTTAAAATTGCAAAGCTTCTGAAGCGTGATCATCGAACAATCAAGCGTTTCATTCAAAATAGTCAACAGGGTCGCAAGAAGCGTGTGGAAAAACCAAGGCGCAAAATAACTGCCCATGAACTGAGAAAAGTCAAGCGTGCAGCTGCCAAGATGCCACTTGCCACCAGTTTGGCCATATTTCAGAGCTGCAACATCACTGGAGTGCCCAAAAGCACAAGGTGTGCAATACTCAGAGACATGGCCAAGGTAAGAAAGGCTGAAAGATGACCACCACTGAACAAGACACACAAGCTGAAACGTCAAGACTGGGCCAAGAAATATCTCAAGACTGATTTTTCTAAGGTTTTATGGACTGATGAAATGAGAGTGAGTCTTGATGGGCCAGATGGATGGGCCCGTGGCTGGATTGGTAAAGGGCAGAGAGCTCCAGTCCGACTCAGACGCCAGCAAGGTGGAGGTGGAGTACTGGTTTGGGCTGGTATCATCAAAGATGAGCTTGTGGGGCCTTTTCGGGTTGAGGATGGAGTCAAGCTCAACTCCCAGTCCTACTGCCAGTTTCTGGAAGACACCTTCTTCAAGCAGTGGTACAGGAAGAAGTCTGCATCCTTCAAGAAAAACATGATTTTCATGCAGGACAATGCTCCATCACACGCGTCCAAGTACTCCACAGCGTGGCTGGCAAGAAAGGGTATAAAAGAAGAAAATCTAATGACATGGCCTCCTTGTTCACCTGATCTGAACCCCATTGAGAACCTGTGGTCCATCATCAAATGTGAGATTTACAAGGAGGGAAAACAGTACACCTCTCTGAACAGTGTCTGGGAGGCTGTGGTTGCTGCTGCACGCAATGTTGATGGTGAACAGATCAAAACACTGACAGAATCCATGGATGGCAGGCTTTTGAGTGTCCTTGCAAAGAAAGGTGGCTATATTGGTCACTGATTTGTTTTTGTTTTGTTTTTGAATGTCAGAAATGTATATTTGTGAATGTTGAGATGTTATATTGGTTTCACTGGTAAAAATAAATAATTGAAATGGGTATATATTTGTTTTTTTGTTAAGTTGCCTAATAATTATGCACAGTAATAGTCACCTGCACACACAGATATCCCCCTAAAATAGCTAAAACTGAAAACAAACTAAAAACTACTTCCAAAATATTCAGCTTTGATATTAATGAGTTTTTTGGGTTCATTGAGAACATGGTTGTTGTTCAATAATAAAATTAATCCTCAAAAATACAACTTGCCTAATAATTCTGCACTCCCTGTATGTGGAAAAGCTGGATGAGAAAGCTTTATATAATTACACCTGTCATGTAGCTACGTAAGGTCTCCAGTGGAAAATATGTCTAGCTGTATGGTGATACAGAAATGGGGGACTATATTTAAGAGCCTGATCTGGGGACATAAATGTACTGTAAGTGATCAGGTCTTGGGTCTAAACCCATTAAGAATTTAATATTAAAAAAAGGTCACTCCCCACCTGCTGCTCAAGTATTACTCAGTGAAACAGGTCGTTATCTAGGATGGCCCCTTTGCATAGCAGCATTGAATGTTTTATTTTTTATTTTCTACTCACCTCAGTTTCAGGCTCTACCCAGTTTGTACAGAGCCACATCCTCTTTAAAAGGATGCCTGCACCGTTATGAACATTGCCCTGCACCATCTATGCACTTTGGGGACTATACCTGATGATGCCGAAGTCTGCTGCTACACACAATTAAAGTACATAGAGGTTTACTTTTTCAGAGAAAGCAGCCCTCCATGATGTGGCCAGGAGATCTTCCAGGCAGTCTCTTCTGGCATTCTGGAGGTCTTTCCTTTTCTGGGAGACTTTTGGATGTTCCAGGAGACTTGGTGTGTGTATAGTGTGTGTAAATTTTGCATATGCTGCCTATACAAGTCAAGCTCTCCTTTCTACAACATTCTTAATAACCTGATCTCTTCATTCAATAGAATCTCTCACATTCCTTGCACCCTAATGTACTTTATATCTCTACATACACATTTTCTAGCAGGGTGACTGGCTTGTGGCTTTATATCTACTGCTCTTTTTATGTAAAAGAAGGCTAAATTTACCTTTACCTTTTTGTGTTTCTCTTTTATTTCCTCACTAATTGTAAGTAGTGATGAGCAGCAGGGGTCATATTCGAATTTCGCAAATATTTAGTAGAATATTCGTAGAATATTCGCAAATTCAAATATTCGTTAGGAGTAGTGTCGATTACGAATTTTCGTAATGAGAATTTTCATAATGAGAATTTTCGTGATGCGAATTTTCATAGTGAGAATCAATGAGATTGTGAAAACTCAGATCTGATGGTATATTCTAACCTCCAGGCGTTCCCATGGTGACGGGGACGGTTGTCGGGGAGAAGTATGCCAAAGTTGAACAACTGTACAGATTTAAAATAAAAAAAAAGAATATTCTAGAAAATGAATATATTCGTTTTTTAGAATATTCGTAATATTCAAAAATAAGAATATATAGCAATATAGCGAATATTCGGAAAAAAAACTAATATAGAGCAATTTAGCTGTAGTTGTAATTTTTTTCTGATCTGAAGTTTAGATTGAAAAAAAATTACAACTATTAAAAAAAAAAAACATTATAGCACTATATTATCTAAATTGTTCTACATTTCGCTATATTGCTATATATTCTTGTTTTAGAATATTACGAATATATTTGAAAAACTAATATATAGCACTTTATCGAATATATATCTTTTTTTAAATATTCGTCTTTTTTTTCCATCTGAAGTCATGATTCCTCCCTGCAGGGAATGTCTAGGGGTTAGAATATACCATCGGATCTGAGTTTTCACGAACTCATTGATTCTCATTACAAAAATTTGCATTACGAAAATTCGCAATCAACACTACTCCTAATTAGTGATGAGCAGCAGGGGTCATATTCGAATTCGCGATATTTCGCGAATATTTTGTAGAATATTCATTGAATATTCGCGAATTCGAATATTCGTTATATTCTACGATTTTCTACTCGAAAAATCAGCAAGGTAATGATCGCGTAATATGCAAATTTTCGTAATGCAAATTTTTATCGAGAATTTTTCCACTTACAACTATTAGACAAAGAAGATAGCACTATATTAGCTAAATTGCTCTATATTCTTTTTTTTTTTCTAATATTCGCTATATTGCTATAACTTCGTTTTTTGAATATTCGTAATTTTCTAAAACAAGAATATATAGCAATATAGCGAATATTCGAGAAAAAAAACGAATATAGCGCAATTTAGCTATTATAGTGCTATAATCTTCTTTGTCTAAATGTTGTAATTTTTTTCCAATCTGGACTTCAGATTAGAAAAAAATTACAACTATTAGACAAAGAAGATTATAGCACTATATTAGCTAAATTGCTCTATATTAGTTTTTTTTTTTCGAATATTCGCTACATTGCTTTAATTTAGTTTTTTCTAATATTCGTAATATTCTAAAACAAGAATATATAGCAATATAGCGAATATTCAAAAAATATATATAATATAGAGCAATTTAGCTAATATAGTGCTATAATCTTCTTTGTCTAATACTTGTAATTTTTTTTCTCATCTGAAGTTCAGATTGGAAAAAAATTACAACTATTAAAAAAAAGATTATAGCACTATATTAGCTAAATTGCTCTACATTAGTTTTTTCGAATATCACTATATTGCTATATATTCTTGTTTTAGAATATTACGAATATTCTAAAAAATGAAGTTATAGCAATATAGCGAATATTCGAAAAAAATGAATAGAGCAATTTAGCTAATATAGTGCTATAATCTACTTTGTCTAATAGTTCTAAGTTGAAAAATTTGCGATAAAAAGTTGCATTACGAAAATTCGCAAACACTACTCCTAAAGTCAAATATACTGCAGCCTTCTCATTGGCCCACAAGCTAGAAGCAGGGAGGGATCATGTGTACTGATTAAAAAAAATGTAGAATATTAGAAATTACGAATATACTGTATATCACTATATTCGAAATATTCGTGAATTTTCGAAGTACCTATATTCGCGATAAAAATTCAAAATTCGAATATTCGTGATCAACACTACTCCTAATGTCAAAGATATTGCAGCTTTCTGATTGGCCCACAAGCTAGAAGCAGGGAGGGATCATGTGTACTGATAAAAAAAATAAAATGGAATAATCAAAATTACGAATATATATCACTATATTCTAAATATTTGCGACTTCTCGAAGTGCCGATATTCGAGATAAAAATTCGCAATTCGAATATTCGTGATCAACACTAATTGTAAGCTGCTGTGAACAGGGCCTTCACTGCTATTGTTTGAATTGTTGAAAAGATTGTGAAGGGCCTATCACAATGTTACAATGGCGACCAATCCCAGCCACTTCCCTGCACTACGTCTCTTACCTCACTCTGCATCCTGCTTTACTGGCAGTCCGATTCCACGTGGTCTTTTCTGCCATCTGCAGTGGATCCTGCTGCTGGCACTCCATGTGCCACTAGTCTCCCTCTCCTCTAGTGTAGGCCAAGATTTGCATTCTCTTTCCAAGTCTTTCCCGTAGGCTGTGCACACTTGCTCTTGGACTCTTAAAGGGCCAGTCTGCACACATCCAAATTTTTCCACAGCTTATGGCTGGCTGTCCCTGGGTATATAAGGCACCTATCCCAAGTGGGAGGGTGTCTGAGCTTTAGGTTCCTAGTCTGCTAGTTTATTCAGCGAATGCACGCTATTCAGATTGTCTACAAGTGTACTGGACTTCTGTCTGTCAATGATCCTGATACACTGTTACCTTTCCTGACCCTCAGCTGCTTTCCCTGACCTCGGACCTATTTTGCCTATTTTGAACTCAGCCTGCCTGAACTCAGTCTGTTTCTGACAATGAATATTTCCTTATCCCTTTGGTGCTTTTCACCAGTGTCTCTGACCCCCATGGGTTAGCCACCAATTACACAGGGACTATTTCACGAGGTAATGAACTGGTGGCTGCCATGCACCAAAGACCAGTAAAAGTTGGCACAAAGCAAAACCGGCTAGTTGGTAGAGGGGGTCCACACCCACTGCCCGTAACATACAAGACGCGATTAAGGTTATTAATAGGGATGAGCGAATCAACTTCGGATGCTTCATCCGAAGTCGATTTGCATAAAACTTTGCGAGACTTCATGTAATAACTCCATGAATTATTTACAACTGTAAAAAACCTTGGTACCGAACTCAGGTTTGGTTCCAAGGTACCAGTTGGGTACCAAGGTTTTTTACAGTAATAATTAATTTACAAAGTTATTACACAAAGTCTCGTGAGACTTCGCAAAGTAATAACTTTAGCTTATCGGAGCCAATAAATTCTAATACTGTATGGAGCTCCCGGTCTGTACAGTATTACAACGAAGTTTTATGCGAATCGACTTCGGATGAAGTGTCCAATGTCGGTTTACTCATTCCTAGTTATTAAGGTAATTTACTTTTATTCGTTCAAATTTGATAAATTATTGACACATGTAATAGCATGCAGCGATCAAACAACAGTCAATGGAGCATTTGTTCCTATGGATCTCACAAATCTGCCTGACTGAAAGATTATCATTGGTTGCCATTACATCTCCTCATGTAATTAGCAATCTGCCAGACATTAGCAGTGTAAATGTTCTCGAGGTGAATTAGCAACGATCACAATAAGAATCAAACAGCGAAAAATTTTAACTAGTATTGTTTTGTGTAATTGAATGTCTTTTTAATGCAAACAACTTGCTAAATTGTAGCTTGCCACTCGTTAAGGAAGAAATATCTGCCTGTCTAATAGGATTACTCTATAACAGGGGTGGCCAACCTTACAGACACAAAGAGCCAGAAAAAAAAAACGGATGACAACCAGGAGCCACAAGCTATACATCGCGCGGTTGTGATTTTTTTTTATGTTACAGCGTTCACCGCACAGGAAATATTTTTTAATATTTTAATAGTTCACACTTTTTCGGGCATGGCGATATGTTTTTTTTTTTATTGTTTGTAAATTTTATATGTAAAATTGGGAAAGGGAGCGATTTAAACTTTTAGTATTTTGATGTTTTTAACTTTTATTTTTATTTTCATTTTTTTAATTTACTATTAGTCCCCTTCGGGGCTAGAACCCTTGTCCTATTCACCCTAATAGAGCTCTTCTATGGTGAAATAGACTTCACATTCTTCCTGCTGCCCTGTGCATAGTACACAAAGCAGCAGGGAGCTTACCATGGCAGCCAGGGCTTCAGTAGCGTCCTGGCTGCCATGGTAACAGATCGGAGCCCCAGGATTACACTGCTGGGGCTCCTATCGGAACTGCCACCAATGAAGAGAGGGGAGGGGACCCTGTGGCCACTGCCACCAATGATACTAATACTTGGGGGGGCACTGCGCCACCAATGGTTAGAATTTATAATACTGGGGGGGTGCACTGTGCCACGAATTAATGTAATTAGCATATTAATTCAAGTATAGGAGGCAGCGGGTGCCTGCGGCGGTATCACATACCCCGCCTCAATACTAGGGCATGCAAACCGCGGCAATTAACCCCTCAGGATAATTTCTGCAGTTCGGCGGATTGCATGCCCTGTTATTGGGGCCGGGTATGTAATACCGCTGCCTCCTATACTTGAATTAATGTGTTAATTACATTCATTGGTGGAGGGACTCCATCTTTCTCCACTGTGCTAGTGAAGAGAACATGGTACGTACTGAGAGCGGCGCATGCCATATTCTCTTTTAGGCTGCGCAGCTGCTTCCCATCTCCACCGCTAGAGCAGCACTTGAAGCGGCAAAGAGCCGCATGCGGCTCGGGAGATGCGGGTTGGCCACCCCTGCTCTATAACGTCTGATTTTGTCTGTACATGTACCCTCTGATTGTAAAGTGCAAAGGGATATACTTGGCGCTACAATGCATTCAGAATACATTTCACTTTCTTCACATTTTGATATGCTGCGGCCTTGTACTTAAATAATAAAGAATTCCAGTTTTTCCCCCCCATCAGTTTGCACTGAATAACCCAGAATGAGAACGTGAAAACAGAATGTTAGAAATCTTTGCAAACTTATTAATAAGGAACAACTAAAATTTCATATGGACATAAGTATTCAGACCATTTGCTATGACTAGGCTTGTGCGAATCAACCTTTGGATCATAGCTGAGAGGTCGATTAGTTAAAATTACATTTTAATGCTGTATCCGTACAGCATTAAAATTTATTGGCTCCGTCAAGCCAAAGTTCTTCTCATTCCAACTGTATGCATATCTGCATATTGAAAAACTATTTAAAATAGCAATCCAAACTAGGCTTTGGTGGCGAGATACCAGCCAGTATGAAAGGCCAGTTAGGATTACCATTTTTAATTGTTTTTTAATACTCAGATATGCATACAGTAGGAATTAACCGAAGTCATGCGCAAAATGAACTTTGGCTTCATGGAGCCAATACAAATTTTAATGCTGTACAGATACAGCATTAAAATGTAAGTATTTGAATGAGTCTACCGTAGCTATAACACTTAAAACAATCAAAATTTCTCTTGATCATCTTTGAGATATTTTTACACCTTACACATTGGAAAGACACACCACTGTCTATATAAGATCTTACAGCTGAAAATGCATATCAGAGCAAAAACCAAGCCATGAGGCACAGTGGCCTCCATAATTCTTAAACGGATGAAGTTTGGAAAAAAACAGGAATCTTAATAGAGCTGGCCCCAAGTGTAATTGGGGGAGAAGGGCTTTAGTAAGAAAGGTGACCAAGAACCTAATAGTAACTCTGGCTAAGCTCCAAAGATCCTGTATACAGCTGGAAAAAAACTTCCAGAAGGTCAACCATCACTGCAGCTCTCCACCAATCTGAGCTTTATAGCATAATGGGCAGAAAGAAGCCTCTCCTCAATAAAAGACACATGGCAGTTTGATAAAAATTACCTAATGGACTCTCAGAATGTGAGATGGTCTAATGAAACCAAGAATTAACTTTTTGGCCTAAATTCTAAGCATCATCTTTGGAGAAAACCAAGCACTGCCCAATAACATTCCTGCAATGACGCTGCAGTGATGGCACCATTATGCTGTGGGTGTTTTTCAATGACTGGGAAAAGCAGACTGGCCAGGCTGAGTGAAGCAAAATAGAGATATTCTTAATGAAAACCTGATCCAGAGTGTTCTGGACCTCAGACTGGGCCGAAAGTTCGCCTTCCAACAAAACAACAACCCTAAGCACACAACCAAGACAAGACAGGAGTAGCTTAGGGACAACTCTGTGAATGTCCCTGAGTGGCCCAGCCAGAACCCAATCTGTGGAGTGATCTGAAAATGGCTGTTCACTGACGGTCCCCATTCAACCTAAAAGAGCTTGAGGGGATCTACAGAGAAGTATGGCATAAAATTACCTAATCCAGGTGTGCAAACCTTGTGACATCAGAAGACTAGTGGCTATTATTGTTTGTCAAAGATGCTTCAACTAAGTACTGAATAAAGGGTCTGAATATTTATGTCAATACAAGATTATAGTTTTCAATAAATTAGCAAAGATTTCTAACATACTGTTTTCACTTTGTCATCATGGGGCATTGAGTACAGAATGATGGGGACATTTTTTTTTTTTTAGCAGGTGACATCATAAAATGGGAAAAAAAAGTAGTCTGAAGACTTTTGGAATGAATTTTGTATATACAGTAAATATAGATTATTGTTATTAATAATAAGACCTTGACAGCATTTTTCATCATTCTCTATACTGAGGTATATATGTAGTTGTATGGAATAGTTAGTATGAAAAAACATAAAGTTTGACTAGGTGAGGCAAGGGAATGAGAAGAGGGAAGGGGAAGGAAAAACCTGGTGGTAATGGACATGGAAAGAAATTAAAATGGACACAGCTGCATTTAGGGAAATCAAGGAAGGAGGGATAGTAAGATGTATACTGTAAATTCCCAATCAAATCCTACTATTTCTAACCCTGTGAATCTAATATATAAAGATGAGTGTTTGTATGTGTGTATGTATGTCCGCTAAAGGAATCCGCACCATCGCATTTACAATCACAAAATTCAGCTCTCTAGCACGTACTGTTCCTGAGATATTTCCAAAAAAATTCATTAGCCAATAGAAGCCTGGTCACATGACCCTTAGCAAATAGAGGTTTGCAGGCCCATAGTCTTCGCATACACACAGTTTTACACCAGGTTTCCACAACAACCCAGCCATTTTTCTTCACTGCTGTAGGTCATCTTTAACCCCTTAAGGACCAGGGCATTTTTCACCTTTCTGCCCAGGATATTTTTAGCAAATATTATGTGGTAATAACTTTGAAATGCTTTTACTTATCCAGGCCATTCTGAGATTATTTTCTCATCACATATTGTAGTTCATGACAGTGGTAAAATTGAGTCCAAAAATTTCATTTTTTTAATAAAAAAAATACCAAATTTACCAAAAATTTTGAAAAATTTCCAAATTTAAATTTCTCTACTTTTATAATAGATAGTAATACCTTTAAAAATAGTTATTACTTTAAATTCCCCATATGTAAACTTCATGTTTGGATCATTTTGTAAATGACATTTTATTTTTTTGGGGACGTTAGAAGGCTTAAAGAGGACCTTTCACCAGAATAAAGTATCTAAACTGACTATATAGACGTGTAGAGCGGCGCCCAGGGATCCCCCTGCACTTACTGTTATCCCCGGGCGCCGCTCCGTTCTCCGGTTATAGCCTCCGGTATGTTCATAGTTAGGCTCCACCCAGGGGAACCTGCCGGCGTCTCTTTCTCCTATGCTGTAGCGCTGGCCAATCGCAGCGCTCAGCTCATAGCCAGGCCATTGCCCATCACGGAATACCTTGGGGTGTCTTCTTTCCAAAATGGGGTCACTTGTGGGGTATTTATACTGCCCTGGCATTTTAGGAGCCCTAAAGCGTGAGAAGTAGTTTGGAATCCAAATGCGTAGAAAATGCCCTGTGAAATTGTAAAGATACTCTTTGGAATTTGGGCCCCTTTGCGCACCTAGGCTGCAAAAAAGTGTCACACATGTGGTATCGCCGTACTCAGGAGAAGTAGGGCAATGTGTTTTGGGGTGTCTTTTTACATATACCCATGCTGGGTGAGATAAATATCTCTGTAAAATGACAACTTTGTATAAAAAAATGGGAAAAGAGTATCTTTACGATTTCACAGGGCATTTTTTACACACTTGGATTCCAAACTACTTTTCACGCTTTAGGTCCCCTAAAATGCCAGGGCAGTATAAATACCGCACAAGTGACCCCATTTTGGAAAGAAGACACCCCAAGGTATTCCGTGAGGGGTATGGTGAGTTCATGTAAAATTTTATTTTTTGTCACAAGTTAGTGGAATATGAGACTTTGTAAGAAAAAATAAAAATAAAAAAAATAAAATAATTTTCCGCTAACTTGTGCCAAAAAAAAAAAAATTCTAGGAACTCGCCATGCCCCTCACGGAATACCTTGGGGTGTCTTCTTTCCAAAATGGGGTCACTTGTGGGGTATTTATACTGCCCTGGCATTTTAGGGGCCCTAAAGCGTGAGAAGTAGTTTGGAATCCAAATGCGTAGAAAATGCCCTGTGAAATCGTAAAGATACTCTTTGGAATTTGGGCCCCTTTGCGCACCTAGGCTGCAAAAAAGTGTCACACATGTGGTAACGCCATACTCAGGAGAAGTAGGGCAATGTGTTTTGGGGTGTCTTTTTACATATACCCATGCTGGGTGAGAGAAATATCTCTGTAAAATGACAACTTTGCTGATGGGAGACCGAGTGCGCCTTTGGCGCCCCATTACACTGGAACTCTGGAGGTTGTCTGTAGTTTTCTGCTTTTATCATCCAGCTGAGCTGAAGGTGCACAGACTGGGAATATGGCCAAGTCTCAGCCGAGACTAGGTCCTTGCTGTCTTCCCTATACAGGTATAAACTCAACTCGCTCTAACTGGTTTTTCCCTCCCTTGCTGGAGGAAGACGGAATAGGCCACCTCTCTTCAGAAGGGGGGCAGAATAGAACAAGATTGTTCCACTCTGAACTGCCATAACATTAAGACTATCTCTCTGCAAATATGTTGCTGCCACCTACTGGTAACCAGGAAGTATTACATGAACAATGGCATTTAACATGGGTTTGTATGCACATTTGTGGAGGATATAATATAAATTACATCAGATGACAGTATAAAGCTCTTAGGAGATAGCAGCGGGGTAGAGGCATATAGTAACACAACTCTGGGGTGTTACATATACACATGTGCAGGAATGTGCAGTAAGTGCAGCCCACTTAGTTAGGTTGTGAATTGGGGCAGAACTCCCCCTTTCTGCAAAAAATGTCACAGTAGATTAAAGGGAGTCTGTCAGCCTCAAAAAGAGTTTCAGAGTAAAGCATGTAGAGAAGGTGTTTTGAATAAAAAAACATTCTGGGAAAATT
Organism: Bufo bufo; assembly: GCF_905171765.1. Classification (NCBI taxonomy): domain Eukaryota; kingdom Metazoa; phylum Chordata; class Amphibia; order Anura; family Bufonidae; genus Bufo; species Bufo bufo. The sequence goes on along the minus strand of NC_053390.1, from coordinate 161,907,096 downwards.
TATTTGTATGCGTATGACAATTCAAGTGCAGCTGGGGTGGGACCGTGCCGTTCTTTGCACTCTCCATCAGCTCCATTAGTAAGTGTAACGGGGTGCCGAAGGCACACTCGGTCTCCCATCAGCCGCAGATCTGCTGCTTAGCTTCGGGAGCGAGGATCTGTGATTGACCTCGTTCCCAGGGCAGCTTTGCTAGCTGGGAGGCTCTCTGCTCCTAGGTCTGACTTGAGCGCCGAGCTGATCACTCGGTGCTCGACTGGTCGGTCTGTTTGTCATGTGACGCTGGCCACGTCACATGACCCTCACTCCCCACTATAAATACAGGCAGCCTGCTGGCCACAGGTTGCCTGTTAATTTAGGTTCCTGGCAGTTGTTGGATACCTGTGTACTTACCTGATCCTGTTCCCTGACGATCCTTTGCCTGCTCCTCCTGTACTGCGCATCCTTCCTGGTATATTGACCTTGGCTTCCACCTGACTATTCTTTGTGGACTCCTTTGGTACTTCTCGACTCTCCTGGTATTTATGACCCCGGCTTCTCCTGACCTTTCTTTGCTTATACCTCTGTACTTCGTTGTCCTCTTGGTTTTGACCCGGTCCGTTCACTATCCGTTATTTGTCTTGTCTGTCCTTCCCGCACGTATACTAAGTTAGGGACTGCCGTCCAGTTGTCCCCTGTCATCAGGACTCGTGAGGCAAGTAGGCAGGGCCAGGGGTGAGGGTGGAGCGCAGTGGTCACTATCCTCCCCCCTGTGTGTGTGTGTATGTGACCGTTACAGTAAGGCTGCCCAGCATCTCCCCTTCTTGTTTGACTTATAGTCACTGACTTCCCCTACGTCATCGTTCCTGTTTCTGAACTCTCGCGTAAAGGAAGCCTGCAACTATCAAGAGGGGGAGGCTCTGGATGGCATTACTAATAGAGTGATGGTGCACCAAATTGTGGGGTGCACGGTGCACTTGAATCATCATTTGCATTTAAAAAAAAGAACAATTTCTCTGGATAACACAACAGGTAACCGTCCTTTGTGGCCTATGATTTAAAACTTTAAATCTTGTAACGGTCACGTCCACACAAACACAGGGGCAAGGGTAGTGACCACTGTGCTGCACCCTCACCCCTGGCCCTGCCTACTTGCCTCATGAGTCCTGATGACAGGGGAGAACTGGACGGCAGTCCCTAACTTAGGATATGTGCAGGGAAGACAGACAAGACAAAATACGGAACATGAACGGACCGGGTCAGAACCAAGAGAGCTACGCAGTACAACGGATTAAGCAAAGAATGGTCAGGAGAAGCTGGGGTCAAATACAAGGAGAGTAGCGAAGTACAAGAGGAGTCCTAAGAGAGTAGTCAGGTGGGAGCCGAGGTCACAATACCAGTATGGATGCGCAGTACAGGAGGAGCAGGCAGATGATCGTCAGGGAACAGGATCAGGTAAGTATTCAGTAGTCCAACAAATAGCCAGGAACCTAGAAATTAACAGGCAACCTGTAGCCAGCAGGCTGCCTGTATTTATAGTGGGGAGTGAGGGTCATGTGACGTGGCCAGCGTCACATGACCGACAGACCAACCAGTCGAGCACCGAGTGATCAGCTCGGCGCTCAAGGCAGACTAGGAGCAGGGAGCCACCCAGCTAGTAAAGCCGCCCTGGGAATGAGGTCAAACACAGAACCTCATTCCAAAAGCTAAGCAACAGGTCTGCGGGCAATGGGGGACCGAGTGCACCTTCGGAACCCCGTGACAAATCTGAATTTGAAGCTGACAGACTCCCTTTCATTTCTAAGCCAGGTAAACCCATGCTATACATGTATACACTTGTACAGATATGCTGGGGATTTTTTTTTTTTAATTAGCTAGAACAACTCATTACAGTTCCGACCAAGGAATACAGTACTGATCCAACAAAGATTAAACAACAAATAAATATACAAGTTGTGCTCATAAGTTTACATACCCTTGCAGAATTTATGATTAAAGTATCAACAAATACTGGAGGAAAATTTGCACTCATAATCCCGGAAGCTGCGAATGGGACGTACTTGGACATTCCAACATTACAATGATCCAAAACACAAGGCCAAGTCGACCTGTCATTGGCTACAGCAAAATAAATTCTGGAGTGGCCATCTCAGTCTCCAGACCTCGATATCATTGAGCCACTCTGGGGAGACCTCAAACGTGCAGTTTATGCAAGACAGCCCAAGAATTTAGGGGAACTTGAGGCTTTTTGCCAGGAAGAATGGGAAGCTTTACCATCTGAGAAGATAAAGAACGTCATCCACAACTACCACAAAAGACTTCAAGTTGTCATTGATGTTATAGGGGGCAATACACGGTATTACGAACTGGGGTATGTAAACTTTTGATCAGGGTCATTTGGGTAGTTTGTGTTGTGATTATGATTTAAATAGAGTAAACACAGTTGTTTGACAAAAAATTGCTTCAGACAACCACTAAGGCCTCATGCACACGACCGGTTTTTTTTTGCGGTCCGCAAAAAAGGGGTCCGTAGGTCAGTGATCCGTGTCCGTTTTTTCTTCCGTGGGTCTTCCTTGATTTTTGGAGGATCCACGGACATGAAGGAAAAAGTCGTTTTGGTGTCCGCCTGGCCGTGCGGAGCCAAACGGATCCATCCTGATTTACAAGCAAGTCAATGGGGACGGATCCGTTTGACATTAACACAATATGGTGCAATTGCAAACGGATCCGTCCCCTATTGACTTTCAATGTAAAGTCAGGAGTCCCTATTATACCAACGGATCAGAGTTTTCTCCAATCCGATGGTATATTTTAACTTGAAGCGTCCCCATCACCATGGTTCCCTCTATGTTAGAATATAGCATCGGATTTGAGTTAGATCGTGAAAACTCAGATCCGACAGTATATTCTAACACAGAGGCGTTCCCATAGATCTGCTGCTTAGCTTCGGGAGCGAGGATCTGTGATTGACCTCGTTCCCAGGGCAGCTTTGCTAGCTGGGAGGCTCTCTGCTCCTAGGTCTGACTTGAGCGCCGAGCTGATCACTCGGTGCTCGACTGGTCGGTCTGTTTGTCATGTGACGCTGGCCACGTCACATGACCCTCACTCCCCACTATAAATACAGGCAGCCTGCTGGCCACAGGTTGCCTGTTAATTTAGGTTCCTGGCAGTTGTTGGATACCTGTTTACTTACCTGATCCTGTTCCCTGACGATCCTTTGCCTGCTCCTCCTGTACTGCGCATCCTTCCTGGTATATTGACCTTGGCTTCCACCTGACTATTCTTTGTGGACTCCTTTGGTACTTCTCGACTCTCCTGGTATTTATGACCCCGGCTTCTCCTGACCTTTCTTTGCTTATACCTCTGTACTTCGTTGTCCTCTTGGTTTTGACCCGGTCCGTTCACTATCCGTTATTTGTCTTGTCTGTCCTTCCCGCACGTATACTAAGTTAGGGACTGCCGTCCAGTTGTCCCCTGTCATCAGGACTCGTGAGGCAAGTAGGCAGGGCCAGGGGTGAGGGTGGAGCGCAGTGGTCACTATCCTCCCCCCTGTGTGTGTGTGTATGTGACCGTTACAGTAAGGCTGCCCAGCATCTCCCCTTCTTGTTTGACTTATAGTCACTGACTTCCCCTACGTCATCGTTCCTGTTTCTGAACTCTCGCGTAAAGGAAGCCTGCAACTATCAAGAGGGGGAGGCTCTGGATGGCATTACTAATAGAGTGATGGTGCACCAAATTGTGGGGTGCACGGTGCACTTGAATCATCATTTGCATTTAAAAAAAAGAACAATTTCTCTGGATAACACAACAGGTAACCGTCCTTTGTGGCCTATGATTTAAAACTTTAAATCTTGTAACGGTCACGTCCACACAAACACAGGGGCAAGGGTAGTGACCACTGTGCTTCACCCTCACCCCTGGCCCTGCCTACTTGCCTCATGAGTCCTGATGACAGGGGAGAACTGGACGGCAGTCCCTAACTTAGGATATGTGCAGGGAAGACAGACAAGACAAAATACGGAACATGAACGGACCGGGTCAGAACCAAGAGAGCTACGCAGTACAACGGATTAAGCAAAGAATGGTCAGGAGAAGCTGGGGTCAAATACAAGGAGAGTAGCGAAGTACAAGAGGAGTCCTAAGAGAGTAGTCAGGTGGGAGCCGAGGTCACAATACCAGTATGGATGCGCAGTACAGGAGGAGCAGGCAGATGATCGTCAGGGAACAGGATCAGGTAAGTATTCAGTAGTCCAACAAATAGCCAGGAACCTAGAAATTAACAGGCAACCTGTAGCCAGCAGGCTGCCTGTATTTATAGTGGGGAGTGAGGGTCATGTGACGTGGCCAGCGTCACATGACCGACAGACCAACCAGTCGAGCACCGAGTGATCAGCTCGGCGCTCAAGGCAGACTAGGAGCAGGGAGCCACCCAGCTAGTAAAGCCGCCCTGGGAATGAGGTCAAACACAGAACCTCATTCCAAAAGCTAAGCAACAGGTCTGCGGGCAATGGGGGACCGAGTGCACCTTCGGAACCCCGTGACAAATCTGAATTTGAAGCTGACAGACTCCCTTTCATTTCTAAGCCAGGTAAACCCATGCTATACATGTATACACTTGTACAGATATGCTGGGGATTTTTTTTTTTTAATTAGCTAGAACAACTCATTACAGTTCCGACCAAGGAATACAGTACTGATCCAACAAAGATTAAACAACAAATAAATATACAAGTTGTGCTCATAAGTTTACATACCCTTGCAGAATTTATGATTAAAGTATCAACAAATACTGGAGGAAAATTTGCACTCATAATCCCGGAAGCTGCGAATGGGACGTACTTGGACATTCCAACATTACAATGATCCAAAACACAAGGCCAAGTCGACCTGTCATTGGCTACAGCAAAATAAATTCTGGAGTGGCCATCTCAGTCTCCAGACCTCGATATCATTGAGCCACTCTGGGGAGACCTCAAACGTGCAGTTTATGCAAGACAGCCCAAGAATTTAGGGGAACTTGAGGCTTTTTGCCAGGAAGAATGGGAAGCTTTACCATCTGAGAAGATAAAGAACGTCATCCACAACTACCACAAAAGACTTCAAGTTGTCATTGATGTTATAGGGGGCAATACACGGTATTACGAACTGGGGTATGTAAACTTTTGATCAGGGTCATTTGGGTAGTTTGTGTTGTGATTATGATTTAAATAGAGTAAACACAGTTGTTTGACAAAAAATTGCTTCAGACAACCACTAAGGCCTCATGCACACGACCGGTTTTTTTTTGCGGTCCGCAAAAAAGGGGTCCGTAGGTCAGTGATCCGTGTCCGTTTTTTCTTCCGTGGGTCTTCCTTGATTTTTGGAGGATCCACGGACATGAAGGAAAAAGTCGTTTTGGTGTCCGCCTGGCCGTGCGGAGCCAAACGGATCCATCCTGATTTACAAGCAAGTCAATGGGGACGGATCCGTTTGACATTAACACAATATGGTGCAATTGCAAACGGATCCGTCCCCTATTGACTTTCAATGTAAAGTCAGGAGTCCCTATTATACCAACGGATCAGAGTTTTCTCCAATCCGATGGTATATTTTAACTTGAAGCGTCCCCATCACCATGGTTCCCTCTATGTTAGAATATAGCATCGGATTTGAGTTAGATCGTGAAAACTCAGATCCGACAGTATATTCTAACACAGAGGCGTTCCCATAGTGATGGGGACGCTTCAAGTTATAATATACTACGAACTGTGTACATGACTGCCCCCTGCTGCCTGGCAGCACCCGATCTCTTACAGGGGGCTGTGATCTGCACAATTAACCCCTTAGGTGCCGCACCTGAGGGGTTAATTGTGCGTATCATAGCCCCCTGTAAGAGATCAGGTGCTGCCAGGCAGGAGGGGGCACACCCTCCTCCCTCCCCAGTTTGAAATTCATTGGTGGCCAATGGGCCCCCCCTCCCCTGTATTAATGTACATTCATTGGTGGCCAGTGGGCCCCCCTCCCTCCCCTGTATTACTGTACATTCATTGGTGGCCAGTGGGCCCCCCTCCCTCCCCTGTATTACTGTACATTCATTGGTGTCCAGTGGGCCCCCCTCCCTCCCCTGTATTACTGTACATTCATTGGTGGCCAGTGGGCCCCCCCTCCTTCCTTTGTATTACTGTACATTCATTGGTGGCCAGTGGGCCCCCCCTCCCTCCCCTGTATTACTGTACATTCATTGGTGGCCAGTGGGCCCCCCTCCTTCCCCCTCCTAATTAAAATTCCCCCCCCATCATTGGTGGCAGCGGAGAGTTCCGATCGGAGTCCCAGTTTAATCGCTGGGACTCCGATCGGTAACCATGGCAACCAGGACGCTACTGCAGTCCTGGTTGCCATGGTTCCTTAGCAATTTTAGAAGCATTATACTTACCTTCGCTGTCTGTGACCGGCCGGGCGCTCCTCCTACTGGTAAGTGAAAGGTCTGTGCGACGCATTGCTTATAGCACAGAGCTGTCACTTACCAGTAGGAGGAGTGCCCGGCCGGTCACAGACATCGCAGGTAAGTATAATGCTTCTAAAAATTGCTAAGTAACCATGGCAATCAGGACTGCAGTAGCGTCCTGGTTGCCATGGTTACCGATCGGAGCCCCAGCGATTAAACTGGGACTCCGATCGGAACTCTCCGCTGCCACCAATGATAGGGGGGGATTTTAATTAGGAGGGGGAGGGAGGGGGGCCGCACTAGCCACCAATGAATGTACAGTAATACAGGGGAGGGAGGGGGGCCCACTGGCCACCAATGAATGTACATTAATACAGGGGAGGGAGGGGGGGCCGCACTGGCCACCAATGAATTTAAAACTGGGGAGGGAGGGGGGGTGCCCCCTCCTGCCTGGCAGCACCTGATCTCTTACAGGGAGCTATGATACGCACAATTAACCCCTCATGTGCGGCACCTGAGGGGTTAAATGTGCGGATCACAGCCCCCTGTAAGAGATCGGGTGCTGCCAGGCAGCAGGGGGCAGTCATGTACACAGTTCTTAGTATATTCTAACTTGAAGCGTCCTCATCACTATGGGAACGCCTATGTGTTAGAATATACTGTCGGATCTGAGTTTTCACGAAGTGAAAACTCAGCTCTGAAAAAGCTTTTATGCAGACAGATCTGCGATTCGTCTGTGTGAAAGTAGCCTACGGCCACGGATCACGGACGCGGATGCCAATCTTGTGTGCATCCGTGTTTTTTCACGGACCCATTGACTTGAATGGGCCCGTGAACCGTTGTCCGTCAAAAAAATAGGACAGGTATTTTTTTGACGGACAGGAAACACGGATCACGGCCGCGGATGAACAACGGTGCATTTTCTGAGTTTTCAACTGACCCATTGAAAGTGAATGGGTCCGCAGAAAATCACGGAAAACGGAACAACGGCCACGGATGCACACAACGGTCGTGTGCATGAGGCCTAACCATGAGTTAAAGAAAAGTTCTTGTGTTATCATGCATATTCTCTGAACAATGGTTAAGAAATGATAAATTCTGCAAGGGTATGTAAACTTATGAGCACAATTATAACTACTTCCAGATAATTTTTTTCTCTCATTGTAGTCAATCCCTTTCTTTTTCTTCTCAAAGCAGTCCATATACCACCCTGAAGACTTCTTACTTTTCCAGCGTATCATACATGCTTTGTTCAAACACCAAATCCTTATTCTGCTGCCAGCTTTAACAGAGTCACAGTTAGTTGTGCTGGCATGCTGCCCCCATACAATTCTGGGCTTGCTGCTGCTATCCCCGTTTTATGTCTGCCAATACAGCCAAGACAGCATAATAATGCTGCTACTCAAGGTTGTACCTATAACCATAGCAGCCATAACACTTTCTATAGGGCCAATTCGGTGCAAAAACATTGTACCTTTTTGTGTGGCATAACAATACTGTGGCTTTTTGCTATAATGTGTGCCTTCTGATATATTGTGCTATTATACATACAGTATCTTTAATTTTTGCTACTTATGCTGCTGTTTTCATTTTCTTACAGTAGGTGGTAGAGGCCCCTTCTTATTTTGTTATGGGGTCCTATGAATTATAGTTACACCTCTGCTACATGTATCTACATGTATATAGTATTCTCATAGTTTCCCCAAAAATAATAGTGGCATGCGGTTTTCTAGAGCTCCAAATATAGTCCCACGCATAGGACACAAACAGGGTCCCCAAAAATGAGCACCATATACTGCCTATAAAGTTCCCCTGAAAATATCACTATATTTCTATAGTGTGCCATTTATTTATCTACTCTCTACAATGCATCCAGTGGTCCAGGATTACTCTGGCCTGTGGTATCTGCTTACAACAGAGGTCAGTGTATTTATGTCATTACCCCGGCCACGCCACGACAGGTAAAGGAACGCAGGGTCAAATGTACCAGACAACACAAATTTGTTTAGAATTTTTAATAAAAGCTACATTTTAACTAACTTGTATCTACACTTTTCCCTTCATTGCCACAACTCTGTTTATTCAATTGTATCTGCAGCTGACATTTCAGGAAAGATTAATAGACTAATGGCATGGGCCATTTATAGAAAAATATTAGAAATGTATTCTGGGCATATGATATAAGCTCATTATGGCTGCCATCACTTGTTCTTGATTGACGCATCTCATTTTCCAGGGCTTGAAGATTAGTGGATATGGGCGCACAGCTAGGAGAGATTCAGTACATAGAAATACTTTTTAAGGTTGCCAAGAGGCACATAACATGAGTCTGAGGCAGAACTTCACTTGCAATTTAGAAATATCGCTAACGGTTTTAATTACTGTGATGTTGCTGATATTAATGGAATGCGAGTTTGCTTTTGTCAGTGACCATTATTCTTCCCCTTATTACTGCAACAAGTGCCATGCTTTATTCTCTAGAACAGAAAATTAAGTGACGCTGCAGAGGTTTTGTAAGGTTCAACTATAAGAGCCAAGAGTTGCTCTAAAAGTACTGTAGTTATAATTGCAATATAACTTCACATGTAGCTAAAAACCCCATTAATTTGCATTGTATTGTATTTTTGCATACTTTTATGCATATTCCACTTATTCTATAGAATTCTGCTAATTCATATTCCACAGAATTCTATAACAAATAGGATGTGTGAAACAGTTTTGAAGTATTGTATGTCCATTGTAAGTCCATTTCCAGGAACATCAGTCTCCACAATTTTGCATACTGTAGACAGTATTATTTACCTTACTGCTGTTCATACATAGTTTTGACTTATAAGTAGGGATGAGCGAACCCGAACTGGATAGTTCGGGTTCGTACCGAATTTTGGGGTGTCGTGACACGGACCCGAACATTTTCGTAAAAGTCCGGGTTCGGGTTCGGTGTTCGGCGCTTTCTTGGCACTTTTTGAAAGGCTGCAAAGCAGCCAATTAACAAGCGTCATACTACTTGCCCCAAGAGGCCATCACAGCCTTGCCTACTATTGGCATGGCTGTGATTGACCAGTGCAGCATGTGACCCAGCCTCTATATAAGCTTGGGTCACGTAGCGCTGCACGTCACTCTGCTGATACAAGCGTAGGGAGAGGTTGCTGCTGCGACGTTAGGGCGAGATTAGGCAGATTAACTCCTCCAAAAGACTTCATTCAGTGATCGATCTCCAGCTGTGGATCATTGAAGTGCTGATATTCAATTGCTCACTTTTTTTTAGGCTGCCCAGAGCGTTTTTATATCATTTTTTTCTGGGGTGATCGGCGGCCATTTTGTGGCTTGTGGTGCGCCAGCACAAGCTACCACCAAGTGCATTTAACCATCAATAGTGTGGTTATTTTTTGCTATATCCTACATCAGGTGCAGGCTGAGCCTGTGTCACTCAAGTGCATTTAACCATCAATAGTGTGGTTATTTTTTAGCCATATACTACATCAGGTGCAGACTGAGCCTGTGTCACCCAAGTGCATTTAACCATCAATAGTGTGGTAAATTTTTGCTATATCCTACATCAGGGTCAAGCTTTCATCAAGTGCATTTAACCATCAATAGTGTAATTATTTTTTGGCCATATACTACATAAGGTGCAGGCTGAGCCTGTGTCACCCAAGTGCATTTAACCATCAATAGTGTGGTTATTTTTTGGCCATATACTACATCAGGGGCAAGTTGAGCCTGTCACCCAGCGCCTAAAAAATAGGCCTGACATTTCTATTCCTCCAAATCAGTACTGTTTTAGCTGGTCAAGTTATTTTTAGTGACCGTAAAAGCACAGTTTTTGTTCTGGGTTGAAAAACAATTCCCAAATTTGCCATTCTCAAAATTAGTAGTTTCTGCTATATCAGGCCTACTTTAAATCTATCCCAAAAAGGGTATATTAGATTCAAGGTGCTGATAGTGTCATTCTGAAAAACTTAACACACACGCTACAGTGCAGATACAAGTCTAATTCTGTGATTAAACGTATACCTGTCACACAGCGCCTAAAAAATAGGCCTGACATTTATATTCCTCCAAATCAGTACTGTTTTAGCTGGTCAAATTATTTTTAGTGACCGTAAAAGCACAGTTTTTGTTCTGGGTTGAAAAAGTATTCCCAAATTTGCCATTCTCAAAATTAGTAGTTTCTGCTATATCAGGCCTACTTTAAATCTATCCCAAAAAAGGGTATATTAGATTCAAGGTGCTGATAGTGTCATTCTGAAAAACTTAACACACACGCTACAGTGCAGATACAAGTCTAATTCTGTGATTAAACGTATACCTGTCACCCAGCGCCTAAAAAATAGGCCTGACATTTATATTCCTCCAAATCAGTACTGTTTTAGCTGGTCAAGTTATTTTTAGTGACCGTAAAAGCACAGTTTTTGTTCTGGGTTGAAAAACAATTCCCAAATTTGCCATTCTCAAAATTAGTGGTTTCTGCTGTATCAGGCCTAATTTAAATCTATCCCTAAAAGTGTATATTAGATGCAAGGTGCTGATAGGGTCATTCTGAAAAACTTGACACACACGCTACAGTGCAGATACAAGTCTAATTCTGATTAAACGCATACCTGTCACACAGCGCCTAAAAAATAGGCCTCACATTTATATTCAGCTAAATCTGTCATTACTGGTGTGCCTGTATTAGTGTAATACGGTACCTAAATAGATAGCCAGACAGTGTTAGGTGTCTGTAAAAAAAGGCCTGAATTTTAATTCAATACATTGGCCCAAATAATATTTTTCTTATTGTGGTGAACGGTAACAATGAGGAAAACATCTAGTAAGGGACGCGGACGTGGACATGGTCGTGGTGGTGTTAGTGGACCCTCTGGTGCTGGGAGAGGACGTGGCTGTTCTGCCACAGCCACACGTCCTAGTGTACCAACTACCTCAGGTCCCAGTAGCCGCCAGAATTTACAGGGATATTTGGTGGGGCCCAATGCCGTTCTAAGGATGGTAAGGCCTGAGCAGGTACAGGCATTAGTCAATTGGGTGGTCGACAGTGCATCCAGCACGTTCACATTATCTCCCACCCAGTCTTCTGCAGAAAGCGCACAGATGGCGCATAAAAACCAAGCCCATCAGTCTGTCACATCACCCCCATGCATATCAGGGAAACTGTCTGAGCCTCAAGTTATGCAGCAGTCTCTTATGCTGTTTGAAGACTCTGCTGCCAGGGTTTCCCAAGGGCATCCACCTAGCCCTTCCCCAGAGGTGGAAGAGATAGAATGCACTAACGCACAACCACTTATGTTTCCTGATGATGAGGACATGGGAATACCACCTCAGCACGTCTCTGATGATGACGAAACACAGGTGCCAACTGCTGCGTCTTTCTGCAGTGTGCAGACTGAACAGGAGGTCAGGGATCAAGACTGGGTGGAAGACGATGCAGGGGACGATGAGGTCCTAGACCCCACATGGAATGAAGGTCGTGCCACTGACTTTCACAGTTCGGAGGAAGAGGCAGTGGTGAGACCGAGCCAACAGCGTAGCAAAAGAGGGAGCAGTGGGCAAAATCAGAACACCCGCCGCCAAGAGACTCCGCCTGCTACTGACCGCCGCCATCTGGGACCGAGCACCCCAAAGGCAGCTTCAAGGAGTTCCCTGGCATGGCATTTCTTCAAACAATGTGCTGACGACAAGACCCGAGTGGTTTGCACGCTGTGCCATCAGAGCCTGAAGCGAGGCATTAACGTTCTGAACCTTAGCACAACCTGCATGACCAGGCACCTGCATGCAAAGCATGAACTGCAGTGGAGTAAACACCTTAAAAACAAAGAAGTCACTCAGGCTCCCCCTGCTACCTCTTCTGCTGCTGCCGCCTCGGCCTCTTCTGCTGCTGCCGCCTCGGCCTCTTCCTCCGCCTCTGTAGGTACGTTGGCACCTGCCGCCCAGCAAACATGGGATGTACCACCAACACCACCACCTGCGTCACCAAGCATCTCAACCATGTCACACGGCAGCGTTCAGCTCTCCATCTCACAAACATTTGAGAGAAAGCGTAAATTCCCACCTAGCCACCCTCGATCCCTGGCCCTGAATGCCAGCATTTCTAAACTACTGGCCTATGAAATGCTGTCATTTAGGCTGGTGGACACAGACAGCTTCAAACAGCTCATGTCGCTTGCTATATGTTGTATGTTGTTCCCAGCCGCCACTACTTCTCCAAGAGAGCCGTGCCTTCCCTGCACAATCAAGTGTCCGATAAAATCAAGTGTGCACTGCGCAACGCCATCTGTGGCAAGGTCCACCTAACCACAGATACGTGGACCAGTAAGCACGGCCAGGGACGCTATATCTCCCTAACTGCACACTGGGTAAATGTAGTGGCGGCTTGGCCCCAGGCGGAGAGCTGTGTGGCGCACGTCCTTCCGCCGCCAAGGATCGCAGGGCAACATTCTTTGCCTCCTGTCTCCTCCTACTCAGCTTCCTCCTCCTCTTCTTCCACCTGCTCATCCAGTCAGCCACACACCTTCACCACCAACTTCAGCACAGCCCGGGGTAAAGGTCAGCAGGCCGTTCTGAAACTCATATGTTTGGGGGACAGGCCCCACACCGCACAGGAGTTGTGGCGGGGTATAGAACAACAGACCGACGAGTGGTTGCTGCCGGTGAGCCTCAAGCCCGGCCTGGTGGTGTGCGATAATTGGCGAAATCTCGTTGCAGCTCTGGGACTAGCCGGTTTGACGCACATCCCTTGCCTGGCGCATGTGCTGAATTTGGTGGTGCAGAAGTTCATTCGCAACTACCCTGACATGTCAGAGCTGCTGCATAAAGTGCGGGCCGTCTGTTCGCGCTTCCGGCGTTCAAACCCTGCTCCTGCTCGCCTGTCTGCGCTACAGCGTAACTTCGGCCTTCCCGCTCACCGCCTCATATGCGACGTGCCCACCAGGTGGAACTCCACCTTGCACATGCTGGACAGACTGTGCGAGCAGCAGCAGGCCATAGTGGAGTTTCAGCTGCAGCACGCACGGGTCAGTCGCACTGCGGAACAGCACCACTTCACCACCAATGACTGGGCCTCCATGCGAGACCTGTGTGCCCTGTTGCGCTGTTTCGAGTACTCCACCAACATGGCCAGTGGCGATGACGCCGTTATCAGCGTTACAATACCACTTCTATGTCTCCTTGAGAAAACACTTAGGGCGATGATGGAAGAGGAGGTGGCCCAGGAGGAAGAGGAGGACGAGGGGTCATTTTTAGCACTTTCAGGCCAGTCTCTTCGAAGTGACTCAGAGGGAGGTTTTTTGCAACAGCAGAGGCCAGGTACAAATGTGGCCAGACAGGGCCCACTACTGGAGGACGAGGAGGACGAGGAGGAGTTGGAGGAGGATGAGGATGAAGCATGTTCACAGCGGGGTGGTACCCAAAGCAGCTCGGGCCCCTCACTGGTGCGTGGCTGGGGGGAAACACAGGACGATGACGATACGCCTCCCACAAAGGACAGCTTGTCCTTACCTCTGGGCAGCCTGGCACACATGAGCGACTACATGCTGCAGTGCCTGCGCAACGACAGCAGAGTTGCCCACATTTTAACTTGTGCGGACTACTGGGTTGCCACCCTGCTGGATCCCCGGTACAAAGACAATGTGCCCACCTTACTTCCTACACTGGAGCGTGATAGGAAGATGCGCGAGTACAAGCTTACGTTAGTAGACGCGCTACTGAGAGCATTCCCAAATGTCACAGGGGAACCAGTGGAAGCCCAAGGCAGAGGAGGAGCAAGAGATCGCCATGCAGCTGTGTCACGGCCAGCTCCTCTGAGGGCAGGGTTAGCATGGCAGAGATGTGGAAAAGTTTTGTCACCACGCCACAGCTAACTGCACCACCACCTGATACGGAACGTGTTAGCAGGAGGCAACATTTCACTAACATGGTGGAACAGTACCTGTGCACACCCCTCCACGTACTGACTGATGGTTCGGCCCCATTCAACTTCTGGGTCTCCAAATTGTCCACGTGGCCAGAGCTAGCCTTTTATGCCTTGGAGGTGCTGGCCTGCCCGGCGGCCAGCGTTTTGTCTGAACGTGTATTCAGCACGGCAGGGGGCGTCATTACAGACAAACGCAGCCGCCTGTCTACAGCCAATGTGGACAAGCTGACGTTCATAAAAATGAACCAGGCATGGATCCCACAGGACCTGTCCATCCCTTGTGCAGATTAGACATTAACTACCTCCCCTTAAGCATATATTATTGTACTCCAGGGCACTTCCTCATTCAATCCTATTTTTATTTTCATTTTACCATTATATTGCGGGGCAACCCAAAGTTGAATGAACCTCTCCTCTGTCTGGGTGCCGGGGCCTAAATATGTGACAGTGGCCTGTTCCAGTGGTGGGTGACGTGAAGCCTGATTCTCTGCTATAACATGAAGACTGATTCTGTGCTGACATGAAGCCAGATTCTCTGTTACGGGACCTCTCTCCTCTGCCTGGGTGCCTGGGCCTAAATATGTGACAGTGGCCTGTTCCAGTGGTGGGTGACGTGAAGCCTGATTCTCTGCTATGACATGAAGACTGATTCTGTGCTGACATGAAGCCAGATTCTCTGTTACGGGACCTCTCTCCTCTGTCTGGGTGCCGGGGCCTAAATATGTGACAGTGGCCTGTTCCAGTGGTGGGTGACGTGAAGCCTGATTCTCTGCTATGACATGAAGACTGATTCTCTGCTGACATGAAGCCAGATTCTCTGTTACGGGACCTCTCTCCTCTGTCTGGGTGCCGGGGCCTAAATATGTGACAGTGGCCTGTTCCAGTGGTGGGTGACGTGAAGCCTGATTCTCTGCTATGACATGAAGACTGATTCTCTGCTGACATGAAGCCAGATTCTCTGCTATGGCATGAAGAGACTGATTCTCTGCTGACGTGAAGCCAGATTCTCTGCTATGGGACCTCTGTCCAATTGATATTGGTTAATTTTTATTTTTTTTATTTTTATTTTAATTCATTTCTCTATCCACATTTGTTTGCAGGGGATTTACCTACATGTTGCTGCCTTTTGCAGCCCTCTAGCTCTTTCCTGGGCTGTTTTACAGTCTTTTTAGTGCCCAAAAGTTCGGGTCCCCATTGACTTCAATGGGGTTCGGGTTCGGGACGAAGTTCGGGTCGGGTTCGGATCCCGAACACGAACATTTCCGGGAAGTTCGGCCGAACTTCTCGAACCCGAACATCCAGGTGTTCGCTCAACTCTACTTATAAGTAGTCTCATGTCAGCATTAACTATTAAATTAGTTTTCTGGGGCTAATCATAGCTGTATTATCCCTAGGTTTGATCAGTGGGAGTCCAACCACTGAAATCCAGAACAATGGGGTTGTAGCACTCCAGCGATGGCTGCACTGGGTCATAGTATTGTCACGGACGTTCCTGTGACAGGTGGCGGGAGATCGGTGAGATTGGCAACATGTGGTTTGATCTGACATGCTTTCCGTTTGGATCAAATGACATCTGTGTTGTTTCTGGTGCTTGCCACACCTTCTTTCCCCAGGTCTGGCTATTATGGTCATTTAACCTTCTCTATTGTTGTTTCTTCCACTATGCTATGCGGTTTATAGCTTGTGATTGTGTAGTGGATTGCTGGTGTGTGGATCTTGGCTGAGTTCCTGGTGCTGCCATAGCCACTTGAAGTTAAGTGTTTTCCTTCCCTTTTGTATTTTTTTGTTTGTTATTTTGTGTGTTACATTTACCTGTCATTTGTATTATGGCCTGAGGGAGACTCCTGTTCGTCCTTCCTTTTGGTGGAACAGGTTCTCTCAGACCGGACATTAGTACCAGGGTCCTTTACGGTAAGTTAGGACACTAGGTATTCCTGTGTATGAACTCACCTACCTCTTGGGTCTCTTCATACTGGTAGTTAGTCAGGACTTTGATTAGGGTTTTACTAGGAGGTGTCCATCTTAGTGTTGAGCGAACAGTTCGAGCATAGTTCGGGTCCGTACCGAATTTTGGGGTGTTCGTGACACGGACCCGAACCCGAACTTTTTCGTAAAAGTTCGGGTTCGGGTTCGTCGTTCGGCATGTATTTTGGCGCATTTTGAAAGGCTGCAAAGCAGCCAATCAACATGCATCATACTACTTGCCCTAAGATGCCATCGCAGCCATGCCTACTATTGGCAAGGCTGTGATTGGCCAAGTGCAGCATGTGACTCAGCCTCTTTATAAGCTTGTGCGCACGTCGGGACGTGCTCACTCCCGATGTGAATAGAACAGGGATAGACGCAGCTGATGCTAGGGCGAGAATAGGCAGGGATAATTGAATAACTGGAAGCAAATTTCTCTCCTCCACCTGTGATTCATCTGAACAACTGCAGCTGAGCTGCTTTTTTGATAGGGATTGGCTATTTTTAGAGTGGCCAGAGTGATTTTTCCATCCACATGTACCTGGGCTGACCGCCGGCCGCCATTTTGCGACTTGTAGTGCTGCAGCAGAAGCTGCCACAGTGTGCATTCCAAAGCTCCAAACAAGTCAGACATCTACACCTGGGATTCAGACCAATAGCAATTTAGCAGCACAGTCCAAGGCTATTTTTTTTAAAGGTTGTGCAGACCATTTTGTGGCACATGTTACTGGGCTGATAGGCGGCGGCCATCTTGGGACTAGTGCTTCAGCACAATCTCTCCCAACGTCCATTAATCACTTGTAATAGTGGTCTGTGCCATAGAAATCCTACATCAGGGACTTGGGTGTGCTTGTGTCACCCCTACTAATACCAGTCCACCTGTAATCCATACAGTGAAAAGCCATAAAGTATTCCAGTGAGGGAATTTTTTTTTTATTTAAAAAAGGCCAAGTTAGTTTATCTGGCGTTCAATATACTAGATACAGTTAGGCCTGCGTTTCATACATCTGGAATTAGCAAACTAATGTGCTGGGGTTGGGAAAACATATATGTACCCATACTAGAATCTGTCAAAGAAAGCGGTACTCACATATAACAGTCATTCCATCTGTAATCCATACAGTCAAAAGACTGAAAGTATTCCAGTGAGGGAATTTTTTTTATTTAAAAAAGGCCAAGTTAGTTTATCTGGCGTTCAATATACTAGATACAGTTAGGCCTGCGTTTCATACATCTGGAATTAGCAAACTAATGTGCTGGGGTTGGGAAAACATATATGTACCCATACTAGAATCTGTCAAAGAAAGCGGTACTCACATATAACAGTCATTCCATCTGTAATCCATACAGTCAAAAGACTGAAAGTATTCCAGTGAGGGAATTTTTTTTATTTAAAAAAGGCCAAGTTAGTTTATCTGGCGTTCAATATACTAGATACAGTTAGGCCTGCGTTTCATACATCTGGAATTAGCAAACTAATGTGCTGGGGTTGGGAAAACATATATGTACCCATACTAGAATCTGTCAAAGAAAGCGGTACTCACATATAACAGTCATTCCATCTGTAATCCATACAGTCAAAAGACTGAAAGTATTCCAGTGAGGGAATTTTTTTTATTTAAAAAAGGCCAAGTTAGTTTATCTGGCGTTCAATATACTAGATACAGTTAGGCCTGCGTTTCATACATCTGGAATTAGCAAACTAATGTGCTGGGGTTGGGAAAACATATATGTACCCATACTAGAATCTGTCAAAGAAAGCGGTACTCACATATAACAGTCATTCCATCTGTAATCCATACAGTCAAAAGACTGAAAGTATTCCAGTGAGGGAATTTTTTTTATTTAAAAAAGGCCAAGTTAGTTTATCTGGCGTTCAATATACTAGATACAGTTAGGCCTGCGTTTCATACATCTGGAATTAGCAAACTAATGTGCTGGGGTTGGGAAAACATATATGTACCCATACTAGAATCTGTCAAAGAAAGCGGTACTCACATATAACAGTCATTCCATCTGTAATCCATACAGTCAAAAGACTGAAAGTATTCCAGTGAGGGAATTTTTTTTATTTAAAAAAGGCCAAGTTAGTTTATCTGGCGTTCAATATACTAGATACAGTTAGGCCTGCGTTTCATACATCTGGAATTAGCA